>NC_053159.1:26822500-27145833 GCF_016835505.1 Polypterus senegalus
TTGTGTGGGCTTGTGATTTAAAGGCTTTTAATTCAACAGCACTTTTTAACCCCTAATACTGTATCTATTTCATCACTTGCCTCTCTCTGTATGTTTGGTTGTAAGCAACCTGTCACTAAAGGATTTGTAACTAGGAAGGTGTTCCTGCTTGACTCCTGAGTATCTTCTATCGTGAAATAAACTCCCTGCTTTATCATTATAGGCACAGTTAGTCAAAATGGGTAATTCTTACTATTTGATGTGGACTTCAGATGGTCATAAAGTGTTTCACACTCACTTGTTGAATAAAACGAAAACAAGCAAGTGTCTGTCTCCTGAAATAAGTGTGGAAATGAGAGCCAATTAAAATGTAATGGCTTCTAGCTCCTATCATAAAAATTGGCCTGAAAGTAAAAGCAGGAAAGAGCCTTTAGATGATAATGCTTTTGAGAAACACACCAGCATAAATGCTGCAAATTATCTTCTGTTTCCTGGCAACCTTTCAAGCTCACCACGGTCAGTGCTGGAGAAGTCTTTGGAGACATTGTGCAAAATGTCTGATTGCAAAAGGTAATGTTTTCTTTAAATGTATTAAATAGATGGCTGTGTAAGGACGGAAATGGAGTTAATGTAACACCTGTATCGCTTCTCTACACAATGAATGTCGTATACTGAATTATACATTTGATTGAAAGACATCTCTGACCAGAAACCTCAACTGCAAATTCTTTGAGACCTGTAAAATGTGATATTTTCATCAATAACAGTACTTTAATAATGTAGATGATAAAAATATTTTGAAGCTTGTTTATGAGAAGGAAAAAAAAGCCCAAGATTGAAGCAGAATTTATAGTTAATACCTCGCACAGCCAGGAGGAAAGATTCGGCAGTAAAAGGAGAGTCTATTCAAGCCAAGTGGCCATTTCTCTTGTAATATAATTTGTTTTGTCTTTTTACAAAGTGCCTTTAAAAAGAAAGTACAATGACAAGAAACATAGCATTTAATGATTTTACAATATAAATATAACACAAATCTATAATAATACAGACAGGAACTCTTTAGAAAATGACAAGGTCAACGTTAGGTTTGTGCTCATATTTGATTATTTAAAGTGCACTATTTTGCATTATCAGCAGTATAATAATTAATCATAAAATTACTTTTAGCAGTACTATTGTACATTTTTATAGCTTGTGAAATAAATCTGTGCTTGTCACACACAGTGGTTTTAATTTTTCATCTTCTTGTGTCAGATTTGCTTTTTGTTAACTGTTCTTACCAGTTGAAGTGTGCGTCTTAAGACAAATGCCAGAGTGATCTGGTCGAGTGCCAATGTTGTATGCAGTTATTGGCTTACCAAAGATACATCTGTATGGGCAAGAATTTCACCAATTAAAAAAATTACGAAAAGCACAGCATGAAGCAGGATACGTACCCCTGAGAATATTGTCATAATTTTTCAATTTACAGGTTTCCCTGCAGACTAAGTTTTCGGCATGTTTATTTTTAGACTTCTTCGCTAAATATTGGGAAGACTGCATCACATGAAGTGAGGGAAACCTGAAGTGCATTTTCATAAAGCTAATGACTAAAAATCTTGACAGGCTGGTAATTTTCACACCAATTGCAGAAATAGGGGACTGATTACTAGTCATTACTCATGCCTGTGTTGCTAGTGAAGGTATGAGGGTCATACTGAAAGTAATGAGCATATTAATTTTATGATTCAATGAAAATATGAAGAGGAAATTACTACTTGTCAGTGCAATCTGCATACCTTTGTTTACCTGTCTACAAAATCCCCATCCTAATCAATGTATTTTTATCACAGTTGTAGGAGTTTGCAGCAGTACTTTTTTCCAGCTCCTCCACACCATTGCTCTCAATAGAAGCAGATTTCGGGCAACCACAGCAGTGGTTGTGTTGCAGCTTTATAATGTGCTTTACCCATTATCTGATACTGACAGCACCCATGATAGCATCTCCCAATCCATTTTGAAGTCGTATATAAAAAGTCAGCCGCAGGGGATTTCCTCCTTCCTGGTAAGTTCAATTACAGCACTTTGTCAACATATAGTATGTTCTTATCAGCCATCCCAGCCCACATGGAACTTTAAACATGTGACTGAGGGAGGTCATCTCAGTTGGATTTAGGCAATAGTGGAGCTGCAAGTTACAATACCACACATTGTATTATTTTTATCAGGCATTTTAGGTGACTCCAGTATGCTGCTTATTTTAGCACAACCCTTGTACAACTAGTTATCATAAAACTCCCATTACAGCCCTGAGAGTTCATTTGAAAAATTGAAATGGCCAACAAACTCCACGGTCTGGATGAAAAAGGCCAAAAAAGTTAAATTGAAAAGGAACAGTTTATTAAATCAAATTAGTTTACAAATAAATCTGGAAAAATAAAGTGCAATTGTCAATATGTGCAGTTTTTTAAAAACACTTTTACTAAACCCTGTGATTATAAGTTTGTTTTTTTTTTTTTTTAAATCTGTTGGCATATAGGGCGTTTGTCTATGACAAGCTAGTTCACTGGTGGTAAAAAATGTGAATGAAGCTAAAAGACCAAGAAGGGACCTCCTCACAGCTAAAGTATCAAGTGATTGTTGATTACTGAGACCAGACCATAACCCTGCCTCTGAACCCCAATTACCAGGTTGCCAAGCAGTCAACCATGGAACCTGTGGCTGTGGGGTGTACATACCACACCACTGGTCAGAGAATATAATTTGATGTTGGAAGCTTTTGCGGGTCTTGCACTGCATGCCAGCTCTTGTGGAGCCACTGTTGGCTAACTGCAGTATAAACTTGAAATTTCAGAGATAAAGGTTAATGACACATCTTGTGTAGTACAAATGACAATTGGGGAAACCATCTAGTAGTTCTTACCTCAGTTAAGTTTTAAGAATGCAGGATTTCTTATTGATAGCAACAATAAGGGATGAATATAGGTTAGGTATTTCATAAAGTAACTAAGAGCAAAAATGGCAGATAAATGGGATAGATGATATAAATTGGGAATTCCATTTTCTACCATTAGCAGTACTGAGTAAGACAGTCTAGTAGCCCTTTAACTCTGATTTGTGTAAAAGCTCAATGTGTATATTATACTGTGATTGTATACTTTGACGTTCAATGTTAGTTTTATGGTATAACTAACATATGTAAATATTTTTCTTTTCATATGAGAATTCAGTTTTGTTCAGGAATATATTTAGTATATAAAATAAAATATAATTTATTCAAATACAGAGATTTTCTTTCCAATGCAGGTACTTAATGCCAGCTGTGGATGAAAGAAGTATCAGCAGATACATTTAGGAGCATTCATTTTATTTTCATATGGACGTCAAGGTCAAAAATCATATTGGATTTTGGTCAAATATTAGTCCTGATGCACTGTGGCTCCAAAATGATACCAAATCAATTTTCAGATTTCTCCACTTTCATTTGGGGGTCTCATTTACACATTGATTAGAAATCAAAATGAGCAACACGGTATAATGTTTGAGTATTTTTGGAGGCAGTTGTTAACTCTGGTTAAAGTGGGAGTAATGGGATTGAATACACTTTATAACTTTGTTCATGGTGGGGCATTAAGGGTAGTAAAAGCATCAACTATAGAAACTGCTTTGGTAAGTGTCCAATTAGCATTGCTGCTAAGACTAGCACTCGTCGTAAAGAGATTACGATCAAAGTGGGGAAGGAACCACTTAATTTATTTTAGAAATAAGTCTTGGAAGAATTTGTGCATTTATGGAGTAAGCTCACACATACTCCAAGTAAGCTTTTTGTTAATAAGATGAAAAATGTTTTCATTCATCAAATACCTGAAATGGTGAAAATGAACAGGCATATGTGTTTTTTCTGAAAATGTTTTTTTGAACAAAGGAAGTACCTAAGCTGTAAGATTTTTTTCCTTATATTTGTTTTAATGTGTAGCATTAAGAATTTCACTTTTGCTTCACTACACGTTTACCACACAGATTGTTTTTTTTATATATACAGTGTGGGTGTGTGTGTGTGTGTGTACAGCATATACATGTATGTATGTATGTATGTATGTGTATATATACATACAAGGGTGGGCAGAAGTAGGTTTATAGTAGTTTGTATGGAAAACGACACACAGGTTATGATTATTACAATAGCTTTATTAACTCAATAGCTGCTTTAACCTTATTAACTCAAAAGAATTTCTCAGTGGCACAGTGCACTTAGGTACAATCTGTGCTCAGATTGATGGCATTCAATTTTTACACATTCTTGTCGTCTACTTGCTACACTCAGGCACACTTTAATAGTAATAAGAAGACAAATACAAATAAGTAATACAATAATAAATAACTATTAATACATGAATAAACTCTGTTTTGCATACTCACAGTTGTAAATCTACTTTTGCCCATGCCTGTATACATTAATTTTATTTTTACATTTACTTAAAACACACAATTTATTCCACTTGAATCGATGGGGCCATTTTGTTGTTCCTTTGTAAACGTGACAATGACCATAAACTCTGTCTGCCTGCCTGTCTGTCTGTCTATCAATCATGTGGCCACATTTTAATTTGACTTTAACAGTGTGTAAAAAGTTAAAGTGAGAACACTTGTACTTTTACCTGTTAACTAAGAGAACAAAGGAATGCTTATATTGTAAATTGGTTTTATGTGGCACTAGCTGTGTTGACTGGCTTTGCTCAGGAGACTGCCTAAGACAATGGGCCTTAGTTATTGTGCCATTGATTAATCTATGTAACTAACTGATCATTTTCTGTATACAATATTTGTATTTTCTTTATAGTAGGAGCTAATATTATTAAGTCGTTCGAGCTGCTTACATTTGCACATGCTGCATACAGGCCTTGGTGGTGTCAGTGTGAAAGATCTTTCAGCAGAACTCTGTATATTAAAGTGGTATTTGGTAATGGTGCAGAGGTGATTTAAAGTTAATTTATTTAAAGCTAAAACCAGAATCAGTATCAAAGCATAAAGACAGTATTGCCTCAGTTATACAATGGATTTAAGTAAATGTCTACGAACCAGAAAAAAAAGTTACTAATTCCTTCCACTCACACAAAAGCACAGTCCCGTTTTCTTCTTATCACATTCTGAAAAACAGCCTCTGCATCAGCTATAGACAAAACATTACTTCATAATGTTTAGTCATGGCTTGGATCCATTGGTTAATATGGAGTTTTTTTTTTCCTTGTTTTAAATTTCCTCTTGTTCCTTAACTTCATAAAGCACGTATCACTGATCGTTGATTGGTATTGTGAAATTAATGATGATATACAGGTGGACAACAGTGTTGGCTTTTTGAAAAACACCAGGCTGTGCACTGAGGAATGGATTGTTTCACCAAGGTGACCCTGTGCCCCTTGCTGTTGTAATTGTGTTTGATTCAGGAAGGGGGAAATGGGGCCCTGTCTTTGGGTTGTAAAAGAATCTAAAAAGTTAAAACTGGATTCCAAGGCCATAAAGGTTGAGAAGCCAGGGAAACAAAATTGTCATCCCAACATGGTTTGTGTCTCTTTTCAACACGCTGCTCTTTCTTCTTCACTTAGTCGTTTACGTGCCATCTAAAACGTATAACATTTTTAAGAGCTTGAAGCATATGAAGCATGTCTGCCAAAAGAATTCCAATAACTACGAGGTTAGATGTCCGTGAATTTTTTTTAATTGCCTGTAAGTAGGGTATGACATGCAAAAGTCTCTCACAGGTCTTGCTTTCTAAAGTTGTAATGTCTAGTCTCGCGTGACGTCAGTGTCTCTCCGAGATGGTCACATCTCGACCTAAGATTTATTTATATATGATGTGGCTGCGAGTGTAGTATATTTCACACAACTGATCCAATAAGAAAGGTGTGTGTATGTAAATATGTGTGTATGTAAATGTGTGTGTGTGTGTGTGTGTGTGTATATATATATATATATATATATATATATATATATATACACACACACACACCTTTCTTATTGGATCAGTTGTGTGAAATATACTACACTTGCAGCCATATCACCTGACGAGGTGCTGAATCACCTGCTGAATGTGTTGTGTTTTAGCTTTGCCAGACTTTTCTCTTTTCAGTTTTCTCTTCTGCAGACAGCCTTCATTTATATGAACTGTCCCATTTCTTTGTGCAACTGAAATTGTCAGGGACATGGTGCATTAAAATGACCCACTTGCTACAGAGTTATTAACCGGAAATATCAACAAACAAGAACATGTGTTGGCTCATTTTCTTTTTTGTACAATCATTTGTGTCAAGGCATTTTTAAAATGTTGAGGCATTTAGTTTTCTGCTGTATCGGGAGATACTGAGATTTTTATTTAAATATATTATAAAGAAGTTGGAGAAGGAGAATTGTGTGATCAAACAATTAAGGCGCAAGTTAAAGGTATGGGTTTTTAATGCGGTGGCAAGTCCAGCAATGATGTATGGAGCGACTAAATGGGCTGTAAAGGGAGAGCCGGAGAAGGAGTTGGATATGGCAGAAGTGTAAAGGTTCAGATGTATATGTGGAGTTACAGAAAAGGACAGAATAAGAAATGAGGCAATCGGAGGCACAACAAATGTAGGAGAGATATCTAAAAGTACAGGAAAGTAGGTTGAAGGACATGTGATGAGGAAAGGCAATGATTATTTGAGCAAGAGAGTGATGGGGATGGAAGTACAGGGGAAACGAAAGTGAGAAAGGCCAAAGTGGAGGAGGAAAGATAAAGTAAAAAGGGTCTGACTGTGGAGAAGGTGCAAGACTGAGCTGTTTAGAGAAGGTTAGTAAGGTACATCGACCTCACATGGAAGAAGAAGTCGTGTGTGTGTGTGTGTGTTCCGAAATACCGACTTGACGCATCGAAATGTCCTTCCTTAGAGGATACCTACAGCATTTTTTAGTGGAATGGGAAAGTGTTGACAAGTGACTAAATGACTGAGTCAACTTTATATATACTAGAGAGAGAGAGTTGAAAAGACTGTATTTAGTTGTGTGTCTGTCTTCTAATTCAAAGTAAGATTAAAAGTAGTATTACTTAATGTAGGAATAGCTGTGTAATCCGTTTCCCAATCTAAAAACATGAATTCTGCAAAAGGGGATGACCTTCATTGTAAGGTGTGTCCTAGAACTGAAATTTAGCATCTTGCATGGTTTTTGTAACAGAAGCCCTTGCCTGGGGTTGTGCACTGGATGGCAGCTACTATTCCACTGCAGAAGAGATTTGATTTTTACAAAGCATCATCAGTCTCTCAAGCCACGTACTCCTGAGAATATACCAGAAATTATATTTTCCACGACTGGAGAGCAAATAAGCAAAAAAGACATTTTAGTGACTTGTATTGTTGTCATCATTTCTTTTCATAAGCAGTTACTTAAAGCTGCTCACAAAGTATTCCAGTGTTTTTGCAAGTGTACAATCAAACAGGCTTTATTGGGGCTAATGTTTGTTTTGTGATCAAAGTTAAGTTGAAGTCGTGGCTAATGATGATGCACTTTTATTTTTTGGCTACACCTGAATTGTGTAAAGGGGTAGTATTTTTAAAGTGATGAATGATCTAGGCACTGGCATGCAGCCTTAAAACACAATGTAAAAAATTCTAGTCTTTGTTTTTTTTTTGACATCTCTACAAAATTACCTCCAGATTTGTTGAACCTACAAATGTCTATATATGTGAGTACTGTTAGCCGTGATCAGTTTTAAATAATGCTAAACTAAATCTTCAATAAGACCGGCCTTATTAATGAGCTGCATATTATGGACAGAGGGCATGACAAATTTACAATAAGTGTCTCATCATTGGTACAAACACCTTTTATGCAATTTTAAAATCACAAGCCAAACGTATGAGTCAATAAAATACGGCAGGAAGAGTACCCAAGTCCTGTTCAGTCATGTGCGTCATTATTTTCTTGAATCAGGGTGAAGTGTCACAGTAAGGCAAGCTGATATGTGATCTTTGAGGAAATTACTTTTATTTACCCCTGAAATTAACTGTCAAATGCCAACCACATTCCAGTCAGTTAAGCGAGGAAGAGAGTGGCAGTATGATTTCAACGTACAAATATAACTTTCCTTCTTTATGAATGATATATTAGCTGAGAAATGTGGTGTTTTGTGTTTTTGGCAGAATTATTTCAATAATCTAGTTTGTAGTTTATTGCCTGGCTGTTAACTTGTGTACTTTTGTCCTGTGGAATGGAAACGTGCAGGATTTCATACATGAAGTCTCGTTTGACAGCTCGTCAGTTTCCTTGTGCAGAGCTGGCCATTGTGAGTTTCTGTTAAGAACTTTGTACCTGGTGCAGTAGTTACTCATTGAGTGTTTCCTCATTGAACTTCTGTGGACTTTATTTTATTGAAATTTATTTAAATGCTCTGTACTAGAATGTTGATGCTATCCATCCAGTTTGTCCAATCTGCTTATCTGTAAAAGGTCATAGCATAAGGTGGGCACCATTACTGGACAGTGCACCAGTCTATCACAGAGTGCACATCCATTATAAATGAAATGTTACTGTTGAGTCATCTTAGTGTGAAAACACTACTTGAAGCAATCTCTGGTGTGTGGCACTGATAAAAATATTTATATAGTGACTTTGTATTTAAAGATAGATAAAATAATTCTTTGGCCGATTTTTGGATCCCTTTTTTGTTTAGTGTTTAACTAGAATATATGTGTGTTTGTCCTTTTTAATTTATTCCATAAAATATGATGTACACCCTTTTAAGCTCCACTCCTGGCTCATTTAAGCCAATGCACTTGTGCCGGCCTTGTTGCAGTTTAAGAAAAAGGCCTGCGATAGGAAACCATTCAACATGCATGGGCAGTACAACACCACCTAGTGCATCAATAATCACTCAAGGACTTCACTTGGGTGCATGTTTGGATGTTGTCTGCCCTCTTGTGTTCATTCCAAGGAGGTGCAGCAAAAACGTTCCTAAAGAATGAGTCACAACTCGTTTTCATGGAGATTATTGATGGAGCAATCTTTTAATTTTGTATGACTAATAATTTCAGTAAAACTATTTTCCCATTGTTAGTTGATCACTGTTTTGTACAGCAACTTTCTTAATATATTTCGGTGACCTGCTTTTGGACTATTGTGCTATAATCAACGTTTAACACCAGATGCTTTATGGACGTCCGGTCAAGAGAGACACCAGCATAGTACGCTTAGACATTGCAGGCAAAGGTACAGACAATATAGATCCAGAAAAAACATTTTAATAAAATCCTGAGGTTTTTTTTTTCTGACTGTCGCCCTATCCTGGGCATGGTGCTATTGGCCTTTGTAGATGAAGAGGACAACAACAACATTTATTTATATAGTACATTTTCATACAAACAGTAGCTCAAAGTGCTTTACATATTAAAGAATAGAAAAATGAAAGACACAATTATAAAACAAAGTAAATCAACATTAATTAACATCGAATAAGAGTAAGGTTCAATGGCCAGGGGGACAGAAAAAACAAAAAAACTCCAGACAGCTGAAGAAAAAATAAAATCTGTAGGGATTCCAGACCATGAGACCGCCCAGTCCCCTCTGGTCATTCTACCTAACATAAATAAAACAGTCCTCTTTGGATTTAGGATTCTCACGGAAAGGCTTGAGGATGATGATGGTCACGTAGACTTCTGCCTTTTAATCCGTCCATCATTGTTGGAGCATCATGAAGCTTTGAGTAGGCGCCACCACCACAAAGAAACCGGAAAAAGAAACAGAAAAGAGAGTAGGGGTCAGTACCAATTTTAGAGCCACCATGAATAGTTATTTTGAGGAAATTGAACATATAGAGTATCAGGATTAAGTTAAATTAAGATTAAAATGAAGTTATAAAAAGGCCATGTTAAAGTAATGTGTTGTCAGCAGTTTTTTAAAGTGCTCTACTGTATCAGCCTGGCGAATTCCTATTGGCAGGCTATTCCAGATTTTAGGTGCATAGCAGCAGAAGGGTTCAGAGTCCAAATGAAAACCAACAATGATAATCAAAGCAGAGATGTTAGTCCTAATAGTAATGGGAGTCCTCTTCAGAAGATCTAGCATGTTGGGCACTCGGCCCACAGTGCTTGTGATTGGTACACTGACTAACTGAGTCCTGCTTATCGGGACATACATGCTTTACCTGTATAGTAAAGGAAGGAGAAAATCCTGCCATCACTCACACACCATTACTGAGAGATGAAGCTTATTTTAGATCAATGACAACACAAATGTTTTATGTATTCCATCCTCAAACGTGAGGGGCAATTCTGTGCTGCCTTTGTTGGTAGTCAATCAAAGCAAAAGAGAAAACCAAAAAGACTCCTGATGATCCAAACTCTCTCCTGAAACATTGTGGTTGCATTGTGGCCTTAGGTGACTAAAAGCAGTTGTAACATTTAACTGTACATGCACAATGTCGTTTTGTTAAAACTACTTTGGAATAATTTGGGATGTAATACTTTGTGAACACTTTTGTACACGTTTATGTTACGACAGGAGGACACCCAGTAACTTTTTTTCCCCCCCATTGCAGGTTTGGAATATTCCAGCTACCGAAGACTACCTCATCTGCTTGGGCCTCCTGGCCTGACATCAACTGTCAAGAATGGCTCAGAGCAGCAACTCGAGTGGCTCACAGTATGCACTTTCTGCTTTGGGCATCGGCCTTATCGCACTGGGCATTGTGATGATCGTGTGGACAATGGCACCTGGTAACAGTATTACAATGGGCAACAGCAGTAAACCTGATTCAGGAACAGACGTTACCAAAGGGAAGACCACCTCAATTGCCTTTGTACTACTTGGTGCTGGTGTAGTCATGTTGCTGCTTGCTATCTGTTTGACAGTAAGAAATAAAAGGACTCAGCGACGACGAGAGGCCACCCCACCAAACAGTCACTACGATGATAACAGAGCCCCTCAGACAGCTGGACGAGTGTGAGTTCATTTTATTACACAATTTGAAGCTGCGCCTTCCTGCTGTGAGATGTTTCATTATGTTGGTTGGGGGTGGATTTCTGGTTTTGTGGTTTTTAAAATGTAATTATGTCCAATCTGATTGTTTTAAATTTGCATTCATTCTTCCTTCTTGTGTTTTTTGCATGCAGGGAAGAACTTCCAAGAGCAGTGTATGACGTACCCAGTTACGAGGAGGTGGTTGGGAGTGCAGAATACCCTGTGAGACAAAGCAACCTTCCAGCTGCCTCACTGCCCTCCTATGAATCTCTGGTCGATGCAGACGCAGTATTGACAGCTATGCCAGCTGCATCAGCTACAGATGCACCAGTCGTCACCCAGACCACCCAGCAGCAGCTTCCACCCCAACAACAATCTGGCCCTCAAAACCAGCGTCCAAGCAGGAGGCTGAGGCCGCTTAAAATCCGTCGCATAATGTCAGAGAAACTGCACCTGAAAGACATAAGGCTCAACGTTGAAACGCACAACCAAAACAAGCTGGTCAGCATTGAGCCTCTGACACCACCACCCCAGTATGATGACACAATCATGGACAAGATCCCTGGGCCATCAGTCTAAACTGCAGAAGTCGTCCGGCTGAATTTCAAAATGACCTTCCTGCTAGTGTGTGACCAGATTTGCTGAAGGTCTACAGACCTGCACTTGTGGCTCGGATGGTCAACACTGAAAGGGATCGACAGGCTTGTCATGTCATCTGAAAGTGTGGCTCTTGAACATTTATTTGACTGTGTGTTCTGTGCCACAAAAACCTTAACCTCTGGCCTACTTTGTGACTTTTAAGTTGCGCTCCTGAGATTCAGGCATGTGACACTCTGCTTACAAACTGATCCTAATGGAGGCAGGGACTCCTTGCTGCAGGCCTGTCTGGACTTCTGGTCAGGGGTTGCAAGTACAACACTGTTCCTGAGCACTGCTAATTTTCAATGTTTGATTGCCTGAACAATTTAATATACTGTACACGTCCTCTACTGTATAGACTCCCGCTGATGAGGAAGGGAAGGTGGCTGATGTTGACAGAGCCCAAAAGAAGTCAAGCAGCCATTGCAATTCATATGTTTTACTTTGCTCCATGATGATGTGTCCTGGTGGCAATTTTAGCCCAGTCGTAAATAAAAACTCCCCTATTTTGGTATTCTTATTCCATTAAATTGTCAGTATTAACATTTAAAAAGTTTTATGAGCTTGAAGTAAGAGGATTCTAAATTTTTATAACCCCGTTACTGGTGGCAGCATCCATTCTGGCCACGGCATTTTAAATGTTTGCTGTACGTGTTTAATTCAGACTAGCCGAAAAAATGTACTGCCTAGCATTTTTTGTAAACCAATGAACGAAACTACAGTAGATGGCACTCTTGTCTGTTATACATTCGGTTTCAGGTTCAGCCCCCTGCCAATGACTGCCAGTTTCCTCGCACATTTCCAAAGAGCGTTGCTAAATTCTCCTGATATGCTTGGCATCCCATCCAGGACCAATTCCTGTCTTGCACCTGGTGTTACCAAAATGGGCCTGTTAGGGTTAGGTTTAGGGTTAGGGTTAGGATTGACAGATGAGTAGTATATCTTACAGATTGTTTAGCTTCTAATATTTTATTGATGGTGATCCCTATTGATGTTCTGTGCAGGTCAGGTTGATTTTGTTCATTCTTAAGCATATTCGTAGACGATGCTTCATTTTCATCGTGCAGCCCACACTAGGGATCTTTGGAGCAAGGCTTTAAGAATAAAACACGGATATTAAGCTACTTTCAGAGTACAAGCGACAAGGTTTATTTAGCAGCAGGTGACGTGCCAGTAATCTACACTGGCCAACGCAGTCACGTATCGGCACACAGAGCAGACCATTATTTGAAAAGCAGAACCCTGTCTCTTCCCTGCTACAGTATTTACAAAGCATTTTCCTACTCTGTTGAAGGGCAGTATTTGAAATTGTAGAATATTTTTACATTTGCCCTTTTTCTAAAGCTCTTCAGCGGACCACAAACCTTTTTGTTTAGTATAAGACGCAGGATAAAATGCTCCGATGTTCAGCATACAGGGACCTCTATGAGTGAACTTTTTTTTCTCTTTTCATTTTCTGGAGCTTTGAAAGATGCACACTTCAGAGGTGTGTATTTTTGTGACAGTATATGCCAGTGTGGCTAATTTTATTGAAGAGATTAACAAGTACATAATGAGCATTATTTGATACACGAAGCGCTCATTATGTACTAGTATTGAAAAAGCTGGCAAGGGACTTTAGTCACCTGTCATAACTGTGTGTCCTTTCGTGCAATTGACATCCCTATGCTGGAAAATAAAATGGATTTTATACATACCTCTGTACTTTTATTTTATTTAATTTATTACATTTTCTTAAAGTGAGGCAGCACGGTGGTGCAGTGGTAGCGCTGCTGCCTCGCAGTTAGGAGACCCGGGTTTGCTTCCCGGGTCCTCCCTGCGTGGAGTTTGCATGTTCTCCCCGTGTCTGCGTGGGTTTCCTCCGGGTACTCGGGTTTCCTCCCACAGTCCAAAGACATCCAGGTTAGGTGGATTGGTGTTTCTAAATTGGCCCTAGTGTGTGCTTGGTGTGTTTGTGTGTGTCCTGCGGTGGGTTGGCACCCTGCCCTGGATTGGTTCCTGCCTTGTGCCCTGTGTTGGCTGGGATTGGCTCCAGCGGACCCCCGTGACCCTATGTTCGGATTCAGCAGGTTAGAAAATGGATGGATGGATGGATGAATCTTAAAGTGATTCAAAAAGAGGACACCATCACACCGTTGCCAAGAATAAACACATCTAAGGTGACATGATGTCTTAATGTATTACTCTGCTGAACTTTCAGTCTTCCTTAAGATCTCCAGTCTTTGTCTTATCCAATGTGTGTTCATATCTGAGCATCGGCAGAAACTACCGTTCATTCAGGCTGAAGTGCAAAACAGAATGTGATCAGGTGGATATTAGACAAGGTCATCCGCCATGTTAGGTTTCCATTTGGCTACCATATCAAGTTGAGGACGTGCAAACAAAGTGACCTCTTTGGAACAAAAGACGTGACTTTTCCGGAGTTTGACATGTCGGTTTCTGTGAACCGATGAGCTACAATAAACTGAGCAGCTGATGACGTTCTGAAAACTTGTCATTTTAAGTGTTTTAGTTTTTTGTTTTTTTTTTAATCCAGTTTTTCTCGTGTATTCTGAGAACAAAAATCAAGTGATTTTTTTTGAATAGGAGTTCTATGCTTCATCAGAAAATGGTGTTGCAATTTTAAGGACCTAACCCTTCCTTCTGCTAGTGCTAACCAACAAGGTTAAGCTGTGGAGGCTGAAAAATATAAACTTTGTATTTTATTCATAACAATTTTTAACAAACATAATATGCAAGTTTTTCTTGTGATGTTAATGACATAAAATGTTAGCAATGCATTCCATTTCTGCTCGTCGGTTTTTCTGCATGCCCAAAACTGGGCAGCTCCGTGGGATGCAGCATGCTCCCATTGTTTGGGGGGGGAGAGAATAATTACAAATATTTATTTTGGCATTAACCACGAGCAGGTCTTGGGCTCGGAATTCTGTATAATAACGGTTAAACTGGAGCCAGGCACGTGGTGACGTGTAATGAAGATACACTTGACAGAATTGAGGCTGAATAACTGTCGATACAGTATTGTGCTGCCATCTACTGGATGAAATCATCTCATGCTTTCTGCTACTTCATGGTAACGCTAAGGTAATCCATCAATATTCATAAGTGAGGTGGAGGCACCAGCATAAAACGGCAAATGAAAAGCTGTGAACTGAAACTGAATCATTGCTCAGATTGTGCGATGGTGATGACGACGTGAATTTGTCATCTGATGTTGACATGAAAAATGAAACTGATGCATGATACTGCAGTGTACACCCGGACTGCTGTGACATGCCAGTGAATTTGGTCACCTGAAGCTTTATGATGGTGTGACAAGAAGGTAAAATAATTACAATCAAGTGCATGCATAACCAAGACGTTAACCCCCATAAGCACTCTTCACAATGCGGCAACTGTCACTGTTCATGTCGAGGGATTAAGGGGGCATGTTGATCGTGCAAATCTGGCACTGACATTCTACTCTGTTGACAGCAGAAAGTGCGCAAAGAATCACACTTCTGCTATCCCGATTGTGACGTCGGGCTGAGCATTGGTGACTGTTTCACGCTACGTGTCACGCTAAGGGCGACTACTAAATCTGCATCGGCAGTGGAGCCCCTTGACATAACTCTTCTATCAATTATCTTGAAGTAAACATAAGGCTAAACACCAGTTTCTCCAATCCTGGTTCTCAGGATAGATTTAACTGCATTTAACTCGCCAGTTCCTATTAAATGATCTTTGTGAAACTGGGAAAGTAGTTTACTTGTTTCTATAGCAGTTTAAAACCAACCAAACTGCTTTACAATATTAAAATCAAATAATAATTAAAACAAATGTGTAATACAAAAATACATATGTAGACATGCAGGTTAGGTGCATTGGCGATTCTCCCTAGTGTGTGCCCTGTGGTGGGCTGGCGCCCTGCCCTGGGTTTGTTTCCTGCCTTGTGCCCTGTGCTGGCTGGGATTGGCTCCAGCTGACCCCGTAGTTAGGATATAGCGGGTTGGATAATGGATGGATGGAGGTCTGAATCACAATCGGATTATTTGGGTGGTTATGTTACCAGGTAACACTTGTGGTTGGTAGGGCGAAACACACGTCATGTACTCTTTGTATTTGGCAGGTACTATATAACATGTCTATGATCTGCTTCTCGTAACAGAAAGGGCATGGCGGATGTTTGGTCACTGGCCGAATAACCACAGGCGTTACTTGGTAGGTGACCACCCAGATAATCCAATTGTGATTCACACAATCAACAACCAGTCAATTAAACGAACCAGCCGCCGTGTTGCAACGACTGAGGCTCTGCCTCAGGTACCGACATCCGAGGTTCAAATTCCCCAAAAGGAGGGAAGCAAAAGTGTGTACACCTGATGGGCCCCGATAAGAGCAAAACACGTGTTGTGTATTTGGAAACTACTATATAACAAAAATACACATAAACGCATGTCTAAAACACCTAAAAAGCTGGAGTACACATGAATTCTTAGCCTGGATTGAAAGCGTTCAATGGTAGGGGCTGAAAGAACATGAAGAGGAAGACTATTCAGCAATTTTGGCCCAGCCTTGGAGAAAACGCAGTCAACTTTACGCCTCGGACGACTGTTTTTGGACCGAAAGTAGCAGCTAATCGGCTAACCTCCATGCTCTACAAGGACAGTAGGGTAAGCTGGAGCTAACCTGTTCAAAAGTTAAAAAAACAAACAGTACAATTTTAAAATTGACTATAAATGTCAGTGGTAACCAGCCTAAAGATGCTAAAATTGAAGTAATATGGCACAAAGTCCTCGTTTTTCTTGGTAGACATCCGGTTGCATTTTGCACACCGAGACAGAGTAGTCTGACTAACCCCAAAATACAGCCCATTACAAAAATCCAGACAAGAAGAAATAAAAGCATGGATTAATGTCACAAAATCCACAAAAGAAAACCTGTGCCTTACTTTGCTTAAAACTCTCGGATGATAAAAAAGAGGCCTTAACAGCAGCATTCATTTGTTAATCAAATTTAAAGTTGGGATCAAATAAGAAGCCCAGATTTTTTGCATAGAGTTTAACATAACTGGAAGGTGACTGTAGATTGTAGATTATGTTGCTAACAAGATTTGAGATCCAGAAATGGAAATTTCTGTCTTGCTCTCATTCATTTTTTAAAAAACGACTAGCCATCCAATGCTTAATGTCATTTATGCAGTCGAACAGGCGTTTGAGTGCACCCGGGCTGCCAGATCTCAAAGGTGTATCATCAGCATAACAGTGGTAGGACACTCCATGTAATGTGGCTTAGGGGTAACACTAGCCGTGTGTGGTCTTCAGAACAGAATACAACCCAAAGACTCCCTAGCAGTTTTACTATATTTGTGAACTTGGAGCGGCATCAGCTAACTTTTAAGACTTACAGAGTGTGGAGGATGTGGACCCACCAGTGCTTGCTACCCCACTGGCTTTCACAAGAAGACACTGGCACTACCATATCTTAGCCGTATCACTGGCATATCAGTCATATTCATTTTTGTCTGAAGAAAATGCCTCCAGTTGGACGATGTCTTTAGTGAAAACTTCAAGCCTTGTTCTCCATTGCGGAGGTGTTTCACTTGCTTGTTGTTCAGGCACGGCGTTTGCTTCATTGTGACGTTGCGTCTCTTCATCTGTGTCATTAGTATGCTGTCGTCATCGTGCGGTGGCGTTTGCTGCACACACGTCTTTAGTAGTGAGAAGTGAGGTCCATGCAGGCGCCATCTAGTGGTTGAGCCTGAGCAGAGCACACTACTCCATACACACACACACACGTCTTTCATTTATATACCGTATATCTAAAATGTACAATGAAAATAAAATACAGCTAAGCACTGACCCCTGTTTTTGGGGTGTCAGATATTGATCCATTAACAGGAAGTGAACAATTTGACAGCAGAGTGTGGCTATTTACGCCTCTTCTTGGCCATTCCACCCCACATACTATACCTATTGTTCTTTGTGTGAATAAAAGCTTTTTAACACATGTGGGAAATGTACACACAACAAGCTAACCAACTACCCTGTAGATGAGCTCATTTTAAAATAACATCTTACCTTACCTTGCATTGGCTTAAACTTTCTTCTTTTCCTCATTGCTTATTATGTGTTGTCCTGCAAACAGGCCTGGTTGCCTTCCTTGGGACTGCTGTCTGTCTGTCTTTCTTTTTAAGAGATGGAGACCATAACTGTACAAGTGTGGTCCAGGTTAGACCTCACTAGTGAGTTACGTACCTTAAGCTTAAGCCACTTGGACTTGTACTCCACACATCAGGCCGTAATGAGCACTGGAGGAAAATACGACACAAGCCTGCTGTGTCCTTGTCACGTTCAGCAACTCCGTACTCCAGGTGCTGCATCAGCTAGCACTTCTCGCAGATGTCGGCCTCCTGAAAGCAGCTGTTTTATATGGTACACTAAAAAACAAAATAAAAGATAGAAGTTTTACACCGACCAGTGACCCTTCTGTAAGTATTTGTAATAACGGTTAGTAATGCCGTCACACAACATGACCTTTATCACTCTGGTATTCATCCAGTTTTCTAGCCTTGTGCATGTTTTTTATCTGTAGTGACGTAACTTACAAATGATTCTAGCTCAGTTTTTTCTTTTGTGTCTTTTAATTTCAATTTCTACATTTTTTAAACACCCAGTTTTACTTTTTAGCACCAATGCAGCTGTCTACACTTGGTTTGATTAAACATCTCTCCCATTAGAAGGCACACATGCATTTTCTTTAGATCAGTGGTTCTTAAATCCAGTTTTCACAATTGCATGTCTTCATGACCAGCAATTGCCAAGTGTTGTTCAGTGAGAGGGGGCCACCCTTTTGAAGATTCACTGACTAACAGCATCTTGGGATGTTTATCATTCATACAAGTGGTGACCCAAGGCTTTCCACAAACCGTCGAGACCCTTCCTTATTCTCTTCAATTGTAATTCATGACTCGGTGTGACTCAGTTAGACATACAGTAGTACCTCTGGTCACGACCGTAATTCGTTCCAAAACTCTGGACGCGACCTGAACGTACTTTCCCCAAAAGATTGTACGGAAATATAATTAATCTGTTCCAGACCATGCGATCTGTATGTAAATATATATTGTTTTAGCACAAAAATAGTTAATTATACGATAGAATGCACAGTTTAATAGTAAACTAAATGTTAAAACATTGCATAATTTCACGATCGTTCATTCATTATTGTTATTTGTTGTTGTTTGTTATATGTTACAGGGGCAAGGGAGTGTTTTGTTATTGTGTGTATATACTGTATATATATATATATATATATACAAAGTGCTCAAAAAAATTAAAGGAACACTTTGAAAACACATCAGATCTCAATGGGAAAAAGAAATCCTTCTGGATATCTATACTGATATAGACTGGGTAATGTGTTAGGAACGAAAGGATGCCACATCGCTTGATGGAAATGAAAATGATCAACCTACAGAGCCCTGAATTCAAAGATGCCCCAAAAATCAGAGTGAAAAAATGATGTGGCAGGCTAGTCCATTTTGCCAAAATTTAATTGCAGCAACTCAAAATTGTACGCAGCACTTTGTATGGCCCCTGTGTTCTTGTATACATGCCTGACAACATCGGTGCATGCTTCTAATGAGATGACAGATGGTGTTGTGGGGGATCTCCTCCCAGATCTGGACCAGGGCATCACTGAGCTCCTGGACAGTCTGAGGTGCAACCTGGTGGCATTGGATGGACCAAAACATAATGTCCCAGAGGTGTTCTATTGGATTTCAATTTTAATTACTAATTATGACACACTCCTAATAGTTGGCGACTTTAATTTTCATATAGATAATCAGTGTGATCTAAAAGTAAAAGAATTTATGAACCTCCTGGATTCTTTTGATTTGAGACAACTCATAAATCAGCCTACACATAAAGCAGGTCATACATTAGACTTAGTGATTACTAAAGGACTGAAAGTTGATATAAAACAGATCATTGATATTGGTCTATCAGACCATTTTCTTCTACTTTTTAATATAGAAATAATGATAAAAACACTCATGAGAAGCATATTGTTAAAAACGCTTCTTTGATTCGCAGCAGCTTTAAAACTTACAAACATTTTAAGCAATCAGTCCGTTTATAGTGCCAGCTATAATAGCGAGGACAATGTAAATAGTAAGGTGGAAAGATTTAATTCTAAAGTGAGAGCTGCTGTTGACATAGTTGCACCTGAAAAGACAGTGAAAAAATCTTCTAGCATTGTTATACCATGGAAGACCCAAAGAGTGTCTGATTTAAAGAGAACATGCCGTAGAGCTGAGCGTCAATGGAGGAAGAGTAAACTTACTATCCACCACGAAATATTAAAAGTCAAAATAACAGAATACAATAACACTGTCCGTCTTGAGAGACGCTGCTATTTCTCCAAGATTATAAATAACAATGCTAGTAATCCTAGAGTCTTATTTTCAACAATTGATCGCCTACTAAACCCAGGTAGCTCAAAGGAATGCCTCCTAAGTGCTTCCAGTGAAACCTGTGAGGCTGTCGCTGTATTCTTCAATCAAAAAATTAATGATATTAGAAATAACATAGTATATCCCTCCAACACTAAGGATCCCCCTAAACCCCAACATCCTGTTATAAACAAATTAAACTCTTTCACTAGGATAGATTTACCTGATTTAAAGAAATAATATCTCAATTAAAACCTCCACCTGCGTCCTTGACCCATACCAACAAGGTTTTTCAAAGAAGTATCAGGCGTGCTAATTGATAATGTTCTTGACATAGTAAATTCGTCACTAGATACTGGGGTCTTCCCAGACTGTCTTAAGACTGCTGTAGTTAAACCCCTACTTAAGAAACATAATCTTGACCCTCAGCTCTTGAAAATTTTAGACCCATCTCTAACCTGCCTTCTTAAGTAAAGTTCTGAGAAGGCAGTCATTATGCAGTTAAATGACCACCTAAATAAACATGCTATTCTTGATAAATTTCAGTCAGGTTTTAGAACAAATCACAGCACAGAAACTGCACTCGTTAAAGTAGTAAATGACTTGCGGGTAAATGCAGACAGAGGCCATTTATCTGTTCTCATCCTCTTAGATCTGAGTGCTGCATTTGACACCATTGATCACAACATTCTTAGAAATCGCCTTAGTCAATGGGTGGGCCTCTCTGGCAGTGTCTTAAATTGGTTTGAATCCTACCTGACAGGGAGAAAATATTTTGTTAGTTGTGGGAATTACAACTCAAGACACATGATATCCAATATGGTGTTCCACAAGGCTCTATCCTGGGTCCGCTGTTATTCTCAATCTACATGCTTCCGTTAGGTCAGATTATCTCAGGGCACAACGTGAGCTACCACAGCTATGCTGATGACACACAGCTGTACTTATCAATAGCACCTGATGACCCTGATTCTATTGATTCACTAACACAATGTCTGACTAGTATCTCAGAATGGATGAATAGTAATTTTCTCAAGTTAAATAAAGAGAAAACTGAAATTTTAGTGATCAGCAATAATGGATACAATGAGGCTATTAGAAATAAACTGGATACATTAGGATTAAAAGTCAAGACGGAGGTAAAAAGCTTAGGGGTGATTGTTGACTGTAATCTGAATTTTAAATCACATATTAATTAGATCATTAGGACAGCATTTTTCACTTAAGAAACATAAGTAAAGTTAGACCTCTTTATCACTGAAAGATGCTGAGAAATTAGTTCACGCGTTTGTTTTCAGTCGACTAGATTACTGTAATGCACTCCTCTCAGGACTACCCAAAAGATATAAATCGTTTGCAACTAGTGCAGAATGCAGCTGCTAGAATCCTAACTAGGAAAAGAAAATCAGAACACATTTCTCCAGTTTTGATGTCACTACACTGGTTACCTGTGTCATTCAGAATTGACTTTAAAATTCTGCTTATGGTTTATAAAGCCTTAAATAATCTCCCCCATCTTATATATCGGAATGTCTGACACCTTATATTCCAAATCGTAACCTCAGATCCTCAAATGAGTGTCTCCTTAGAATTCCAAGAACAAAACTTAAAAGAAGTGGTGAGGCGGCCTTCTGCTGTTATGCACCTAAAATCTGGAATAGCCTGCCAATAGGAATTCGCCAGGCTGATACAGTAGAGCACTTTAAAACACTGCTGAAAACACATTACTTTAACATGGCCTTTTTATAACTTCATTTTAATCGTAATTTAACTTAATCCTGATACTCTGTATGTTCAATTCATCATAACAACTATTCATGGTGGCTCTAAAATCGGTACTGACCCCTACTCTCTTTCTGTTTCTTTTTCCGGTTTCTTTGTGGTGGTGGCCTGCGCCACCTCCACCTACTCAAAGCTTCATGATGCTCCAACAATGATGGACGGATTAAAAGGAAGAAGTCTACGTGACCATCATCATCATCAAGCCCTTCCGTGAGAACCCTAAATCCAAAGAGGACTGTTTCATTTATGTTAGGTAGAATGCCCAGAGGGGACTGGGCGGTCTCATGGTCTGGAATCCCTACAGATTTTATTTTTTCTCCAGCCGTCTGGAGTTTTTTGTTTTTCTGTCCCCTGGCCATTGAACCTTACTCTTATTCGATGTTAATGTTGATTTATTTTTTATAATTATGTCTTTCATTTTTCTATTCTTTAATATGTAAAGCACTTTGAGCTACTGTTTGTATGAAAATGTGCTATATAAATAAATGTTGTTGTTGTTGTTGTTGATTTAGGTCAGGAAAGTGTGGTGGCCAGTCAATGGTATCAATTCCTTCATCCTCCAGGAACTGCCTGCTTACTCTCACCACATGAGGCCAGGAATTGTCGTGCACCAGGAGCCACTGTACCAGCATAGAGTCTGACAATGGGTCCAAGGATTTCATCCTGATACCTAATGGCAGCCAAGGTGCCTTTGTCAAGCCTGTAGCGGTCTGTGTGACCCTCCATGGATATGCCTCCCCAGACAATCATTAACCCACCACCAAACTGCTCATGCTGAATGATGTTACAGGCAGCATAATGTTCTCCATGGCTCCTCCAGACCCTTTCACTTCTGTCACGTGCTCAGGGTGAACCTGCTCTCATCTGTAAAAAGCACAGGGCACCAATGGTGCATCTGCCAATTCTGGTATTCTATGGCGAATGCCAATCGAGCTGCATGCTGCTGGGCAGTGAGCTCAGGGCCCATTAGAGGACACGGGCCCTTGGGTCACCCTCATGAAGTCTTTCTGGTTGTTTGGTCAGAGACATTCACACCAGTGGCCTGCTGGAGGTCATTTTGTAGGGCTCTGGCAGTGCTCATCCTGTTCCTCCTTGCCCAAAGGAGCAGATACTGGTCCTGCTAATGGGTTATGGACCTTCTATGGCCCTCTCCAGCTCTCCTAGAGTAACTGCTTGTCTCCTAGAATCTCCTCCATGCCCTTGAGACTGTGCAGGGAGACACAGCAAACCTTCTGGCAATGACACGTATTGATGTGCCATCCTGGAGAAGTTGGACTACCTGTGCAACCTCTGTAGGGTCCAGGTATCGCCTCATGCTACCAGTAGTGACACTGACTGTAGCCAAATGCAAAACTAGTGAAGAAACAGTCAGAAAAGATGAGGAGGGAAAAATGTCAGTGGCCTCCACCTGTTAAACCATTCCTGTTTTTGGGGTCATCTCATTGTTGCCCCTCTAGTGCACCTGTTGTTAATTTCATTAACACCACAGCAGCTGAAACTGATTAACAACCCCCTCTGCTACTTAACTGACCAGATTATATCCCATAAGTTTCATTGACTTTATGCTATACTCTGATTAAAAAGTCTTCCTTTAATTCTTTTGAGCAGTGTATATATATATATACATATGGTGTTGTCACGTTATTGCTTTGGTGGTGGTTTATACATATATATTTTCTACATGTGAAATTTTGTATTTCTTGTTATTTCATTTAATATAATTAATCACTTATTTTTACATATCTGCTTTTGTGTGCCTATGTTTAATCCATTGATTGTGGGGAAAATTGTATTTGTTAGAGGTATGGCTTGATATATAAGATTCAATCTCAGTAATTTATCCAGGCCACAGGTCTTGGAGGTGTAGCTGATGGCTGGGTAAGGGGTCGGCCGTTACAATTACTGTATATTAGTGGACTACACTTCTTTTTTTTTTTATTATATTTTTATTAATTTTATTGCAATCCATACAAATCAATCAAGTTTTTACAAAAAGAAAAAATTGAGTTAAGGACAAGTCGATCCCCACCCCTGAGAGAGAGAGCAAACCAAACGGCGTGAAATTGAAGGCTTGTAAACATACCTAAATTAATAAATTCTCTGTGCTTTATAAACTTATTTTAAAATATTACTGATTAGATCCTGCCATGTTTTGAAAAAAGTCTGTACGGATCCTCTAACTGAGTATTTGATTTTTTCCAATTTCAAATAATATAACACATCGGTTTCCCACTGACTTAAAAGAGGAGAGTTTGGGTTCTTCCAGTTTATGAGAATGAGTCTGCGTGCCAAAAGTGTAGTAAATGCAATCACAGCTTGTTTGTCCTTCTCCACTTTAATCCCATCTGGAAGAAGGACTACACTTCTTTTAATTCCCTTTTTTAGAGGACTGGAGGTCCGCATGTTCCACTAGTCTTTTAACGTACTGTTGAATGATCTCATTTATTATTTTCAAACTGCATGCATAGCCTCCTGCAATCGCCATTAAATATTTGCATCTCTATCCACATGTATAAAAGTTCAGTCCTGCGTCTACAAACTTCCATCCTAAAAATGCACTCACATTAAGCTGCTGTGGATCATTTGACAGCATTTGTACCTTTTTCCTAGTGGGGTGGCTTTAGTGTGGAGTTTACATGTTTTCCAGATGTTCAACTGGTTTTCTACTGGGTACTGTACTCTTTTCTCAGTCCAAAGATGTGCACTTACCCCAGTATAAGTGCCTAACTGATGGCGAGTATATAAATTGGTATTGGTTCCTACTTTATATTCCTAATCTAAGATAGAATGCAACTCCCTGAGTACCTCCTCTGAATAAGTGGAGACAGAAAATAGGTGGCTGATGTTCAGTTATTACATTGAATTCTGATGGGAAAGAAAAAACAATATGACGTTATTTGAGCACTGTGTGCCAATTCTCTACTCTAGATTGTGATGAATAGGGCGCATGAGTGGGCATCCTGGCAGGGAAGACACAAGGTCCCTTGTCTGGTTGGGAGGCCAGCCCTTCGGAGGCACAAGATGGAAGGCAAAGATAATCCTGTCTCAGCCAGCAGACAGACAAAAGATGCCAGTTTAGCAGTAGGTACATTGGCATCTCTAGCAGGGCTGGACTGAGGAACAAAAACAGGTGGAAGGACAGCGGGAGACAACCTGGCAGGGCTACATACTCCCCTGACACACTTAAATGGCAGCCACCCTGGACAGCCGCAATGCATGCTGGGAACTGTAGTTCCATAGAGCAGCCATGTCAGGTTCCATCACCCTTACTTTTGTGAGACTTCCGTCTGACCCAGAAGTACTTCCGCTGGGCTATGCTATAGCAGGTGTAAGATAAAACAAGCTATTCAACCTCATCCAGGCGAGTTGGAGTCGGGTGCATGGACTAAGCTCAGCTTGAGGGGTGGATGGAGAAGAACATAATTTTCAAAGCCTTTTGTAAGGTACTTTATTGTAATAAAACTTGTATTTAAACCCGGAACTTGTGTAGTGGTGGTTGTGCTGGGGTTTGCAATGCTCCCTACTGGTCACAGAATATAAAGTTGTATGGTTTAACTAAATTCATGTACAAAACTGACCCACCACAATTTTTCAAGTTTAAGAGCAATGATTGATAGAAATTAAGTAAACTAAGTAAGTAACTTGGAGATACCTTGATTAATTTTAATAAATCGGTTGTTTAAACAGTCACGGACAGCATTACTGAGATTGGGCATATGAACGGCTTCAGAGTTACACTTTTAATTTTTTTTGCTTAGACATTATTTGCATTGGCTGTTAGTCAGATGTTGCATACTACAGAGGTGGAGGAACTAAACACAGATAAGAAAGGACCTTCAGAGAATCGAATGTGTACAGTACACAGATAACATATCGCAGAATTGAAGGAAATACATGTGCGTGATGACACACTTGAAAAGCTATGCTGCTTAAACACCGGGAACAGATGGCTGCATTCCACCCTTGCTTGGGTACTGCAATGGCTGGACATTTTCTGTGTTCACATCCATGGATATTTTCTCCTTTAATCTAAAATCAAGTGTATAAAGTATCTATCTATCTATCTATCTATCTATCTATCTATCTATCTATCTATTATATAGTGCCTTTCACATCTATCTATCTATCTATTATATAGTGCCTTTCACATCTATCTATCTATCTATCTATTATATAGTGCCTTTCACATCTATCTATCTATCTATTATATAGTGCCTTTCACATCTATCTATCTATCTATCTATTATATAGTGCCTTTCACATCTATCTATCTATCTATCTATCTATTATATAGTGCCTTTCACATCTATCTATCTATCTATCTATCTATCTATCTATCTATCTATTTGAATAACCTACCATCTAGGAAGGGGTTTTAACAACAACAACCTTTATTTCTATAGCACATTTTCATACAAATAATGTAACTCAAAGTGCTTTACATGATGAAGAAAAAAAGATAAAGTAAAGAATTAAAATAAGAGAACACTTATTAACATAGAATAAAAGTAAGGTCCAATGGTCAGGGAGGACAAAAAAACAAAAAAAAAAAGCTCCATATGGCTGGAGAAAAAATTAAAATCTGCAGGGGTTCAGAGGCCACGAGACCACCCAGCCCCCTTTATGCCTTCTACCTAACATAAATGACTTCAGTCAGTCCTCATGGTATTCAGGGTTCTCATGGAAGGACTTGATGATGACAGTCACGTGGACTTCTGGCTTTTAATCCATCAATGTAGGGACATCACGGTGCTTTGATTAGGTGGTGGTGGTACAGATCGCCACCACAGAAAACCGGAAAAAGAACAGGAGAGAGAGTAGAGGTTAGTATGGATTTTGGAGCCACCGTGAATAGTGATGATAATTAATTGAATATACAGAGCATCAGGATTAAACTAAAATGAAGTTATGGGAAAGCCACGTTAAAGTAATGTGTTTTCAGCAGTGTTTTAAAGTGCTCCACCGTATTAGCCTGAATTTGTAATGGTCAGCTATTCCACATTTCAGGTACATAACAGCAGATGGCCGCCTGCCTCACCACTTCTTTTAAGTTTAGCTCTTGGAATTCTAAGCAGACACTCATTTGAAGATCTAAGGTTACGATTTGGAATATAAGGTGTCAGACATTCCAAAATATAAGATGGTGCGAGATTATTTAAGGCTTCGTAAACCATAAGCAGTATTTTAAAGTTAATTCTGAATGACACAGGTAACCAGTGTAGTGACATCAAAACTGGAGAGATGCCTTAACTCCCAATAGTAAAAGTATAAAAATGGACAAAAATTGATCTGTTTTAAAGACTTTGTGAGCATGAAGTGCTAGTAAAGAAAGCCCCAGCTATTCATTTCCACAGACCGATTGCTTACAGGAAACGCAGTGGACCTGGTGATGTTTGTGGACACCACTTCCATGTAACATATACACTTGCTGGTGAAGCATGCTGTTCTGCTGGAACGTTTTCCGGGATACTTTGTGATCAGGCAGTCCTCCACATACAGGGTCTGCAAACACTTGGTACAACTGATGTCCTGAGATTCATTTAGTTAAATGTCTTGTTCCTTCATTCATCCTGAAACTCCAAACTGTCATTAATTGAGATTTTATAGAGAAAAAAAACATTTAGTGAATGAAAGGGATTTGAGCTCCTGAAACTCAACTTTTGATTTTTCTTGTGAACCTTCTTATTTGGGTAGTGGCTACGTTATTACTTACATCTCTATTGTGAACCAGTAGCTGGAAAATAGAATTCAAAAACTTAACAAGCAAAGTACCAATGAGGCATAAATAGGTTTTCACTACAAGCGAGTCCTATCACCCTTAGTGCTCATGGTTTCCAGTCTGCTTAACTGCCTTTGATTCTTGTCTCACTCCAGAATTTTGATTGCTGAACAAAATCACTTCGTATCAATTCTATTCCAAACTGTTCACATTAAGCAATTAGAAAATAAAAAAACATGGCAGGTGTACATTTCTGAAGGAAGACTCTGTGTATTGACACAATAGTTGGAAAATAAGAAAATACACTCATAAAAATGAAGATACCTGAGCGGTTCTTTAGAGCGATGCCACAGGGGAACTACTTTTTCGTTCTTAAAAGATGCATCCATGTGAAGGTTCCAGAAAGAACCCTTTATTTATTTAGATCCATAACAGGCTCCATACAATAAATAACCATAAATTGATGGTATCAGATTTATGAAATACCAGTGGGTCATAATTTTAAAAGGACACACAATCGCACAGGTTTTTTTAAACTGTTCGTGCCCTGCTTGGTGGCCTACCATATATTAAAGATGTCAGTTTTTTCCACATATTAGGAAGTCTTACTATGCACAGAAAAACAATTTTACATGTAAAGAACCATCCCCATAATGAGATGATGCTTTGTCAAGCACTAGTTCTGAGATGAACCACACAATCCAGTAAAAAACCATATACTGTAGTGCCATTAAAGAACCAGCATTTTAAAGAGTGCAAGGTTCAAAAACAACACAAGGCCATCCAGTGTCCCAAGCTTGTTTCATTAGCTAATAGATAAGTTATTCTAACATTTAATCCACACACTTTTGAAAAATTGCAGAGTTTTCCATTTCAACATTCAAATGGATGCTCCAGATTTCCTAACACAGACTCAGATTGAGTCTCAAATGCTTTTCCATCTTTGTTATAAAGTATGTGATTCGCGGTTTAGTGGAAAAAATTCTGAATGGATTCATTTTATCAATGCCTGTGAATAAAAAGTATTAGGTCCCCATGTAGCCTTATCTGCTGAGGACTAAAGAGGTTTTATTCCCTGGGGCAGTCAGAGAAGGACGGGCCCTTTATTGCCACGATGCATTTGGCTGCTCGTTTTGGCTCTGCTTCAACTGCTGCCATGTCTTTTTTATAACTTGATGACCTGAGCTGCACACATCCCTTAATTTACATTTAAATTCTATTTATAACTGTACACTGGCTGGTGAAGTAAACCCCTAAATCCTTTTTAGCGATTGCTGCCTATAGGTCTGCATCCTCCCATCTTGTATTTATAACTAACTTTCCTTTTGCACTTTTCTACATTAAACTACAATTTCCATGTATTTGCCCATTTACCGGGTGGCGCAGTGGGTAGTGAGGCAGCCTCGCAGTTAGGAGACCGGGGTTCGTATCCTGGGTCCACCCTGCGTGGAGTTTGCATGTTCTCCCCGTGTCTGTGTGGGTTTCCTCCCACAGTCCAAAGACATGCAGGTTAGGTGCATTGGCGATCCTAAATTGGCCCTAGTGTGTGCTTGGTGTGTGTGTGTGTTCTGCGGTGGCTGGCGCCTGCCGGGTTTGTTTCCTGCCTTGCGCCCTGTGTTGGCAGGGATTGGCTCCGGCAGACCCCCGCAGATAGCGGGTTGGATAATGGATGGATGGATTTTTGCTACCACCTCAGTATTTACTATCAATTCTGGTGTAATCTGCAAATTTCACAGGTTTACTGAGGTTACGTTCACATTACCAGGCCGAAGCGACTCACATCCTATTTTTTTTGCCTTTTATGTGACACAAATCCGATGTTTTCAAAGCTGTGTGGACACAGAGATTCAGACACACAAAATCAGATTTAAGTCCATTTAAGACGTGGTCATAGATCGGATATGTATCTGATTTGTGGCCATGTGAAATGAATGAGAACGGACAGACTGAAATCCATGTGTTTCTATGCATATACGTGTGGGCTGAGCATTGCTGTCATCAGCCAGCACCGGCAGTGCGGTAAATGAACAATGGAGGAGAGCCAGAGCTGTGAGAACAGTCACGGTCTCCTCATTGCGGACTCCTTTCTCGTACCCACACATCTCTTAGTGCAGCAGTGAAAACAGCAAAACCTAGCCATCTGGATTCTTTTTTGCCTTCTCGAGCCTAATCATGAACAGCTGACAAACTGTTTACCGCATACAAGCATACATTTAGCTACTAGCATGTCCATTTTGTCGTTTTTAATACCATGAGTCATCTGTTGATGGTGAGGCAGATGACTTGTACTGCTTTTGATTTTATTATTAAACCAGTAACGGTTATCGTGCAGTGAATTCACTTGACTTGAGCATTCCTAGTTTTTATCCTCTTTCTCTGTACGTTTAACATTCGTTTGCTCAGAGGTTGATGTACTTGCTGCTTCCTGAGCAGCTCTTCTATTCTCCACCCTAGCGGCCCGATTCTTCTCTTCGTTTGTCAGCATTTTTTCATGTTAAAAATGATTAGGTCAGTGTTTGTGTTACAATTACTTAGTACGTTTTCTTTAATTCTTTCACTTAAGCTGGCACTTAAGTCTTCAATCTGCCAGAAGAATGATTTAAGATATGAAGAGGTAGGGGAAGTGACGGTTTTCTGCCTCACTCCGCACTGTCCGTGCAACGCGACCACAGAGAGCTTAAACAACTTGGCACATCCACATAATAATGACAAGGGGCGAGCTTTCTTGAAGGCTTTTACTGGACATACCTCGTTGTAAACTGAAATATATACAAAAGAAACATACAGGCATTTATGGGTGTACAATCAAAGAAAATAAAGAATGATTTACAAAGCAATACATAGCACATTAAACAATAAAGCTTTAAAAGACACTTGCAAGGCGAGTGATTTCCACAGTTGGATCAAGACAAAGAGAAGCGCGTAGACACTGCGCAGTACAGCTAGCCAGACCCAAAGGTTTATATACCCTAAAGATACGTTTCGGACGTGACCAAAACAAGAGATAAAGGGGTGCGACACATGGCGTGTATTGTATTCAAATGTTTATTATGGGACCTACGTGCGTTATGTGAGTTTCATAGACATTTATGACACCACTGTGAGTGTGGGACGTGATTGACTGGTGTGTTAATAAATGACAAGATGAAGGGGGAGCACAGTTCAACAAATAATAGCTGACAGCTAACAACATGTGGGGCACAACAGACGGCAAAGGTGGTAAGTATGAGAACAGTGCCCATCAACATCTGCTGCACAGCCACCCTGCTGCCGAGAGTTGATTCTACAATAAAATAAAATAAAAATAAAAAGATGAATAACCTTGGAGGTCAATCACCCCGAAAGCGGAGAGTAGACGTCACGTAGTATATGTGTACCAAATTTCAGGTCAATGGGTGAAATGGTTTGCGAACTAAAAGTGATTTTAAAATCCTGGACAGACAAACGGACAGCTACGGTAGCGTATTATTATATCAGAAGATTTTTATAATTATTTTGTTTGCATCGTCTTGTTGCAATTTTGGTGGAGTCCCTTGTTGTCATTTCATGATATCTTTGAATGGCTACAGCATTGTGTTTACAGCTTACTGCATCTGCTGCCATGACATGAAAAACATGTACTATACTGTACTGTAATAAATCATCTCTTTCTGCCTAACACAAGATGGCAGTGAGCAGCACTCTCTTGATAATACAGTGGAACCTCAGGTCACGACTGTAATTCGTTCCAAAACTGGTCGCAACCCAGCACAGGGAAAAAAATGAACATTTGAAAAATCCTTCATTTATACAAAAACTAACCATAAACAACCAAGAAGTCTAACCTTGCATGAGTCGAGTTCTGGCATGAAGGAAGTGAGGAGGAAGCTGGGTGGAGAGGAGATTACAGTTTTGAGGTAAAGTCCCTCTGCGAGATGCACGTCTGACCGAGAACAATGTACTACAGGGAGAGGCTGAACACGTGCGTAAATCATCGGTGCATATGAACCGGAAGGGAAACGAAATAGAGAGCAAAGAGTTCACAGCGAATGCACAGGGAGAGACTGAACACGTGCGGAAATCATCGGCGCGTACGAACCGGAAGGGAAACTGGCTTGTTCGTCACCCGAGTGTGTGGTCGTGAACAGATGCAAAAGTTTCCGAGGTTCCACTGTATTTGCATTAGGAGTCTAGAAAAGGATTTTAGAACTGGAATCGATTTTTTTAACCTTGATTTTTGGATAACCTTCTGTGGTTATTGAACTTTGGTTTTCTTGTGCTTTTTTGGTATTCAACCCTTCTGTGTTCAAGGACTACTCTTTGCTTTACTTTTTCAAACAGTCTTCATTTCTTGGTCAACTGCATTTGGGCTGTTCTTTTCCTATTCTTTTCCTATGGCCTTAACAACATACTCTTTAGTCTCCTGACAATGAACCATCTTGAAACTTAACAGACCTCTGATGTTAATGGCTTCTAGCTTCAACATTATTCTTAGATGCCAGTCTGCATTAACGGCTTTTTACAAGACTTAGTAAATGATGTCATACTAGCCAACCCATGGCGTAGCATACGCCGCATAATTATTTATTGATGGGTGAACACTTCCTGAAAGACACAGTTGTCCAAATGGCAACATACAATTGTCTGTGACTGAGAACTGGTTTTGGCAGATACAGGCATATATTTTTGAAAGTTTGGCCCTGTGCCTTATTAATTGTCATTACAAAGGCCAATCTAACAGTAACTTGTCTGCTTGGGGTCAGGGAAATCCGGGGAATAAGGAGTGTTTGTGAGGTAGCAGCTGCAATAGTTTTACACTCCAGTACATTCCGTGACTAAGAACAACGGACAGCACGTCACCGAAGTTATCCCAATGTTGGCAAACAAAGGTTACACCCATGTTGCGCAGTTCAAGAGCAACAGTTTCGTCGATGACATTTTTCCAGAAAAAAACGACTGATAGAAACAAACAGTTACCTGATGCAGGAATTTGCATAACATTGAAAGAAGTGTTGTTTCCATGAAATACATTTGAAGCGGTGGCCATGGTAGGCAAATGAACAGTTAACGTGGCTGTGGACTGTAGCACAGAACAAAGCGAGTGAGGATGTGTTTGGTGAGGTGTTGGGGACGGGCACATGAGCAAGCAGTGCGCATGCCTCTCGAGCGAGGGTGGACGCGGGAGGAGGGTTAGAGTTGGCGGGCGGGGCTCCGTCGTGTGTACCCCATGACACGGGAGGAGGGTTAGAAATGGCGGGCTGGGCTCTGTTGTTCGTATCCCATAGTCGGGCGACTTGGCCGATTATATATAGAAAAGAAGCTGGAACTGAAAAGAACAATGAAAAGTCAACGCGGCTCAGAGGTGCATGTGGACTGTAGCAGAGACGAAAGCGACTGAGGCTGTGTTTGGTGAGGTGTTGGGGGCGGGCACATGAGCAAGCAGTGCGCATGCCTCTCGAGCGAGGGTGGACGCGGGAGGAGGGTTAAGAGTTGGTGGGCGGGGCTCCGTCGTGTGTACCCCATGACGTGGGAGGAGGGTTAGAGTTGGCGGGCGGGGCTCTGTCGTGCATATCTCGTGCGTATCCCATGGTCTTAGAGTTGGTGGGCGGGGCTCTGTCATGCATATCCCATGGTCTCTGTCTTGTGTGCCATGGTCGGCTGCTTAGTGAATTATATATATAGATGCATTTACTTTTGTCTGCTTTTCCAGTTGCCAATTCTAAAAGCAGATTGCTTTGGAAGGATCTTCTTCTCATGAGCCCATAACGTTTAGTATAATACTTTCACATAAGTAGTCGTTTAATATATTTCTGATTATAGTTTCCATAATTTTGCCCAGGGCAGAAGTATGGCTTTTCGTTCTACTAGGATCCATTTTGTATGTCATCTTGTGGTTAGCATTACTTCCTCAAAACAACAGAGACTTGTGTTCAGTTCCCAGCCCTATCACTGTCTGCATGAAGGTTCTTGTTGTTTTTGTGTTGGAACAAAATTCCTCTTATACTCCAAATCCACTCCGGTTTTATTAATTTGACTCTAAATGTGCTTAGGTGGTATATGCTCTGACTCCTGAACAACCCTATAATGAAATAAGAGGTGCAGGATAATGGAGGTCAAGTGACTTGCTCTGTAAGCCATAAAGAAGGAACCTTTGCTTTAAATTATATCAATTAACTACACACACATCATTTCAGGCTGCGTTTGACATATGGATACCAACCAATATGGACCTTTTTTTTTTGCTAGCTCTCACTCTTAAGATACTGAAAATGTTGGATGTGATTAGTGCTTTCATTTGAAGTATGCATCTCTCTTTGTGTATTCCATAATACTTCTCGATTCAAGATTCACTGTGGTTTACTTCAGAAAAATGTCTGTTACAGGCAAAATCTCTCTGGATTTAATAAGATTTGTGACTGGTGCTAGTGGACATGCTGTGGTGTTCAAAGACTATAAAGTGGCATCTTCGTACACAATTGTGCATTGTGGTATTGTGAAAGAAAAGTCCAGAAAACATGGAAGAAGTGATCTTTTTTCTTAACAAATATAATGCAATTTTTAGATTGAAAAAATGGAAAAAGTGGAGGATCAGCAATATATTATTAGAGTAGAAGGTTAATAAATAACAACGAATATCAATAGAATTTTTTTTTGCCGGCTATCTTAGGACATTTATCATGAAATCCTCAGGGTCTTTTTCATTTAATCGTATGAAACAGCCAAGTTTTACGTGTCATTTCCCACAAACCAAGTCCTCCATGTGTATAAAAGCAGAGCAGTAGTCCACCAGCAGACAGACATGACAATGCTGAAGTGTGTGGTCCTTGCGTTTCTTGTAGCTGGTGGTAAGAATTGCTTTGTACTTCCTTTTTTGTGTTGGATTCAAACACCTGTATGTATGAAAAATGTGTTTTTAAAAATATAGTTAAAAAGAACTAAACTTTTTGTTTGAATTGCTCCCAGTTAGACCAAAGAGCTGTTAGCAGTTTGTGCTGTCAGGTAGCTAAAATATAAAGGGATGAAAAAGTTTTGCAGTGATGAAGCAGGAGGGCTGGGTTTGACACTTCACTGTACAGTGAAGAGGTTATACCGCAGTATCCTCAAACATCTGCATTAAGGAACAGGAATGCAAGATTAGGTGACTACATTGACAAAAAAGAAGCCAACTTCATTACTTAATCATGCTGCCATTTCTCTTTTCCAGTCTACAGCTGTGGGGTACAAGATGTACCCCCCCTTCTTTCTAGGGTCGTTGGAGGAGTGGATGCACGACCAAACAGCTGGCCATGGCAGGTATGCTAGCATGTTCTTAAAAATAAAAGGTGCCAGAGCAGTTCTTCAGTGCAATGCCATAGGGGAACCATTTTTGGTTCGCAAAAGACCAATCCACTTGAATGTTCCAGAAGGAACCTTTATTTATTTAGATCTGTAATCAGCTCCATACAGTGAATAACCATGAATAGATGGTAACAGATTTGTGAAATACCAATTGGTCATTATTTTAAAAGGACTCTCGCTGCGTAGAATCACACAGATTAAGTCCGCAGGTTTTCTTGATCAGTTAGTGTCCTGCCAGGCAGCCTACCATCCATTAAAAATTTTATCGTTTTCTACAGATTAGTGCGCTTTATCTAAACACAACTTCATATACAAAGAACCCTTGTCAGAAATAAATGATTCTTTGTCAAGAAATGGTTCTAGGAGGAACTACACAACCCAGTATAGTGCCATTAAAGAACCTTTATTTTTAAAAGTGGATGATGTTGATGTAGTGTGACCTTTTAATCCCAGGGTGTCCAAGTATTTAGTTTCCATTCATTACTAATTAGCTGCTTCTTGAACATCATGGTAAGGTAAATATATCACCCTTAAATGGGTGATGTTGGCTACAGCAGGAAAAGAAAAGTTTTAAAGTGTTCAAAGCAGGAGACTCTAAAGATACTTAAAAAATTAAGGACAGATTAAAAAGCTGTCTCTGGACCTTAGGAGTAGTTTAGATGTTGTCTACATATGTTGTGATCCACACAATATAGTAAACTAGCAGACTACGTGTGCTTCGCTGCAGTCGCTGTAGTTGGAATAATTACGTATCTACATGCGACTTATAGAGCTGCTTTATATACAACATTTTTGGTTGTCCTCATAGAGCCAAAATATATACATTTTCTCTATGACTAATTTGTGAAAATAGAAACGGGAAAAACGGCAACACCGCCGGGAACAACAGTAAATGAGATAAAGTAAAAGTCTACTAAACACTAAATGAGATAAAGTAAAAACGGGCGACAGCACCGGGAACAACAGTAAAAAAACAACAGTAACTGAGATAAAGTAAAAGTCTACTAAACACTAAAGTACAAAAACGAAGTAGAAAGTAACAGTAAACCGCAACAACGCCAGGAACAGCGGCACACCGCGTCTACTAAACACTAAGAAACACTAAAGGAAAAAATACTATTCAGTAAGTACTGCGTCTAGTAAACAGTAAATCAGTAAAGGAGAGAGGACTAAACACTAAAAAAGAACAACAAGACCGCGTCAGCTGCGGAGCTCAGCTCGGAGTGAAATGAAGGGAATGAAATGAGGAGAATGGGAGGGGAGACGATCACGTGACTCCCCCACCCGCTTTAACTCTCCATCCCTCCACAAACACACAGACACAGTCTCTCGGATCCCAACTCTCCTTTCTATGTATAGATAAACACAAGAATAAATAAACCTGTGTGTCACTAGACAACACAACACAGTAATAAAAGAAATAATATAGACAAACAAATATTTAATATTATGCTATGAAAAATGACTTAGGTAATAAGAACGGTTACTTGGATTTTCCAACTTTTATAACAACACGTCCAGCCTTTGTTGCTGATTTTATTATTACTATTAACTTACGGTTACAGACAAATATGTGACTTTTGTATACATTGTAACTTTGCTCCTTAAAAATTATTCCGTTAAATTTTACTACTGCAGAATTTTATTTTTTTTAGACAAAACAAGCGATCAAAATAAACGCAATGTAATAATGCAATTTGGCAAAGCACATTCCTCCAAATGACGCACTCTTCACCTTCTTCTACATAAGTGAGTACTGTGCAACGCGTGTTAAAATGTCTTGAAAAATCACAGACTTGTATGGCGAACAAGAGAAATGATGGAATAGTTTGGAATTCAGCCTAATGCAAACGGCATCTTTTGCTCCAATCATCTACAATATCTGTTAATTTTCAGCTAACAGATTTTAGATGCTATCCTAAAGTGATAGCTGAGTTTGGCAACAGTTGGCCTATTCCAATTCCACAGTCTATTAGAGAACAATAGCTGTCTGTTTACACACTAGGGCATGGTAACCATTCACTTACAATTAAACACAATGTATCACATCAACATGCTACATAACATGTTGCATCTGTTCTTCGAAAACATTCATGGCAAATGTGTCACACTAACACAGAGCGATGGCCTTAAACCAGGCCTTAAACCACAGCCTTCTTCTACTACTGTTTAGTACAGGCTATCACAATAAGGATTTCACAGAGAGAAGTGCTAAGTAACAGATACGTTAAATAAATTCTTTAATAGTGTCTTGGATATCTCCTAATTTCCACCAACATTCCTCAGTGGGTTACCCAGTATTTAAAATCCAAGTGCAAGTCCAAATTTATTGTTCAGTTTACAGATTGAAATTCTTATTAGTTTGTCTGACCAGCATGGATTGTATTCAACACCATCAGTCTCCAGTTCAACTCAAGTTTTTAGATGCACCAGTTTTTGGCTCTGAATTCAGTGCTCAATAAGTACAATGTTTTTCGGCCTACAGTATGTTATGTAAGCTCCCTCCACTGTGCTGGCACCAAACAAGACTTAACATGTGTGACCTTCAGAAGAATTAGTGATGCCCAAGTTAATTATCCAATCACAGAAGTCTATTGCGAAAGATTTCACATGTCACAAATCCCAAGTTATCTTTTAAAGGAGATTGTGACCTGACTGCTATTAGTAATATGGCATGCAGATCATCACTGTAAGGTAGCTCGTATGTAACTGTGATCATTATTGTTCCATTTTCCTCACAGAATACAGCAAATCAAATAAGAAATTCTCACCTTTCCTCTTCTCTGTGAATTAGATCTCTCTACAGTACTCAAAGAATGGAGACTGGGCCCATACCTGTGGAGGAACCTTGATTGCTACCAACTGGGTGCTGACAGCTGCCCACTGCATCAGGTAAGAAGAAAAAAAAACAAACTACAAACTCTGCCAGAAAATTGCAGCAATGTAGACAGCCAAGAAATTAGACTTAATTTAACCATGGCCCTTTGAGTACAAGAACCAGTGACAGTGCTCAAACCAGTGAAGGGTAACAGAGCTGATTACAAGCTGTCCGCTCATCGTGTTTTTTTCTCCATACTGTAAGAGAAAACAAAATGTCGCGTTTCACTGAGCACTGGGGTCCCAAAGTGCAATGTGTGCTTACGGCGTATCATTGAGAATGAAGAGAGGTGATGCTACTAAAAGGGCAGGGAATTCTAAAACGAAATGCCAAGGTAATCCAGCAGTGTGATATTTACAGTCAAACAGTAATTAACTTACACAATTAGATGACTAAACCCTTGCCATTCCTTTTTCTTTAACTAATTTATATTCTTCACAGCCTCTGCCCTTGCTAGATGCTAGTGTTTTTTATTTATTTATTTTTGGATAGGATGCTGGCAGTTTGAGTTTCAAAATGAATGCCATTCTGCAGCACCTCAGACACTGACACCAGAGGTTGGCATGCAAGCCATTGTTAGATTCAGAAAGCAGCCACTTTTCCAGTTCTTTACCAATATCGTTTCAGTCAATCAGCCTTTATTTTTAGCCTTGCGCCACCACCATCTACTCAAAGCACCGTGATGTTCCAACAATGATGGATGGATTAAAAGCCAGAAGTCTGTTTGATCATCAACATCAAGTGACTCCATGAGAACCCTAACTACAAAGAGGACTCTTTCATTTATATTGGGTAGAATGCCCAGAGGGGACTGGGCGGTCCCGTGGCCTGGAACTCCTACAGATTTTATTTTTTTTTCTCCAGCCGTCTGGAGTTATTTTTTGTTTTTTTTGTCCACCCTGGCCATCGGACCTTACTCCTTTTCTACGTTAACTAATGTTGTCTTATTTTAATTTCTTATTTTGTCTTTTATTTTTCTTTTCTTCATTATGTAAAGCACGTTGAGCTACTTTTTGTATGAAAATGTGCTATATAAATAAATGTTGTTTATTTTACATAGCTCCAATCAGTGATATCAGAGTATATGTGCTATAAGAATAGTTTGGAAAAACAAAAGAGTCCATCAATGCATTCAAGAACCAAGAGAATGTTAAATAAAAGTAGAAATTGAACTGCAGATGTAGAAACAAAATATTAAAATGAGACTTGAAGTAAGACTTAATGTTAATGCTTTAGAAGTATAGCATAGTTTTGTTAAGAATGGCATTACGGTGGGATCAGCTGTGGAGTTACATAAAAGAAATATCGCTGCAACTCAGACGTAAGTTAAAGATGACAAAGTCAATGTGTGTGTAGCATAAAGGGCTTATTCTGATGGTGCATTTTGAAAATGATTATGCCATTTTCTACTTGTATTCTCACCTGCCTTTGCAACATGACCCTAAATCATGTTTAACTTCTCCTGCATGGCTGCACCGGAACGATATGAAATGGTGTTAAGAGATTCAAAGCCATTTTATAGCAAAGTTTAAACAACATCATTGAAATCAGATCTTCACAACATTGCCACCAACCTCCACCAGCGTATAATGGATGTGCAAGATTTTAGGGCACATCAGTGCTTGTAATCTTTATAGTTCTTTTATTTCTAATTTCACTTAACAATGTAATCTGCAAGGACAACAGACATCTGGTATTAAAATCGGCCTCTTTATAGACCTGCATCACTTTGTTGTACAGGCTAATCACATAAAAGTGTGCTGGAGCAGAACCTTTTTACACTATAACTACTATTCCTAATATATTGCTTCTTCTATTTTATATTGAAGGGATCCTACTTCACTTGAGCAAGGCCCTTAACCTGAAAATTGCTCCAGGGGGCGCTGTACAATGGCTGACCTTACACTGTGACGCCCAAAAAGACAGTTTCCCACAGAGTATATCAAATCAAAAAATCAAAATATATGTATTTCCCCTTAGACAATAAATCCTACAGTTGCAGACTTTTAAGAAATCTCTTTTAAAGACGGTGTTCTCACTTACAAGTACTGTAGTAACTTAAATTGCCCATCAGCATGTAACCCTGAAATGCCTGATGATTCCTGCCTTCTTCATCTTACTCCACCATCTTAACTTTGACCAATCTGCTTGATATCACTAGTTGCAGCAGCAGGGAATCCTGAGAATGTTTATAGCTGATGTCGTTTGGCTTTCTTTCTGTAGCAGCAGCAGGACATACAGGGTGGCACTTGGCAAGTACAACTTGAAGGACAATGAGCCAAACTCTGTTGCAATTGACGCTGAAAAGATCTTTGTCCATGAGAAGTGGAACTCACTCTTCATCATGTGAGTATTTAACAGAACTTACAGGTTTAACTTTGTATACTTTTGGTGAGGCTCCACATTAAATGTTAAATGTGCCAGCATAAGAAGAGGAACCTGGCATTCTTTCTCTGGGTGAGCTGGGTGGAGTTTTTCAAAAAGTGCCCAAAACTACTGGCTCTCACAGTTCATGTATGTTCATGGAAATGGCACTTTGGGCAGCCTTCTTCTCCAAATAAAATAATGTGTACAATGTAATAAAAGTGTATGATAAAAATCAAATATAACTGTGAAGCCTAGCAATATAAAATCTGTCAAGGGTTACAAATGGTAGAACACAAGAAGGAGAGATGATGACGACCACTTGCACCTGCAAGTTTCTTGATGTGATAGGTGGTGAAAATTTGGTTTGCCTGACTGTCTCTCGCAGAAATGACATCGCCCTGATAAAACTCAAGGAACACGTCACCCTCAGCACCAGCATCCAAACGGCATGTCTCCCCCTCGATGGTCTCGAGCTGCCTAATGATTACCCTTGCTACATCACTGGATGGGGGCGTATCTATAGTAAGTGTTTCCTTTTATCAAATCCCCATGGCTCTTCCTGACTGTTGAACAAAGCATGCTTGTCACAAGTGGGCAGCATAGCATTTATTGTGTAGACCTGGCAGGAAAAATCACTCCTGTTACTTGACTATGGCCAGACAGGGCAGTATAGGGTGGTCCAGATCTAATTATGCAATTTTCATTACGTTATAACTTATTAAGTTTATTATATAGAGAATACACAAAAAATTGGAGGGACATTACATTGAAAATCAGTGCATTCATTCAATGTAAGTCCATTTTCGTTTATTACAAGATATTTCAAACAATTCTTTTGTCTTGTATTGTTTTCCTGCATTGCATTAAAAGTTGCATAATTAGATCTGGACCACCCTATATGTACCGAGGAATGATTTATACTGGTGTTTTACAAAATACATTTACATCTTTACACATATAATGATTCATTATGGGAAAATGTGAGCCACAACAGGACAGCATGCTACTCATTACTACAACAATCTACTCACTGAGAGAATCACTAAGCTTAAAGAAAAGACCTTCACCGACAGACTTATTATAGGAGACTGTGTATCAGCATATACTGCTTTATGGCACTAATGGGCATGTGCCCTCACATAGCTATTAGCTCAGTTTGTTTCAATCTGAGAAACATCTGTTCTTATTGTTTTCTCCAAGCCAATGGTCCCCTGGCTGATAACCTTCAGCAAGCCCTACTGCCTGTGGTCAGCTACGACATCTGCAGCAAATCAGACTGGTGGGGTGGCACTGTTAAGCGCACCATGGTCTGTGCAGGAGGAGATGGACTGCTCTCGGGATGCAATGTAAGTTTGTCAATGTTCCTCTGGTCTTGTTTAGAAAGGAGAGCTTTTAAAATGCTAATAACACTTTTTCAGCTAGTTCCTTAAACTATTTTCAGTTGTTGTAGGTCTGAAATATAAATACAGATTTTAATATTGCAAACACACATTATTTTTCTTTCCTAATTCTATAAAAATGTTTATTCTTTCAGCATATATGTGGTTCATTCTGAATGATGCTTCCTTTGTTCAACAAAACTGTTTCCCTAACATTATAATTTCCCTACACATTCTACATTACTAAAACACGCACTAAATATTTTTCAGTTAGAATGAGAATTCATTTTGAGTAATTGCATATTGTCTTTGGCAGGGTGACTCTGGTGGTCCTCTTAACTGTCAGAATGCTAACAGGGCCTGGGAGGTACATGGCATCGTCAGCTTCGGGTCTGGCCTGAAGTGCAACATGGCAAAGAAGCCAACCGTATTTACCCGGGTGTCAGCCTACATTGACTGGATCAACGCTGTAAGTGCCGCTTTGGAAATACCATAAGCAGTGGATTTGTGTGACTGTGCTGCTGCAATCATCGTGGCACGCCTGATACTGCTGTTTGACATGAGAACTGTAAATACGCCACTTCACTTGCCGAGACATGCCCTGTGAAAACAGGCCCGGTTATTATGTCAACTGGATATAACATACACAGATGGTGCAATGTTCTGCTGCACCGCGTTTAGGGTTAGCAATTGCTTTGGGCTTAAATTAAAATTGTGACTTATATGTTTTTACTGAGACCTCTACTTAAAAAAGTAAAATGTATAAATGGTGAATTTAGTCAAGAATTCCCAAGAACCTGATTCTGAGCATGGACATGCATTTGGAAACTTTATTCTGCTATTGACTGCAAGTGAGTGCTGCTGCCTTGCCGTTAGGAGACCGGGGGTTCACTTCCCGGGTCCTCCCTGCGTGGAGTTTGCATGTTCTCCCCGTGTCTGTGTTTAGTTCACACTTGAATCTTGGCTGGGCGGCACGGTGGCGCAGTGGTAGCCCGGCTGCCTTGCAGTTAGGAGACCCGGGTTCGCTTCCCGGGTCCTCCCTGCGTGGAGTTTGCATGTTCTCCCTGTGGTGTCTGTGTGGATTTCTTCCCACAGTCCAAAGACATGCAGGTTAGGTGGATTGGTGATCCTAAATTGTCCCTAGTGTGGGTGTGTGTGTCCTGTGGTGGGTTGGCGCCCTGCCCGGGATTGGTTCCTGCCTTGCGCCCTGGGATTGGCTCCAGCAGACCCCTGTGACCCTGTGTTTGGATTCAATGGGTTGGTAAATGGATGGATGGATGAATCCTGGCTAAAGAGAGTTATCACATAAGCTTTACCTTTTTAACATATCAAAATACGTATTAAACAAAATGTTTAGCAAAAAAATAAGACTGGTTCGAAGCATGCAGGTGTTTCATTCTTGACCAGCAGATGTCATCTGGAGCATTTGAAGCACATAATATTAACAATTAGAGAACTGCTACATATATATTTAATAACATGTTATTGGTTTCTCTATATTTAGCATGTAAATAATGTCTGTATATTTTTCCCTATAGATAATGACAAGCAACTGAAAGAAAAAAGAGTCACAGATCAATCAAGTTCTGCATTTCAACTAACTGATGACATCAATGGAGCAAGACTTGTAAATTTAAGGAGTTTGCAATGCCTGACCCTTGCAATAAAGATAATTGATTCACCATAAACTGTTTAAGATAGAGCCTTTTATTATTCAGTTTTGATTGCAAAGCTCTGTGCCAGTGTTTTTCAACCAGTGTGCACAGTGGTGCGTCATGAGAGCTACCCAGGTGTGCTGTGGAAATAATAATGTAGTGTACCTGTGTCTGAACCTGAGAGGGTCAAACTCCACAGGTGGTGGAGACCTGTCTGAGGTGAAGCTGGCATAAAAGCAACTCTGTGAATGCCCTGTTAGAGCACTTTGAACGTGTCTTCTGGTTGCTAGAGTCCATCTGCCCTGGGAGTGTAGTCACCAGCGAGCCTCACAGGGCTAATGGATTGTGGGCATATGAGTTGCCTCTGAGGCACAGAGAGAGGCGGACAAAAGGGTGAAGCAGCTTGGAGATGCCACCAAAGTGCTCAGTAAGTGCTGTACCTTTGAACAGTGATCTCGGACCTCTTTTTTTTACCAGCTTCTCTGGTAGTCCAGACCCTTTAGGCAGTTGAGCAAGTGTATGAGATATATATGTGTTTGTGGTTAGTAAAACAGTGGTGTGCCTTGGGACCATTTAGGTTACAAAAAGTGTGCCACTACAGAAAATAGGTTGGGAAACATTGCTCTATGCTTGTATAGGGTGGAACAATTAATACACTTTGGAAGCATTAAAACTTAAGATTTAAAAACCTTTTAGAAGTCCATAATATACTGGGTTTCAACCTGTTTATTTGTTTGGACCAATCTTTTCGAACTCTGCTACGATTTCCCTGAAAGTCCAGTTCATTCACGTAGATGTGAACACGCCCAATGCACTCTAGGGCAGACAAAAAAAACAACCAAAACTTTTTTTTTTTTGGAAAGGGAGATCTGTGTTTGGTACCAAGTGAACTCTGCAGCAGTTCGCATGAGGTCTGAAAGTGATCCAGCATGGGACTGATTTAACTACACCTTTAAAACTAAAGGTGCCAAAGTGGCTTTTCAGAGCAATGCCACAGGGGAACCATTTTTGGTTTCCAAAAGACCTATCTGTGTGAAAGAAGTCCTACTTATTTAGATCCTTAACGGGCTCCATACAGTAAATAACAATGAACAGATGGTAATAGATTTGTGAAAGACCAATGGGTAATGATTTTAAAAGGACTCTTGTAGCATACAGCTACACGGACTAAATTGATTTTTTCTTAATCTGTGAGTGTCCTGCTAGGCAGCAAACCATACATGAAAGATCCTACATATTACGAAGCTTTTTAAATCACAAACAACTCTTTTAAGAATGAAACAGTGCTTTGTCAAGAAATGATTCTACGAGGAACCACACAACTCAGTAAAGAACCATAAAGTGACATTAAAGAACCATTATTTTTAAGAGTTCACACGCCTTGAACCCTATATATTAGCTGGAATAGGCTCCAGCCTGGTTTCATGAACATGACAGAGAGCTCAATGTTCTTCAATGGCCTTCCCAAATTAACCAGTCTGAATCCAGTAAAACACATTAGGGATGTGGCTGAAAAATCTGCAGAAATTCCTTTTGTGTAATCATGTCAACATGGACCTGAATCTCAAAAGGAATACCTTGTGGAATCCGCATGCCACGAAGAAATGAGAGCAAAAAGAGGTCCTATCCGTTGTCAGTACAGTGTTCCAAATAATTCGTTAATTCCCACTGACATCGTCTGTATTCTGTAATTTAAACTGATTACATTGCAGTTTCTGGTAAGAAAGCTGAACTGTCTCCATCTCAATTCTGCACTGTTCACAAGTCTGACTTGCTCCTGCGCGGCTGGGAGTTCTTTTTAATGCGTCTTTATTATTAGATAAATGCCCCTGTTTGTATATGCGCAATCATGGTAACTCTTTTATTCCATTCCACGAGAAGAAATGGCTTTAAAAATGTAAGGCTTAATTGCTACAAATTGGACGCCAATCGTACCTGAATAAAAAACCGGTACTTGACGTGGTTTTAAAATGCTTCGTCAAAAGCGTCTTCTGCCTTAACAATATGCAACACTTGAGATTCCATCCCTCCTAATATCCATGTGCCATGGACAACTGCATATTTATTTCACTTCGCAAATCTCTCCACAAGTTGAGCTGCCCAGTTCAATTCACGCGTAGAATGCTAAGAGAAGCCTGCCTCCCTATTACTCAGCGCGCGCACGCGCACGCGCACAACTCCGGATAGCCGCTTAGCGTCGTTTCCATGACAGCGGTATACACGAGATTCTCCAGTGCAAAGCGCGAGCGGAAGACGAAGTAAGAGTACGTGAGTGACTAAAATTTAAGATTTTTTTCCACAGATTATTCTACTTATGAAATGTGCAGACAGGTGTCCTTACCTGGGCCACTGTCCTCTGTCATCGTAACGAATGTGGAGTCCATTCGTGATTTAGAGGTCTCATAGCGAGAATGGATTCTGAGTTGCACTTGAATACTGAAGTCCGGGCTTGAGTGGCATTGCTAAACGGGTTATGAGGGGTAGCCTGCAAAGGTATGTTTTTGTGTGGCTGACCAGGCTCAAATAGGATTTGACTTTATAACTGGATTTTGTATGCCCAGCTCTCAGGTGAGCAATAGTTAGGCAACTAGTTTTTTTTATAGAATACAGCCTGTTGTCAGGCACTGTGGTTAACGCTGAGAATTAGTAGCATCACGTACCGTTTTCTGTTTTGAACAACGTTCTGGAGGTGATCACATACTGGTCCCTGTCTCTTTCTTTAGTGGACTGTCTCATGGCACTCGTTTACATGTATAATTGTCTTAAGCTAGTGTATTTTAGTTAGCATCGGCTACTGGATCCTGCATCTAACAGTCATTGTTTTATGTCTAAGTACTGTAGCTCTAATAGAAAACAAACGTGTAGGTCCAACTTGTTATTGCAATAAAAGCTAATTGAATATAATAAATTGTTGGATTTACTTAGTATGACACCTATTTTCCATTTAATTAAATTAATGTGACCTAATCTGAACCAGATGTGTAAATCTAATGTACAACGTCCAATCATGTGGTAAAAAATAACTACTCAATCACGTTATTAAGTAAGATTTATTTATCATTAGAAGCAATCCCACCATTAACATGTCCACACCTTTTGATGGGTGGTGGCTCAAAAGAAAAGAAGGGTGTATTTAGGACATTTTAAACATGGGCAGAAATTAGTGCCAACATTTTAATTTCTCTGAAAATTTGGAAGTAACTTTGGGGCATTATAATATTCACAACCTTGGCAACAATATTTGTCCACGATTGTTGTTTATTTTAAATTATAGATAGATAGGTGGATATGAAAAGGTACTATTTGATAGATAGATAGATAGATAGATAGATAGATAGATAGATAGATAGATAGATAGATAGACAGAACATTATTTGTCCCTGGGGGAAATATGGCTTTTAACAGAAGCTTTTTATGTTCATTCTAAATTATAGATAGATAGATGGATATGAAAAGGTACTATTTAATAGATAGATAGAACATTATTTGTCCCTGGGGGAAATATGGCTTTTCACAGAAGCTTTTTAAATAAATGCATTAATAGATAAATATACCTGTGTATATATATATATATATATATATATATATATATATATATATATATATATATATATATACACACATATACTATGGTATGAACACACAACAGAATGACTGAAAAGCAAGAAAATTTAAAAAAAGAAAACTTTTGACTTTGCACTTGCAGTGCGGCATTATGCAGAAATATTGCCGTAGGTCTAAAGGATTCCCCGTAGTGTTACCTGACCCACTTTTGCTGATTGATTCTTTGGCTGAAAGCATTAGTGTGTCAGAGAGGTGATGTGCAGCATTATTCATAATGGCACTCAGTAGCCAACCCTTCATGCACATATCTGCGTTACACATAGTAGTACTTCTCAGACAATACCAGACTAACCTAAAAAAGATACAGTAAGCCAGCCTGAAGAACTTGGATAGTCAAGTATCCAAGTCTTCCATCAGATGGTACAATCAAAATTTTACATAAAAAGGCTTCTCCATGATCTGTGACATGAGATGTTCAGTTGGTTTGCCAGATTATTGAAAACACTTGAGCCAAAAGCTCCTTTCATACCTACACAAATCTTTGGCAGTTCTAAATAGTTATTTTCTATGCCTAGATCTTGTCTTTGTCTGACACTGTACAAATGGATGAAGATCCCCAAAACTATCAGTGCAATATCTTTACAAAAAGGGGACTACAATTTAACTAACCTTATGCAAATGAGGCATTTGTGCCAGAAATAATAACTCAAAAAATAACGCTCTGTTCAAGTGTCTTTATCCGGTTTGGCAAATTATAAAAATGTAATAACTGATTTGGGTGGACTGGCACGCTGGTCAACATGGCTGCATGCCTTTCTGATGGGAATAGCAATTCTATGCCAGTGAGATTGATTGGCTTTGTTTAAATATGTTTGGCGTCCAACAAAATTCTGTTGATTTTGTTAGAAACAGATACATAAAGCATAGAAATATACTTATATTTGTTTGAATCAACTTAAAGTTGCTGCATACCGAGAGATGTTTCCCAAAATAAGATTTTAAGCTTAAGAACAATCATTTTGAAAAAGGTCAACCTAAGGTAATTGGGCATTGACAATACCTTACAAATGATAACGTGGGATTGGTGCAGGTATTTAAAGCAATTACATCCATTTACATTGTTTCAACATAAATTGTACATCTGACACACATTAGTGTAATTCACTTTGACTAGAAAGGAATATGTAAAGCCTTAAAACTTTCTAACTTTGAGTAAAGTCTTTTACGTCAACTGTGCAATTACAACATACCCTAAAGTTCATTTTTGAGCATGTGACTGGATGCATATGGGTACTTCAGTCTGATACTGTTTAGTTATCTCCAGGTACTTGTCTCTTGGACCAATTCACAGTCATTCTCCAGTATGCTAAGTACAGCATTCTCAGTTTTATTCAGGTTTATAGCACTGGGAATTGTATCTTTCTGTAACTGTCATTGAGGAGCTTTGTGAGACCAACTAGCACCAGGCACTAGTGCATACTATGGCTAACGCTGCTTTCTCAGCCTGATTAGTGTACCGTAGTTTGTCTGTCTGACTAGTGTTGGTCTGGCTTCCTTGTTTGAGTCGACTCAGAAATGTATTTTCTTACTGTAAGCTACTTCTTGGCTCAATGGTGGACTTTTGCAAACCTCATGTTCAGAATCTTGGAGTTATTTTTGACAGTAACATCTCTTTTGCGAAACAGATACATTCTGTGGTCCAGAGTTGCTTTTTTCAGCTTCATCTTTTAGCCTTCTTTTATCTTCTAGGGACCTTGAGAAAGTTACTCATGTTTTTTACCTTTTTTCAGCTTGATTAATGCAACTCATATTGTGGAATTAGCAAATCCCTGATACGCAGAGCAGAGTTGCTCAAGAATGCTGCTGCCCATTTTTTGATCAGATCAAGAAGGTTTGATTCTGTATCTCCAATTTTAGCCTCTTTACACTGACTGCCTCTTAGTTTCAGAATTGATTTAAAAATTTTGCTGCTGGTTTTTAAACCAAAATACATGGGTATGCTCTCACTTGTTTATATGAATTGTGTGTTATACATCAGCCATCCAGTCAGCTTAGGTTTACCAGTCAGCTGTCTCTTGTTGTCCCGCGTACTAATTGTAGAACTAAGAGGTACGGAGCTTTTGCAGCTGCTGCACTTCATCTGTGGAATTCTTTACCTCATTACATTTAGGAGTCCCCCTCAATTCAACTGTTTAAAACAAGACTGAAGACCCATTTCTATTCTCTCGCTTTACGTGATCTTCCTCTTAGTCATTTGTTTTGTTTGAATTTACAGCTGGCTTGTGTTGTGTTTTATTGTATTTTATTGTATTTATTTTATTTATGTTTATTGTATATTTTATTGTAAAGCACTTTGGCTGCAACATTACTGATGTTGTTTTAAATGTGGCATTTTTTCCTGTTCTTAATTAGCCTCAGTTAACTTCAGATACTGGGTTGTGGGTGACATTAGTTTTGTTACTGGTTTCTGTGCATGGCTATTGTTATGCATTGTTTATTCCTGAGTGAGCGGCTCTGAGGCCAAGGATCTGTGCTGGTATCCCGAAGGCTGCCGGTTCGAATCCCCGTCACTGCCAAAAGAGATCCTACTCTGCTGGGCCCTTGAGAAAGACTGTTAACCTGTAATTGCTCCAGGGGTGCTGTACAATGGCTGACCCTGCACTCTGACCCCAAGGGGTATGCAAAAACTAACAAATTTCTAATACAAGAAAATAAAGGACAAAAAAAAAATTAAGCTTGCATTAAGTACTGTATTTGTCATATCTAATTCTTAGATAACTGTATGCCACAAACAAGCACACTTGACCACCATTACAGTCAGCAGGGTCAGCTCCACATGGGAGAAGAGCTATAGAGGACCCAGCAGTGCTTTAGGGAGAGGGAAAGGCACTACACGGTGTGAAAAGCTGGATTTATTCAGGCACATTAGAGCCAGGAAAACAGATAAAATAAGCAAACAGCTGTATTTCTAAAAGGAAGAGGTGTAGTGTTTGAAATACACATTGCAGGAAAACAACAACAAATTCACTTGAAAAAGGCAGAAAGGCCTGAAATCCCACAGCTTCATAAGCACAAAAGCCGTCCTCAAAGATTCAAAGGCAGAATGACTGAGGCCAGAAGGGTAGATTAGTATTGTTTAAACCCAGTAGTTGTCTTGCTGTTACGTACCTGCCAGGTAATTCATGTTTCTAGGCCTTTCTAATTAGAGAATTGTGTGACCAAAGGCAGATGACTCATAGAAAGCATGATAAACTGCAGACAGTGTATGGAAGAATGGGACTGAAAGTGAAGAAGTATCTGTTTTCAAAGGTGAGACATAATGGCACTGCTTAGCATGGCTGACTGGCATTAGGCATAGAATAATGAGTATGAGCTGATACTGGTGTCTGTATAAACCTTGCACAAGGTCCTCCTTCAGATAAGTGACCTGCTTATTAAAGTTCATTACCCTTAGGTAACAATTTGTGTGTCCAAGTAGCAGTAAACATCAAGTTCAAGGTGTGACTTTACATTAATGCTTTGGAGATGAATCAGTTACTTTGATTTCTATGAGTCACTTACTTATTTGTTTGTTTTGTGCCTGATTGGTTTTCTCTCTTTAACGCTGATTGTTTGTGTCTAACTAGTGTCACATTCTAGTTTAGCTGTCTGTCGAGATTCACATTTTACTTTTTCTGTCTGCATAGGATCAGGTAGTAGATTCTTTGCCTGATTTACACTGCGTTTTGAAGTCTAAATAGCATCAGCTCCTTCTTTTTGGGTTTGGGTAACATCAGGTGCTGTTTTGTGTGCTGTTTTTTAGCACTTGACAGTTTTTCTTTGACTCACATACTGAAGGTGTTTCTGTGAGAACTCAGTCCGAATAACATTTATTACTATTTTATTTATCAAGAGCCATATTAATTCCTGGCTTCTTATTCTAACTATCACTGATTTTGTTTTTTGAATAAGTATCAGTTTCTGATTTTTCTGACTGCCAATCCCTGGTTTCAGATTCCAACTGGTGTTACTTATTTCTTACTCTGATTGTCTCTGATTTCTCATTCCAATTAGCATTAGGTAAAGGTTTGTATGTCTGATGATTCAAATATAGTTGTATTTGTTTTGGGTTAGCTTCAGAAACTGGCTTCTATGATTTATTAGCAAAAAACACAGAAACAGTGAGTTTTCTACCTGACCTAAAACTGAGTATATCCTTGTGGAAGGCAATCAAGGGAGAGGAGCATCAAATAAATGTTGGGGTGCTAATCAAGTCACCCCATTTACTATCAGGGTCCAAAATGGAGGACACAAATGGTGGGAAAACAGGTGTAAAATCTGCCTCTTTAATCTCAGTAGCTTCTGTAAATTGAGTGGGTCGGGGTCTGGGAGCTCTGTTATGCTGGAAGTAGTTCCTCCAACTAAGACACCATCTTCTGGGAGGCATCAGATATATATTGTCCAGGCTGGAAGAGGTGTGGCTTAGTTGAGTGGGGGTGTGGCTGAAGTGCCTTCATTGGACGGCTTCTTGGAGCGCTGGAGGAAAAAAGAGATGGTATTGTTAGCACTGGTGCCCCCTCTTGTCCCAGTGGGTTATTGCATACCTTATGTGATCCTGGAAGGTGATCCTCTCATGTCCATAGACTACACCTTTTTTATTGGAATTACCCTAGATTTCATATTTAATCAACATTGATACCAGTTTCTGTATGTGATTTCCCTCAAGTATTTTTGGCTTTCTGTATCTCAAGATTTAGATACTGAATCCTGTATCTTGAATTTGTGCTGATTGCATTCTTTTCACTGTTTTCCACTTGTAGGCCATGAATCCTTTTAAAAAGACATCTCTCTTGCACATTGGTTATACATATACGCAGTGGACGCAGAAACTATTCAGACCCCTTCACATGTTTCACATTTTATTTTGTTGTAGCCTTGTGTTAAAATCATTTCATTTAATTTTTTACCCACCTCAAGCAACACTCAATACCCCAGAATGAAAAAGTGAAAAGAGGATTTTAGAATTTTTTGCAATTTTATTAAATATAAAAAAGGGAAATATCACAATGACACAAGTATTCTGACCCCTTGCTATTATACTTGTAGTTTGGCTCAGATGTATCTATTGATCATCATTGAGATGTTTGGAGGTCAATTCAGTTGATTGGATATACTGTAATTAGGAAGGGCACACACTTGCCTTTATACAGTAAGGCCCCACAGGTTACAATATGCATCCAAGCTAAAACCAAGCCATGAGGTCGAAGGAACTGCCTGCTGACCTTAGAGACAGGATTGTATCAAGGCACAGATTTGGGGAAGACTACAAAAATGTCCTGCAGCATTGGAGGTTTTCAAGAGCATAGTGGCTTCCATAAATCTTAAATAGAAGAAGTTTGGAACAACCACATCTATTCCTAGAGATGTTCATCTGGCCAAACTGAGCAATGGTGGGAGAAGGGCCATGGTAAGAGAGATAACCAAGAACACAATGGGCAGTCAGGTTGAGTTCTGGAGGACCTGAGTGGAGACAGCGATCACTGCAACACTCCTCTGATCTGGGCTTTATAACAGACTGGCCAGACAGAAGCATTTCCTCAGTAAGACACATGGGAGACATTTTGGAGTTTGCCAAAGGGTACCTAAAGGACTCCCAGACTGTCAAAAATAAGATTCTCTCAACTGAAGAAACCAAGGTTAGAGTTTTGTCTGGAGGAAACAGAACAGGCACCAGCATCACCTATGCCATGCCATTCTAACACTGAAGCATAGTGGGCGCAACATCATGCTTTGGAGTTATTTTTCAGAAGCAGACTGGTGGAGATAAAGCTGAATGTAACAAAGTACAGAGAAATCCTTAGTGAAAACCTGCTGCAGAGCGCTTTAGACCTCGGACTGGACTGAAGGATCATCTTCCAACAGGACAATGACCCTAAGCGCAAAGCCAAGATAGCATAGAAGTGGCTTATGGGCAACTCTGGGAATGTCCTTGAGTTGTCCAGCCAGAGCCCGGACTTGAACCCATTGGATTATCTCTGAAGACACCTGAAAACAGCTGTCCACTGATGATCACCACCCAACCTGATAGAGTTTGGGAGGATCTGCTGCAGAGAAGAAAGGCAGAATATCCCCAAATCCAGATGTGTGAAGCTTGTCACGTCAGACCCAAGAAGACTCCAGGCAGTAATCGCTGCCATAGGTGCTTCAAGTAAATACTGAGTAAAGGGTCTGAATACTTGTGTCACTGTGATAGTGTAGTTTTTAAGTTTTAATACATTTACAAAAATTCCTAAAATCCTGCTTTTGCTTTGTCATTCTGGGTACTAAGTGTTGCTTGATGTGGGTGAAAAATGAATTTAAATGACTTTAGCACAAGGCTGCAAAATAATAACGAAAACCAAAGGGGTCTGATTACTTTCTGAATCCACTATACTGTACGTGTACGTATTGTCTGTCTAACTAACAAATAAGGTGGCACGGTGGCGCCGTGGTAGCGCTGCTGCCTTGCAGTTAGGAGACCCGGGTTCACTTCCCGGGTCCTCCCTGCGTGGAGTTTGCATGTTCTCCCCGTGTCTGCGTGGGTTTCCTCTGGGCGATCCGGTTTCCTCCCACAGTCCAAAGACATGCAGGTTAGGTGGATTGGTGATTCTAAATTGGGCTTGGTGTGTTTGTGTGTGTCCTGCGGTGGGTTGGCACCCTCCCTGGCATTGGTTCCTGTGTTGGCTGGGATTGGCTCCAGCGGACCCTCGTGAACCTGTGTTCGGATTCAGCGGGTTGCAAAATGGATCGATGGACAGTATTGAAATCACTACCTTTTGCCATTCTTCTGTCTAATAACTTAACCACTAGAGCCCAATTAATGAGTATGAGAACTCTGTGAGAAATGATAAACGGCCGAAGTATTTGTTGGACTTACTTACTTATTGTCCAGATTTTAGCACATCTGCTCAGTGAGGGGGAAGCATAACATAATAGGTACATTTCTCTAAAATCCACTGGACTGTTTCCAACATATATCCAAATGAATTTAGAGCATATTTAGAAAACACATGAGCCAGGATAAAGTGAAATGTTTCTTATACTTTTCCATATTCTTGACACATTAACTAAGCTAATGGACCCCTCTAAGTACTGGAGCAGTCCTAGGAGCATGAAAAAATCATTAGCTCTGAATATCTACTCACAGTCCTGATGGCAGTGTAATAGAGCTAAGCATGAACAAGCACAGCAAGTGACATCACCACCTTCTCATATAGGGTATAAGGCAGGGGAGGGGGTGGTGGTCTCACGGTCTGGCACATCTGACACTTGATTGGCTGGAGAGAATAAGGCAAGGATTCGAGTCAACAGCAATCAAGGGGCTGGCTCTGGCAAAACAACCCTTGAACATCACCTTCTTTAATTACTGTTAAGCAGGTAGAGAAATGCAAATCCCTGACTGGTAATGAAAAGAATACTTAAGACATACTTTGAGTTTTTATTGGCCTGTCTGCTGTTGCACACATTCTGAAATAAAATCAAAATTACAAACTACAGTGACTTTGTTTAAAGAACACCATCCCAATGCACTTTACAAATATCATTACATTCTGTAGATTAACTGTTAGTATCAATCATTTATAGCACAGGCAGGTTAATGAACTACGGAGTCCCACAATTAGGTGGAGATGGGAATTAAATCCCCCTAGAGTCCCTTAAATGTGCCCCAAACTGTCCAAAAATAAAAGTATGGAATTTACATTTTGGCTTACACTTCTTTTATTCATTATTTTTATTATTTGTTGCTCTCACACCTAGAGATCTGTGTGCAGCCCACTTGTATCAGCTTATCTGAACTGGGGGCCCATTTAGAAAACAAGCAACACCTCATTCTCAGCTACAGTTCTACAACACTGTGCCTCATTTGTCACTGAGAGATAAAAAAGGCCTCAGTACTTTGTCTGCCAACTCACATGTGGGGAAACATGGCGCAGTCCTCTCATAGGGGATCTCACATGAATTGTGCACAGATATTACTCTGAAAAGATTGGATTCATTTCTTTTCTAACTGTGCCATTGTGTTTCTGGACATTTACATCTTCATTTCAATCTATGCATCCACTTATTTTTTCCCAGAGATCACCACGTAACTTCGCCCCAATGCCCTGCTCTCCTTTTGAGTGCCTGGTTGTATTGCACTGCATTACCAGGATTTGCGTTCTTCTAGTGTTGCTTGTGTTATACTTGAATGAAATACTCTATATTGACAAAACAACACTCAGCATATGAGGGAGACCCATTCTACATAAAAAAAAAAAATTGAAGAAGATGAAAACTGACAAAGTGAATCCTGAAACCGGTTGACAATACGCTGCACAAAGTAAATCATAGGTCTCTCCAGTGTATGTGTATTCTTGTCTCCAGATATTAATAGCATGAATTACCACTGACTTTGGCAAATTTAGCCACTTCAGAAAATTAGGTACAAAAGTGCCCCCCAACCACCCTGTCCCTCAAGCTTTGTCTTGAAAATAAACATCGAGATGCTTTCTTTTATCTATGAAGCCTCAAAGTCCGTTTTGACCTGCATGTGACATTTTCCTTTTTTTTCACAAAAAGCTTATACTGTACAATAGGGTATAATAATGGTTTGTTTTACCCAGTCTCCCACTGGCATCAAACCCTAGTGTGTGATTCTACAATTCAGTCAGTCAATGTGTAAATTGTGCAGTTTGCCCATACTAAGCATGAACCCAAAGTCCTTTGGAAAGCCTTCAGGCAAATGGAATAAAATATTAATATTAGTTGATAGTAATACAAAATAAAACAGTAGATGAGAAAGGAAGGAAATAAGATATTATAGGGTCTTAGTATTATTATTTTTAATTACCCAGCTAACACAGCATTTTGAAAATCCTTTGAATATCACAAATAAACCGTATTGCAATTGTTCCTCCTAAGGTGCAGTCAGGTCCATGAGTATTTGGACAGTGACACAATTTTCATAATTTAGGCTTTTTATGCCACCACAATGGACCTGAAATAAAGCAATCATTATTTAATTGAAGAATAGACTCTTGGCTTTAATTTAAGGGGTTTACCAAAAATATGGCATGAACCGTTTAGGAATGATGGACATTTTTATACATGGCACCCCCTTTTTCATGGGCTCAAAAATATTTGGACAAATACTTGTGGACTTAAACAAATGTTTTGTAACATAATCAAATTAAGTTAATTGATTTACGATAAAAATGTAAATATTGAGATGAAGCACATTTAGAAAATGTATGGATGGTTGGGAGGAAATTTGATAGATAGATAGATAGATAGATAGATAGATAGATAGATAGATAGATAGATAGATAGATAGATGTGAAAGGCACTATATAATAGATAGATAGATAGATAGATAGATAGATAGATAGATAGATAGATAGATAGATAGATAGATAGAAGGGGAAATTCACATACTCCAGCAGCAGCATACTGATAAAAAACAATATTAAATTAAAGAGTGATAACAGTGCAGGTATAACAGACAATAACTTTGTAACTTTGTAAGACTCTTTGTAACTTAGAGTCTGTACAGGAGAAGAGTTTGTAAGCAACTGGAAGGCTGATTGTAAAACTTCATGTAAATGTGTGGAAACAGTCAGTGCCTGCTTAATTCACGGGTTCAAAGGTCACAGGCTCATGATCGTCATGTGTTCAGTGAAATTCTCACTTGCATATGCAAATTGTTGCCACTCTCTGGCACCATAGGTAGTGAGCAAAACGGTCTTACTTCAACACTTCTGTCTTTCTTACCTGAAAAATCTGTATTAAACAAAAGCATTTTTTACTACTTAATCACAGTATTTAACAAATGACCTTCCGACCAGGTTCCATTGAGGCATCAAAGGACACATCACGTCACCAACGTGAGCCTACAGATTTTGTTTTTTTGTTTCCTGGTGGCCCTTACTCTTGAAAACTCGGATACCTGAATTTTAGAACCCTATGTTACCGTGCTACTATTTGATAAAGACAGCCATAAAACTCTTTTTCAAAAGGAGGTGGCCGTTTTAGTATTTATTAAAATTTGGAGACTAAGGAGCCTCACACTGAAGAGCAGAATCTGAGTTTTGACCTTCAAAATGGTTTTGTTCAAGTAGAATTTTTACATTTTTTGTTCCAGCAGTATCAAATTCCTTAGTGGGTCCTTGATGACCTGTTATTTACCAGAAAACCGCAGTCAGTCAGTCGTCCAACCCACTATATCCTAACACAGGGTCTGCTGGAGCCAATCCCAGCCAGCACAGGGCGCAAGGCAGGAACAAAAACCGGGCAGGGCAGCATCCCACTGCAGGGCACACACACACACACACATACACACACCAAGCACACACTAGGGACAATTTAAGATCACCATTGTACCTAAACTGCATGTCTTTGGACTGTGGGAGGAAACCCACGCAGACACGGGGAGAACATGCAAACTCCATGCAGGGAGGACCCGGAAAGCGAACCCAGGTCTCCTTACTGCGAGGCAGCAGTGCTACCCACTGCGCCACTGTTGCCACCCTTTACCAGAAAAATCATCTGCAAAATCAAATTTTAATTTGCTTAGCATTCACTTAAGGTTAAATGCAAAAATCAACTGCTACCCAGGCTGCACTACTTCTGCAATCTGGTTATAACCACAGGCAAACAAAACAATATTAATTCTCTTCTTATACTGTATGTTTGCATTAGGCATTGAGAGAACGCCAACCTTTAGATCCAGAAGTATCGCTTAGAATAGATGCAGTCAAAACTTTGAAAGGTGCAACACGCCGCTCACACTAAGACCTCTCAGTCACGGAAATGATCGATCAAGTCAGAGTCCCACCCTGCTCCTCACAATGCAGACTGTGTGAACTCGAACATTTGAGGCAGGCACCATTTTGTTTGAACTAAAAGCAAGAACAGTGTCTTTCTCACCTCTAAAACAGTAAAAAAAAAACAAGTTTCTCTTGAAATTTGCTGTTCTTCTGCTTCTGAAAACAGAGCATTTGTCACCTACTATGACTCAAGCACCTCCATATTTTAGATGTACTGAAGCAAGCCAGCAGGAAAAGCAATGGGCCTGAGTGATATTCATGCTAGTCAGTCTGCTGTTGTTTATACATAAACTGTTTTAATTTTCACTTAAAAAGAAGACATTTCCACCCTGCTCTGCGATAGCCTTTGTAATGTTCGTGCAAAGAAATGTGCTGTTAATTTGCCTTAACGAGTACAAACCTATCTTCTAACCGCTGTCATAATTAGCATCTGATATTTAACACCTCGTCTAACACACACTTACACTTGTACTGCTTTGTCTATACAGCAATTAGTTCACCAAACATGTGTTGCATTTGGAACCTTTGAATATTCTTGTACATACTTTTAATATAATTTTTCATCACTTGGATAACACTTACTCTTTGTCTTTTTTTTACTATTGAATCTCTTTTCTGTTACCAGGCTGAACAATCCTATATCTTACCCCACCTCCATGAATGTGCCTGCCTTGGCGGTGGATGGTTTTTATCACCACTCTTGTATACAATAAGTAATGACTTAATTTCGCTAGCAAATAATCTGAAAGTTTCATCTTTATACCTTGAGAGAGCAGGTTGTGTAGGAGACAGGCAAGTTGAAGTTCAATGTCAGATTTCTAACATGGGAGGTTAATTTATCAATCATTGTGAGGTAAAAAGTCAACAATGTGGGATAGAAATCAACAATGACCCTTTGAAAGTGTTTTTTCTAGGGTTTGGCAATATCAAAGTCTGCAATGTGCACTTTAATCACGTCAGAATTGTTTGATTTGTAACTTTAAACTGTGTAGCCGAGGGATAAATCAATTAAAAATATGTCTTTGTCACAAATATTATTTGTCATTGAGAGGCAAGCAGAATAAAGTTACAGGATTATACAGTAGGTTATTATTGTCACAAATTAAAGGTGAATCCTGCATTGGATCGTTTAGTCTAAAGTAGTTGGACCATGTCCAGAAATTAGATAGATAGATACAGTAAATTATTTTATTTATGCCCAGTGTTCCATGGATAGATGCCACTCAATGCAACCCTGCGTTAAGAAATTAAAGGATCGGTCTTCAGTAACCAAAAATTTTGTTCAGCCCTTCAGTAAATTATTCACAGACACTGTTTGTTACATAAGTAAAGTTAAATAAGACATAGGACAATGGACTCTGATGGATATGACGACGGAGATCCCAATATCTAGTTAAGAGCTCACATAGAGACAGAGAATTAGATAGATAGATAGATAGATAGATAGATATGAAAAGCACTATAAGATAGATATGAAAGGCACTATAAGATAGATAGATAAATAGATAGATAGATAGATATGAAAGGCACTATAAGATAGATAGATAGATAGATAGATAGATAGATAGATAGATACTATAAGATAGATAGATAGATAGATAGATAGATACTTTATTAATCCCAACGTGAAATTCACATACACCAGCAGCAGCATACTGATAAAAAACAATATTAAATTAAAGAGTGATAACAATGAAGGTATAACAGACAGACAATAACTTTGTATAATGTTAACGTTTACCCCCCCCATTTAACAAAGTTCTTGATTAGGTTCCTATACTCCTCCTCTAGCAGTGTCGTCTGCAAACTTTTGCCCGTGGCAGGACTCCGAGTTGTATAGGACGTCTGATGTATATAGGCTGAACAGGACCGAAGAAAGTACAGTCCCCTGCAGTGCTCCTGTGTTGCTGACCACAATGTCAGACCTGCAGTTCCCAAGATGCACATACTGAGGTCTGTCTGTAAGATAGTCCACGATCCATGCCACCAGGTATGAATCTACTCCTGTCAGCTTGTCCCTAAGGGGCAGAGGTTGGATGGTGTTGAAGGCGCTAGAGAAGTCCAGAAACATAATTCTTACAGCACCACTGCCTCTGTCCAAATGAGAGAGGGATCGGTGTAACATATAGGTGATGGCATCCTCCGCTCCCATCTTCTCCTGGTATGCGAACTGCAGAGGGTCGAGGGCGTGGCAGACCTGTGGCCTTAGGTGGTGAAGCAGCAGCCACTCCATGGCCTTCATCACATGTGACGTCAGGGAGACAGGTCTAAAGTCATATTCAGCTCATCAGGACGTGATACCTATGGGGAATAATTTCACTGATGCCCTTGTGTTGTATGTTTGCACTGATGTTTTATTTTTTGTAAGCTTCACCAAATTCAGTTACAAGGAAGTGAGTGTTATTATGGCAATAAACTAAAGAGAAAAGTTTCATGTTGAGCTGTTACCCAACAACCTGGAATCTAGAATAATATTCTTCACCAGCAGAGGGTGTGCATGAGCCATATTCTGTCCTTAGAGTAGTTTGAATTCTGAACAAACCTTTCCTACCAATTCCCTTTTTCAGAAGCAATTTGCTGCCTTTAATGAATGCCTTTGCTAAATAAGTCACCACATTCGGTTCTGATTCTGTACAGATGGGAACAGACATCAGTGTGTGACACACCGTGCTGTAGTTTTCAAACATCTCTGACTGGAAAAAGCAGACAGGAAATGAAGAGTTTGAAGTTATGCGATCATTTATATTTCACTATGGTAATGAGGTTTCTTCATTTACTAGTTCTAGAGAGTTTTCTAAAGCACCACAAATGACAGCAGAATACCACGCAAACTAAACATCCTTCATTTTGTATCGTGAAGTTCTAAAGTGATCATTATGCTAATGTTTATAAAACAGGGCACTAGTAAGATTGTGCTGCATTTTCTTTTGTAATTGAATAAATGAGTCTTTGAGCCAAAAGCAGAAAATGAACTGTCAGCCCTGTGATTTAAAGGCTGTCGCCTTTGCCAATTAACTGGGAAGCTTGATAACAAATAGTAGTGGGCACAACTGCATATAATGATGTGTCTTGAAAAGAGTATCTCTTTATTTTATATATATCATCAACTACGTGCTTTAACCTGTTGATCAGACACACAAGTAAGAATTTCACAGTTCTCTGTACACTTGACAATACTATTACTACTTATCATATCTTTCTATTATACAAAAAAATTCTGGGACAAAATGAGACTTTTTAGCCTGGGATGAGATGTGCCTTTTTCAGAAAGATACTTTCAAGTCCCGCAAGACAAGACTTTGTGCCAAGAGATTTAACCATGTCTGGGACCAGAAACAAAAGACAAAGAGTAGATGATAAAGCAGAACGTCGTAAAGAATTCAAAAATGTTGGTGTGAAGCACATGCAGAGCAGGTTTGAGGTAATGAAAGCACTAAAATTCAAAAGTCCGAGAAAAATGATAGTAAAGATTGCATTAGCACAAACAAATGGAAATTATTACTCAGTGAAATAACGGAACAGCGAAAAGAGGTTGAATATATCGTTCAGATTTAAACTTTAAATCGGAGACTTGTAGATCGTCTAATTCGTGTTGCCATCAGGGAAAAGTAGCATTTATTCCCAATGAAGAGGCGTTTTCACGAGAATTAAAAGATTGGTTGTTTGGTGAAAATGAAATCTACATATGCGAGTGGCAGTGATGTGAAGTGGCTGGTGCGTAGCGCAGGCCGGGAGGTTGGCGAGCAAAGCCCCCCAGTAATTAATAAAAATAATCCTAAAAAATTCAGTTTCAGAAAAACACGCCCATTCCTTGTAAAATCTTTAATAAAAAAACAAAATTTTAATGAACTGTCAAACTGCATGATTTATGAGAGCTTGAAGATGGGTACGGGGTAGTCGCAGAATAATGACCTTCATCTACCATCCGTCTGCAGTTGCTATTCAAGTAAAGTAACACAATGAATTGAGGCCTGGCATATCGACTGCTTGATGGAAAAAGAAACAGCCGTAAATGTAGTGTCTTAGGAATCCCATGGTGCAATTGTTTTTTTAGATTTATTTTTACAGGAAAATATAGTAGAAAGTACTTATACAAACCATTAACAGATTATAAAGACATAAAGTGTGTCTACTACTACAGAAAAAGATAGAAGGAAGGGAATCTAGTGCAAAACTGTAAAATCTCCCTTTTGCCCCCACCAACTAACATCCAGCGCCTAACCTGCCTTGCGCTTTCATACACATTTAGAAAAACATCTAGCAATAATGCTGTGGAAGAGACACAACATTCACAATTTAAAATGAATAAGAAATTTTAAAGAAAATACACGGTGATGGAGACAGACACAGACTCATTCTCCCTCTACCACCTAGAAGGAGGCCTGTGTAGGAGGCGGGTAATTCTTAATTAACTTCTTTATTAGTATCACTAATAGCTAATGAAAGGCATAAAAATGGAAAAAGGAAGACATTGAGAACTCCATTCACTGGCGCCTGAGAATCGACGGGCACAAGCTAAAAATGAATATATTGACATAGGAGAGTAGAATGAACTGGTGTTTAGTTTCCTGCAGAATTTTCTTGTTGTTGCTCCTTAATCATATTTTATTTCTTGTCAGATTGTTGTTTAATTACAAAAATAAAACTGAAATTATATTGTAGTTGGTTTTATTTTCTAAAATGTCCCAAAGGAGAATACTGCCGAGCATTCAGATTTGTCATGCATTAAAAATGAAAACACCCCTGCAATCAATCTTCATTTTACATTCACTAACGTAGTACATTTATTTGTATTGATTACCAGTCAGAAGTGGAATGTTGCATCTAGTTCAAGCATTAAGTCTTTGATTCACATGTTCTTATTTTCAGCTTCATTGGAGTGCAACATGAGGGCGTATCTGAAAACATCAGAGGGGCTTTTTCCACTTCGTCCAAAGACCACTAGTCTGGGGAGAAGAGACGACTGTGACCTGTGTTTGCAGGTAAATATTTTGCTCTCTAAAACACAGAAATGTGAAACAAAATCAGTCAATGTCAATCATTTCCATGTTTTAATCGTCTGTAAATATATTCTGTGAAATGAACAGCCTCGACACACACACAAAGGTTTTCGGGCAGCTGCCCATATATTGTCCCCTGGCTGCAAAAGGGCTTCTAAAGAGCACTCAAGTACATGGTTTTGAGTCCTGAACTGAACTGAAAAGGTTAGGAAAAGATGGCGGCTTTATAGCCGAAAGGCGGAAGTGATGTCATTTGGCCAGAACCGGAAGTGCCGTCAGTCTGTGCACCGGAACCAGAAGTGATGTTGAATCAGGCAATTTTTCCCAAATTTGGCCTGCAGGGATAACAAAGGTAGGTTTAGTGTACCCCGCCACCCCCTGGCCTGGCGGGTAATTACCTCCACTTGGTCCACTTGACTCCTTCCTAGTCGCACGTGTGTTAACTAAATAAGATGAGTATGTCAGCTAGGTTGGTAGCACTGCTGCTTTGCACATCTAGCACCCTGGGTTCACATCCTCTTTAAAAAGAGTTTGCACAATTTTCCCATGTTTTTCTTTAGTTTTTCTTCAGACACTTTGTTTTTTTTATCTCCTGCATCCCAAAGAGCTGCCAGTTAATTAGATTGAAGATTATACACAGAGTTGCCAGTTTATTAGGTACACCTGCCTATTAGGGTGTTGGAAGTCCTTTGACCTTCAAGTCAGCATAAATTAATCTGGACATGGATTCTGCAAGATGTCAGTTGGGTAGTTCAGTAATGTGGTACCTATGCGGAAATTATTGGATTGCACAGTTGTGGAAAATTGAATGGCTTCAATCAGCCCTTTTCACCTCATCCCAAAAATGCTCAACATAGTTGAGATAGGAGTACTGTGCTTGCTGAAAACTCAATGACATGTTCCTGGAAACATTCAGTCATGATACTGTACATGTCTGGTTACATGGTGCATGGCAGGCAGTGTGGTGTAGTAGTTAAGGCTTTGGGTTCAAATCCTATTACTGACTCTGTGTGAGCATGAGCAAGTCATGTGACCTGCCTGGGCTCCAATTGGAAAACCAAAAGAAATGTAACCAATTGTGTTATAAATGTTGTAACTTGCTTTGGTTAAAAGCAGCAGACAAATAAGTACTGTATATACTCGTAGATAAGTGCAAAAGGTACCAAGCCACTTTTTACTTTCTCGTATAGAGAAAGTATTGTAATCGTCCAAAGATTTGAAGTCGAGATTTTGATGAATCTCTATGTTTAAGACCTCCCCGAGTCTGAAAATACCATTTTTGGAATTATGTTTGTGTGTCTGTCTGTGTGTGTATATAAACATGATAACTTCAGTACGCTTTCACTTAGGTCAACCAAATTTTGCATTATTATTAGGTACAAGATGTAGATTTTTATCAACTTTTGGGCCATTTCCATTAACTGGAAGTGGTACTTTACCTTTTATTTATGCAGCTGCAGAGTCCAGTTTATTCAACTTTACTTTTATAATAATTGTTAAATATTTTATTAATTTGATTTGATTGTACACAATATAAACATATAATCATTGTCTTGTGTTTTACTCCTCAAATATCCATCCCCATATCTATGTATACGAGAAAATCTAGGGGAGACCACTCTCGATTTTATTCTACTTCTCAGTAATCCAGGTTTGATGCTTCTATGCCTTCTGGAGAAGTGCTTTCTTGTTTTTCGCTGGCAACATTAACACTTGGCATGATTTTCAGGTGTCCATTCTAGACAAAACCTGATAAGTGGTGCATTCTGAGGTGATGTTCTGCACATCACGGTTGAATCTGGATGTGATTTGGTCATCTGTTTGCTTGGATGATTCTCGCTATTCTCCTTTGTCCCCCTCTGATTCACAAGTAATTTTTGTTCACAGGTTTGCCTATCACTGGTAGTATTCTGATTTTTACACCATTCCCAGTAAACCCTTAATAAAGAGTTGTATGTGAAAATCCAGCCATATGGGAGATGCTAGAACCGATGCACCAATCAGTAACTATCACACCAAGTCCAAAGGCACCAAGATCATTTGTTTTGCCCATTCCAATACTTAGTTGAATGCCAACTGACTTGTATCACACTCCAAAATCCTATGACATAACATTGACGGAATGCTGAATTTGTATTAAGCTGGGGGTGTACCTAATAAACTGGCAACTCACTGTAAATAAGCTCATACATAGATCTGTGCATGAATGGGGCCATCCAGGTTTGGTTTTGGCCTTGTGCCCAATGCCATTAGGGTTGATTTGTGAGCCCTTCATGAGTCTGAGTTGATATAACTGAGTATAAGTATGTTTGTATAAGTTTATATAAGTAAGTATGTTTATATAGGTTTGGTTTATATATATATATATATATATATATATATATATATATATATATATATATATATATATATATATATATATATATATATATATATATATATATATAAATCCACCAGTATTCTAGGAAATGTCATGCTTCATCCATTTTATTAAGCCAAGTTGTCTTTCTTGCTTTTTCCTCAGAATAGTGGGATTGAAGACCGCCATGCTCTCATTGATTTCAGTGAGACTGAGGGCTGCTTTGTACTTCGAGATCTCAACTCTCAGCACGGCTCTTTTGTGAACGACTGTCGAATCCAGAATGCCTCAGTGCGATTGGCTCCACGGGACGTACTGCGATTTGGATTTGGAGGTCCAACCTATGAGCTTATAGTTGAACACACTCCTTCAGTATGCTGGTTGCTTCCTTTCTTTGACATTCCATAAAAAGGGCAAAAGTATCTCTAGTAATGTTTAGAAATGTCTTTTTTTCCCATTTATATTTATTGTATGTAGCAGTTTACATATTAACCACAGAAAGATTTTAAATTTTTTCTTTTCTCCCTCGTTTGTATTTTCCATATATTTGTCTTTTCTATCAAATCTTCATGACTTTCTTTTCTTAGGTTTTAACCATATTTTCTGTGATTATACTTTTTTTTTTTTAATATACTAATATATTGTACTATTTATGCCGTCATTCAGAGAATGATGGCTGTGTCCAGCATGGTGTGCAACTTCAGATAGAACATGTTGTCCTGCGTGGTGATTGCACCATGGCGAGCTTTGCTGCTGAGATATGCTTGGACTCTTTTTTGCCAGTGAGCTATACAATCTAGAGTTGCATTTAGTTTTTGGTTGTTTATATTTATTCTTTATTTGTGAAAGATGAGCTACATGGAATTTGCGTTTTCACTCTACTACTTAATTTCCTATCAGCTCATGGTGTCATCACGGCTTTAAACCTTCCTCACCTGTGTGTACTCATCTCAGGTCTCCTGCCCTCCAATGACTCATCGTGTGGCTTGGCAAGGACAACTGCAGCTCATTGAGGAACCCCAAGCACGTCCTCAGTCCTCGTCTTCATCGCAGTTGCCCTTCTTGCAGCACACATCTTCTGGTTCCAATTCATGGCCTCAAGGGGCAGTTTCAGGGAGCACGAAAAGGCCCTTTATGAAAAGTCGACCGACCAGTACCGGAAACAGGAAGGGAGTGTTGGTCTCTGCTACTGAGCCTGGGGTGCCCACCCTTAAAACAGGTGCTTTTATGTCTAAGCTCTGTAAAGCGTATCTTTATAAAAATAACTGATGTTGTTAATTGCGGCAATGCTAAATTGGCCCGTGTGTTTGTTTGGTTTGTGGCTGTGTGTCCATGTAGGTGCAGTTTGCAAGCTGGGACAGGCTCCAGCACCCCCTACGATCCTGGTCTGGATTAAGAAGATTAGAAACTGGCATGACATGTTGTTAATTGCATCTTTTTCACTCTTTGTTTCATTGTATTTTAAAACTTTCCCCATTTTATCTTGAGAGTTGTCACCTCCTACCCAAAACCGTGTTAGCTGATTATTCTGCAGTGATTTTTAAAGGTCATATGAGAGAGAACCTTAAAGGCAGTTAAATAGTAAAATTATTATTAAGAAATTATTAATCATCAGTCAGTCATTATCCAACCCGCTATATCCTAGCACAGGGTCACGGGGGTCTGCTGGAGCCAATCTCAGCCAACACAGGGCGCAAGGCAGGAACAAACCCCGGGCAGGGCATCAGCCCACCGCAGGACACACACACACACACACACCAAGGATAGTTTAGGTTCGCCAATGCACCTAAAATGCATGTCTTTGGATTGTGGGAGGAAACCCACGCAGACCCGGGGAAAACATGCAAACTCCACACAGGGAGGACCCGGGAAGTGAACCCAGGTCTCCGTACTGCGAGGCAGCAGTGCTACCACTGCACCACTGTGCCGCCCATGAAATTATTATTTTTAATTTTTTTTTTGATGAAATGTTCTAACAAACCTAAATTCTGAGCTTAGGCAGTGCAAGCTTGTTTGTAGTAGAGACATGTAAACTGGCTCAGAACTTTGTTTTTGTCCATTAACTATCTTTAGGGTTGGCAAGGTGGCACAGTGGCTAACACCAGTAAATCACAGGTCCTGGGTTCCAATCCCACACCAAGTCATTGTGGAGTCTGTGTGTTCTCAACATGTCTACAAGGGTTCTCTTCCCAGTATTTATAAGTTTTATCCCCAAAGACATATTATGATATCAATCTGGTCTTAGAGTATTAAGGTAACACTTAGTTTAGGTACTGCAAAAACTACTAATTTACTTTTATGTAACTAGACCTTAACAAAGGTGTCTTCTGGATTTAGTGACACTTATAAAGCATCAATAAAATGTCTATTCATATCAGTCCAGTGTGGCCTGCTAAAGTAAGTTCACTTTAGAATGGTTAGGAGTGTCTTAAGTGACCCGTGTTTATCTTGATATTATTTATTTCAACATGTGGCCTGTAAATCCTTTATATTCAGTAGTAATTTTACCAGCATATCAAATGCCACACTGCACAGAGGTGAATGACCACCTGACTGATGCTCTCTGTAAGTGTCATTAACACCAAAAGAAGCCTTCATTACAGTCTTGGTACATAAGAGTCAATAATTAATAGATGCATGTTTGCAGTACCTAAACTAAAGTGTTGCCAGAATGAATATGGTGTGCTGTGTTGGACTGGCACTCTGTCCTGGGCTGGTTTCTGCCTGGCACGCCTTGCTGGTGGGATAGGCTGTACACCCAATTCACACACATCACAGTGAATTGGAAGAACTTGGGTTTAGAATAACATTTATGTTTAGCAAAGAATTTCCACCACTACTGGGTCACACATGGTTAGTATTAAAATGTGAAATAATTTTATTTGTAAAAAGTAGTTTCTTGTTGTTAAGTGTTAAAAAATTTGCCTAGAAATCACTTATAAATATTTCTGATTGTTTTAGGCTCCTGGACCAGTAATGCTGGAATGGGACGCTCAGTCAGGAGTGCACCTATAACTTCTTCATCACAGAATGTGGAAGAGCTTCTTCTAGAAAAGGTATGTTTGGCCACCAGGGGGTGCACCAGCTCCCCAAACCCGACACAGACAGACACCAGGCACAAGTCCAGCAACACACACATTTTATTTTCTGCTGTGGAAACCCTTTTCTTTGTTGCCCAGTGCCCAGCACAGTACAAAGCACCAATAAACAGACAGTACAGATGTTTCTCTTCTTCTTTTTTTTTCTCTCTCTCTCTTTCTGTATTCTGCCTTCACTACTCCTCTGGCATGCTTTGTCCCTCTTCCTCCCGACTCTGGCTCCATGAATGAAGTGAGGCGGTCACTTTTATGCTGCACCTGGGAGCACTTCAGGTGGCCCATCAGAATTATCTGGAAGTACTCCAAGGTGTGGTGGAAGCCCAAAGTAGGGCTCTGCAGCTCCCCCCTGGCAGCCCGCAAAGGGACCAACAGGGCTATGCCAAACTCCAACTTCCATGGAGCCCTGCGAGAATCCATTGCACCGCTGCAACCCAGGGGGGCTGCCATGTAGCGCTCAGGGGGAGGCAGTGCCCTGTGCACATCTGCTCCCCCAGTTCTTACTTTATGACAGCCTCTGATCCAGGAAAGAGTCCTGGCCGTCCATCATATCTGATATCAGCTTAATATAATAATTTTAGCTAAAATAAAAGCTCAGATCTAAGTGTTGGGGGTTCTTCCTTCTTCTTTAAACTTTTGTGTTCCCGACTACCTCTGTGCTGCAGAGACATATACCTGTACTGATGGAAACATTAAGCAGAACAGTTTCTGTACTTTCACAAAGAGCAGTCAAGTTTATTTTAGACCCTCCAACCAGCAATGCGGGTCGAACAGTGAGGCATTGAAATTCTTCAAGCACACAAAGGTTTTTGTTTTTTACCCAGCAAAGGTCCAAGTGAAACAATGCTTTGAAAAAGTCTTAATCAAAGACGTAGGTCATAGGCATATTGTTAGTGCATTCCATAATGCCTTGAATATCACCAGAAGCAAGGAAAGAGGCATGTCATGTGTCAACATTGCCAGACACTATGGATCAAGCTACTCCATTGTGACCTGACTGTAGGCAAAGTTTCAACTGACTGTCCCAAGATCTGGACTCTGTCTACTGGCCACCCCAGAGCAGGACTGACAAACTGGTGCCCAGGGTGCACACCCAAGTCCCCCTGATAGTAGATCTGGCCATGAACAAGTGACAATGGAGAACTGCACAAGTTACCTTTAATTAACAATGATACTAGAAATCTCAGTTAGCTGCTAAGTAATTGAACTCCACATGTGTCACAAGTTTGGGGATTTGGCTAAGGTCTTTGAATACTTGTTCCTATTTACTGTGTGAAAGTAATTTAAAATTGTGAAGTCCACACTTATCTAATTGCAGTCACAGATTTCACAAATTCTCTCAAGTATCACAATTTTCAGAATATTTACATCTGACCTGATGTGCTGATGTCCTACAGTGTTTTACCTTATAAAGACTGACTTTCTGTTTCACTTAATGGATGAAATATAAAGGCCCCCATTGCTGACAGAGCTTGACTTGTACCTTGTGTCTGGATGTAGCTGGTGATGAACTTTTCAGAACATTTTTTTTTCTTGGGTTGCTTTGCGATGTCTCTCAGTCTTGTCAGTTTTTCTCCATTTAAATACAAGTATTCGTTATTGTATGCACGTTTTTTGGATTATTTCATTTTTCTCTTTACTATGTATGGAGTATAAACAATATCTTCACAGCTATGTGACACTACTAATGTTGAATGTAAAGAAATCCATAGGATGTTTCGACCTTGGGCCTGTTCTTCTTCAACAGAGCTTTTTGTTGGAATTGAGTGAATATTTTCCCATTGTAGAAATGGAAAAAATATCTCATCTATTAGAACAACTAAGGTATTTACTATCATAGAGATCTTGAAAACTACAGTACAGAGGTGTATGAACTGAGTGCATTGCAGTGTTATTAAGTCTTTCATTCTTACAAATTGGGCATAATTGCTTAGTGGTTTCAAACCACCAGCACGTCCTCAGTCCTCGTCTTCATCGCATTTGCCTTTCTTGCAGCACACATCTTCTGGTTCAAATCCATGGCCTCAAGGGGCAGTTTCAGGGAGCACTAAAATGGCCTTTAAGAAAAGTCAACCGACCAGTATGGGAAACAGAAGGGGAGTACTGGTCTCTGCTACTGAACCTGTGGTGCCCACCCTTAAAACAGCTGCTTTTATGTCTAAACTCTGTCAGGGATAGTTTTAAAAAAAGTACTTGATGTTGTTAATTGCGTTGACGCCAAATTGGCCCCAGTGTGTGTTTGGTGTTTGTGTATTTGTTTGCCCTGCGATGGACTGGCACCATTGTCCAGGATTTGCTCCTGTCTTGTGCCATGTACTACCTGGGGTAGGCCTCTAGCATCCCCCACAACCCAGTGTGTTAGACACTGACATGACATGTTGTTAATTAAGTCTTTTTCACCCTTTGTTTTATTGTTTTTTTTAATATATTCTCTGATTTAACATGCCAATTGTCACCTCTTACCCAGTAACTGTGTGAGTTTATTATTCTGCAGCCTGTAAGCTTGTTGTTCCCATCCATTTTGTCCATTAGGCCACATTGCTGGTCTAACAAGACGTACTGTAATAAAGAATTGTGTATTTCCTTTCATGGATTTTTTTTTTGTGATGTTCATATGTGATGTAAAGCCTTACTTATGATAAACTCAAGAAAGAAATGGTCTTAATGTACTTAACACTTTAAGGCATGTCCTCAAATATTTTACAGGAACAGAGACTTCTGCGGCTTGAGGATGAAGTTAGTCGTTTGCTACTGTTTGAGGCAGATTCCAGGAACAAGGACGTAGTGATTGCCAGTCTACGGGATAAAGTAACCTCACTGCAGTACCAGGTGTCTCAGAATGGCACCGACAACAATATGGTGAAAAAACCTCAAGGGATTGAAAAGGATATCATGGCAAAAGAAGAAGAGATTCAGGTCTTAAGAGAACAGGTATAAGATTAGTTGGACGGTTGTGAGTTTTCTTAAATCCACAGTTGTACTCAGCTGAGAAGGGCAGATGCATCTCTTAAAATGACTCCTGATGTTTCTGATTTAGATGGTTAAACTCCAGAAAGGCTCCAGTGAAGTAATGAGACACTCCCTCACCGAGAGAGACCTGGAGATCACTAGTCTGAAGAGTGACACGGAGAGACTGCGGCGGGAGAACACCATGTCAGCAGGTGACACTAGATATGCTGGCTAAGACCATTCATGAAATGATTAAACTCAAAAGTTGCCTCACATTTTTATGCAGTCGTTTTGTTCAACCCACTGAATTAATGCTGAAAGTCTGCACTTCAACTGCATCTGAGTTGTTTCATTTAAAATTCATTGTGGTAATGTACAGAACCAAAATTAGAAAAAAGTTGTCTCTGTCCAAATATTCATGGACCTAACTGTAGATGATCACCATAAGTAATGTTATTGGAGGTGAGCTGTCAATCTTCCAGTCTGCAGAGGGAGGAAAAGAGTGAATGTTATCACACAGTGCCACCCACTGGATTGCTAGAGAATTACCACCAGCTGAACCCTTAGACGGTCTCCTATGTGCATACACGTGACAGTAGTTAAGGATTTTATCCAAAGTGCACAGTTCTTAACTTATATGTTAAGCAATTCTTTCACTTTGAATGAACAAGTTAATTTTAAAGATTAAGACAAGACCAGTGAGCATTAAATTGCAAATCCCTAGCCATTCAACGACTTCCTTCATTGTAGGATAACAAACAGACATTCCTCGACTACCTTTGAAAGTAGGTAGTCTCACGGTTTTATATTTTTGTCATCCATACATTTTCTTAGGCCAGTTATCCGGGGCAGGGTCACGGGAGCCTATTCAAGCAGTCATTGGGCGCAAGGCAAGGAACAACACCTAGACAGGGCATCAGTCCATCACAGGGTGAACACACTCACTCACGCACACTCACCCACACACACACACACACACTATGGCCCATTTACCTAACCTGCAAGTCTCTGGACTGTTGCAGGAAACCCTCATGGTTGCACCTTGCAGGGAGAACCTGGGATGTGAACCCCAGTCTCCTCCTTGTGAGGCAGCAGCACTATCAATCCACCATCATGCCACCCATATTTTTTTCATTATGGCTTAATTCATTGTAATAATTGTTTTTAATTGGTGTATGAAGTCTTTCAGTTAGATGTAAGCAAACAAGCATTTTATTACTTTTCCAGCTCATCTTCTAAAGAGACACACCATAATGTTTGTGACAAAGGTCCCTTTTTCCTGGTGATGTCTTTGAATCACACACTTCAAATAGTCCTTGTATGCCAGGGATATGCGACAAAGTACTAAATATGACGGCTTTAATAGACCTGCCATCCCTGTGTCCCAAACATTATGGTGCCCTGTAATTGGTGGGCCACGTAAAAAAAAGCGTTATGTGACTGAAAGGTATGCAGATCTTCTTAAATGAAAGTCTGCAATGTGCACTTTAATCAAGTTAGAATTGTTAGCAGGGAGAAAAATTAGAGAAAAATGTGTCCTTGTCTCGAACATTATGGAGAGTACTATATATATAATCTTTTAGAAAAGCGCATCAATGTCTTTGCTGTTTTCTGCCCGTGCTCTCAATAGGGTTGGTAACCAGCTTACAACGGGACATTTCTGTACGAGATCAACAAGTTCAACGCCTTTCAGGGGAGCTGGAGAAACTGCGACAAGAGATACGAGAGAGAGACAGTCAGCTGTCAGCTATGTCCACAAAGGTAGGAACCTTCTAGCACGCTACATAAAGAGTAATTGCGTTTTATTTTATCCGGAGATTATCTCAGCAGCTTTAATAGGATTATAGATTTTCCGAGCTTAGACTAAGAAAAGTAAATTGAAAGTCAAGAGTGCATTTTTTTTGTAGCTTAACTGGAATACTGTAAATTATAGTTGGTTCACATGTCAGTTTGAATGACCAGCTCTCTGTCTGATCAAAGCTTTCTGTCCCTTTTAGTGACATCCTAGTATAAAAAGTTGCTAAATGTACTATTCGTTCACAAATTATGCTTGAACTGCACCTAATCAGCTTATCTTGTATTTCTTGAAATGTTGCTTTTGCCCTTATTTATCTTTGCCTTCTATGATAAACAGTTCTCAAAAATGAGGGATGCAAAGAAGCAGGACAATGAGCTGCTGGCATGGGAAAATGACATTGTTCAAGAAAAGGTAATGTTAAATAAATATTGGAAATGTATTTAAAATTAGCTCATAGATTATAGGACACACTCAGAAAAAATAAGAATTTTAATAATACCATTACTGCAAAAAACATTAACATACCAAAATCAAAATATGAACTCCAGAAAACTTTTATAAGCTTCACCATCATTTACTAAGTGATACTTGAGGAAGTGTAGGTGTCAAGTATACCCTGACACTAAGGACACTCACTAGGATGGAAAGAAAGACACCGACTGACAGGACCCTCCTTCAAGAATGAAGCACAGCACAGATGAAATGAAACAAGATTTAGCAAATGTGTCAGCTTCTGCTTTTTCACATCATAGAACAATTGGTCTGTAAATGTCTAATTGAGAGTAAGCTGGCCTCTTGGTCACTTCTCCAACAATAGGCTCTAATGCACATGATAGTACTGACATACTTCCGATGAAATCTCAGCCAGCTCAGTCACTTCCGTTGTCCATACTGCAGCTGTGATTTTTGTTTATTGGCGAGAATGTCCAAGAAAAAGAAGTTTTAAATTTCAATTTACAGATAGCTCTACAGCTGAACATTGGTGTGTACCTTTATGTCTAACTTCCAGTAAGTACACAGGGTACTTAGTTTTCATATATTTCCCCCCGGTGCAGAAACCTGATCTTAATTGATCATCACTATGCGGGGAGCTTTACGGTTATTCCTCATATCTGAGTTTGTAGCTGCCATTTTAAAAAATGATGATTTTCGCGAGCCAGGGTCCAAGACAGGGCAGCAACTGTTCTTGCGTTGTTTGAGTGCAACAATTTCTCCATTCCCCTTTCAAGACTGGGGATTTTGGAGAGGAGAAAGTGTCTGATGGAGGATGGCACACTGGGCGAGGAGGATGATAAAACCTCGAGGACCATGTCTATACAGTTGTCAACCTAAACCATGTCTCTCAGAGAAGAGATCCTCCAACTGAGGAAACAAACTGAGACCCCTAAAATGAAGCAGAGGTTTGCCGTTCACTCTTTTGCTGCCTCAGACAGAGACATTCAATTTTTTACAAGGTAAGATGCCCAGCAGACTCATGTTATTATGTATTAAGCTTATATACATACTCACCTATCCCTGAATAAAGTGTAATGACTAATTACTGAAATTCAGTTTTTTTTTATTTTATTAAATAAGCCTAATATAAATGCTTTTCTCCCATGTAAGTTCATAGTAGATGCAAATTTTTAATACGTCCAGATCTTACCTTCATAGTTGTGGATGTAGCTTGAAACATATAGTTAGGTGTTTGGCCCAATATTTGAATAATGAGATTTTTGTAATTTCCTGTAAGTCTGGTCACATCTTGAAGCGATCAGGTGAAAAATGCCATAGCTAGTCTGTACTGATATCCACAGCAGAAGTGAAGAAGCTGGCTGATGCGGATTGTGGAAGAGAGTGGACACATAGCCTATTGTCATGTTTGTTCAGTTGCCTTTGGCCTTGGAACTCCGGCAGATTTTTATTTTTTTATTCAGCTTAACTGGACTTTTTTTTCTGCTCCCTGAGCCATTTGACCTTATCACCACACACATATTTAGAGACTTACAGTACATTACTGTACATAAGGACACTACTCTTCTACTAATTATATATCTATGTTTTATAAAATCGTATGGATTTTTTTTCTTTGTTACTTATTTTTGCCTAATCTTACTTGTATTTTTCTTTTCTTGCATCTAAACTTTTGGATGTTCTTAATGCTAAAATTGAGGTCTCATGTTTTATTAGTGATCTTTTTTTCTAGTTTTGACTTCAAACCACCACATGCTTTCCTTGTTTACCATGAAATCTGCCTTGCATTTCTGTTTTGTTGCACGGTCATTGTGCCTATATATATACTGAATATCCTTCTATATAAAAGCGGTTGGGTGTCCTTCCGTCCCGTGAGTGCTACGCAGGCGCGGAGTTTCACACACACCCCTTTCATTTTGCAATGCACGATGGGATTTGTAGTTTCATTTTTCCAGGTAAAAGATGATTTTCTACTCCAGACTGTGCGATATCTTCTTCTTCTTTCTTACTATATAAAAGCGGTCGGGATTGTCCTTCCGTCCCGTGAGTGGAAAGCGTAGCGGTATTCCGCTTATCACAGACTTACTACTTGCTGCTTGCGGTACGAAGCGACATGATGTGAGCAGAGTTCTGGTGCTCCCATCGTTCCTTTGCTTTTGTGTGCGATGCGCTGGAAAAATAGACAAAATTATGTCTCTGGAAATAATTAATGTTGATGGAGTACAAATGCCTCACCGCGTAGTAAATATCAGGGGGGTTCAAAAGGGCGACCTCAATATAGAAAAAAAGTTTAAATTTCATCACAAAAATAACAGAAACTACGAGTATTAAAGTAATACCGCTCAAATGCAATATAACCAAATGAATAAGTTTGTATAAAATATCAAATTGATCTTCATATTGAACTGCCTTAAGAAGTGGTCAACTTAAAAGTCGGTTGCCTTAAAAGGCGGGTCAGCCTAGTATATATATATTTACTGTATTTATATACAGTATATATACTGTATAGCTACGCGGTAGCCACTTCGCGGCTCTACCACTCACGTATGGGGAAGCGGATGTACAATTTAAACAGTTTGTTATTTTCATGGGAATTGTTACATATGCATAATAGAACTATTTTACATTACAGCAAGTAATTAACCATAGTAAAAAAATAGTAAAACATAATAAATTGAAAGAAAATTATGTTTCATGTTGCATTAGAGGTATTCGTTGAGTTGTACGTTTTCGTTCTGTTTGGCTTTGAAATTAACACGCAAATACGTTTTAAACTTACACTTTTACTGTAAAACTTCAGTAGAAACAATATTTGGAATTAACTCTTTGTTAATATTGCATTGAATTTTGATTTCGTGTTTGGACTTACATCGTGACAACGCAACGTATAACTGCCCGTGAGTGAAAATCATTTCTTTCTCTCTAATAAATAAACCGACTTTTTCAAGTGTTTGTCCCTGTGATTTGTTAATTGTCATAGCAAAAGCTATTCTAACAGGAAACTGTAAAACGTTTTAATACGAATGGCATATCAAGATCTCCTTTGGTGTCTAATGTTATCTGCAGAAGATGTACTGCATTACCTTTCTTGTTGCCTGTTAAAATTTTACATGTTAGAATTATTCGACCAATTTTTAATACAACTAATCTTGTCCTATTGCATAGCCCATCACTCAAAAATAAATTATGCAATAACATTACGATACATCCTTCTTTCAACAGTAATTCAGCCAATGGAAGACCATACAATGTTAACGGTTGTAGATATTCTACAGGATATTGTAAGTAGATGTTTTCATCTTCTGTACCACCACCAGCAACTCTTTCAGCAGTCTATTGATATGCATTTAACCAATTTGCCGTGTAACCGATCGGCAATTTTTGCGTTTGACTTCATCATTTCTTGATGCTAGGATTACCCATGTACTCATTTCTTCTGTTGGTAACCCTTCCGGATTAAATTCTTCAATTAGATTTGGACATAATAAGTCTTCTTTTATTGGGAACTTAAAGTGAGGAAAACATTAAAATTTATTAGTGATGAGAGCGCAGGAACTGTGTCTGACAAAAAAGCATTCACACAAATGAGAGGTGAGAGAACTGTGGGCCATTAACTGTAAATGGTGGAGAGGAGGGTGGGACTTGAAAAAATCTCTTGGCAATAGGCTCGTCTCCTCTCAAGATTTTCATTTGTAATAGAGAGATAATTTATATTTTTTATTTATATTTTATATTTTTTGCAGCAACTCAAACACCAGACACAACCACACAGACACAAGTCCCAGTTTTAAATTAAAGGTTTTATTTTGTTAAACATAATCACTTTCTTTCTTTCTTTCTTTCTTTCTTTCTTTCTTTCTTTCTTCACAGCTTTTTCCTCAAGATGATTATTGGGGACCTGAGGTGGTGTTCATCGAGATTTTCTAGTAAAGATGTAGACATTCCATCATATCCCTCCTTTCTCAGTAGAAAGGCTTCTAACAAAAAAAAATATGAATACACTTAACGAAGAATCTGACCATCAAAAACTCTACTTTTTCTGTTTTTCAGGGTTTCAAAGAGATGGAGCAAAAAATTAAGCAACTTGAGGAAGAAGTTGAAAAGAGTCATAAAGAAGAAAAAAGCTTAAAAGTTTCTTTGGAAAAGGAGAAGCAGGTAAATTGAAGTTACATTCCCTAAGACCTGAATATATGGAGCTTAGCCCGCTAGTCACTGGTTCATTGTACCTGGTTAGGGTAATATGAGCAGACGTGGTGTTTTATAAAGGCACTTGTCGAACATTTTTTTGGATTTCATGACCTCCGCCTTGAAACGTATCTTTCTTCTTTAGAATTTCATCTCCAATCTTCTTACCTTTAGAAACAATTTCAGCTGTTAGACGAGATTGGAAATGGAAGGCAGCAGATGCTAGAGATGGGCCGTCAAAACCAGAATGTTAAAGTGGAATTCGAAGAAGTCCAGTCTCGGGTAAGAGAAAAGCACACTTTCAATGTCACTGGGTTTCTTTTAGGACAGCAGAATTTCTGCATGTTATTCTGTTGGAATGTCTAAACAGTTACTAATTCAGGAGTTGTCACTGAGCCCTACCTGTTGTTCTTTTAAGGTTTTTCTGCTCACTGTCCTGAATCTTTTACTGGACTTTTTACTATTTAAAAAACTCTCAACTTTTTTTTGGCTTTATTCATATTATGAAGTCAATGTCTTTTTTATTATACAGAAGGTGTTTTAATTTTTTTTTTGTTTGATTTGATATACTTTATTAATGTGGAGTTTTGGGAAAGCACATTTATTTTAAAAAGCAGTCCTCTGCATTGCAGCATATAGATAAACACATATGTTAATATAAATGGGAATCACACAATCAATTTCAATTTTATATATTGTACTTGTAGTGGAAACTGCCACAGATCACTTTAGAATGCTGTTATGGTATACTACATTAAACCTGTTGTGATTCTGTGATTTCATGTACTGGTCATAGTGTTTCTGGTCCAGCTGCAGCTCCTAGATGTTGTCCATGTGCAGTCTCCCTGTTTTCTCCTCTACATTCCACATGACAAACAGGTTACTTTGAGTGGTGGCTGTAAATTGGCCCAGTGTGAGTGTGGATTTGTGCATATGTGTGTTCTGTCCACGAACTGGCTGATACATTTTTGTGCAAAAAACAGGAAATTCACATAAAAAACAAAACAAGAAAATGTGAAGCGAAACAAAGCTGAAGCCCAATACGAGACACGATAATTGTAGTCAAGAGAACAAGAGGGTCAAAACTGAAAGTACAGTACACACGAGGAAAGAACACAAAGAAACATTTTGAATATTTCAGAGATTTGGTATCCTCAGATCAGATAAGGATTTGTACTCATAGCCGTCCTTTTATCCTGTTGCGTCGATTATGAATGGGTCCCGATCTCAGAGGCCACACATTTAGCAAAACATGAAGAAGGAGACCAGACGACGGAAACAAACACTTGTGGGGTTTGAAGACCCCAAATCATGACAAAGTGGGCCTTGTGATGGTTCTGATGCAGTTTCTTGCCTTGTACTCGGTACTGTCTGCAAGGATAAGCCTGAGTCCCTTGTGGTGTGAATGGAATTAAATTGGGATGAAATGAGATCAGATTTTTTTTACTGTACCATGTCAGATTTTGAAACCCATTTGTGAGTAATACTTAGGTCTGGCAACCTTTGTGATTTAAAGTCCCGCACTTCTAGATCACAATTTGATCAACTTCCTCTCCTGATTCATTTTTCATCATGTGTTTTAATGAAGCATATGTTTTATTTTATCACTTTTCTTTTCAAATATTTGTTAAAAATATTTCACATCTGTTCCATTTTCTAGTAAATAACACAATATGTTCTGGACTTTCTAAAATAATTACCAAAATGATTGCATCTTTTTGGTGTTTTTATATTTATGAGGTTCCTAAAAAGTGTTTTGGCTGTTTGTGAAAATTCAACGTCTGATATTTTGGCTTTTGGAAATATTGCAACGCCAACAACATGGTGTTTTTACTTTCTCGTAAATGAAGTGTAGGGAAAGTATTGTAATCGTCCAAGATTTGATGTTGAAAATTTGGTGAATCTTGACATTTTAGACCTCCCTGAATTTCTCGCATACAAAGTATAGGGAAAGTATTGGAATCCTCCAAAAATTCCATTTTGAGATTTTGATGAATCTCGATGTTTTAGACCTCCCTGATTCTGAAACTAACATTTTTGGAATTATGTCTTTGTATCTGTCTCTCTGTGTGTGTGTGTGTGTGTGTGTATGTATGTAAACACGATAACTTGAACATTTTTCATACAAGTACAGTATTAGGAACAAAACATAGATTTCTATCAATGTTTGGGATATTTTCTTTAACTGCAAGTGGTTCTTTACTTTTTATTCATGCAGCTGTAGAGCCCAATTTATTCAACTTTAATTTTATAATAATTGTTCAATATATTATTAATTTGATTTGATTTGTTGTTGATGGTTGTTTAATGTACATAATATAAAAGGATAATCATTGTTTTGCAGTTTAGTTTTGTCCAATGAATGAGTTCTGGGATTGACACTAGCATATATGTATTGTGTATATATATGTGTACTGTACATGTGCCAGAGTTCTCCATTCACAATCCTGCTCAGTACAGCATCTGTTAGGATACAGAAAATAAGACGGTGTGACAAATTTTTCACATCTTTGCAGATGCCTACTCAGTATTCATTGCTGTTGTTGGGCGTTCTTGACATGCTAATATGAGAACTGAGAGCTAGAATACAACAAGAATACATAGCTGCACTTTTCAATCATAATAACTCTGAAGGTGTTTGCTTATATCAGGATGCTAATTTATTTCTATGGTGCTGCCTCTTACTGGAACTCTGCATATTTTCTTACAACATTTCAGCTGGAACGTTTCAGGAGTCGGATCATCCAGACGATGTACACATCCAAAGTAATGCCAGCCTCTGAAAATGCTATTGAAGATCAGCAGGTATGACACTCAATAAACTCCTCTAAGGAGGGTCTACTGTCCTGGCTCCCTGTTGTTGGTATCTAAAATTACCAACAGATCAAGAGATATAAACATGCATGACTAACATGTTGGTTGGAACATTTCTCTTTCCAGTAATTAATTAAAACAAAATTTTACTGCAAAAAAGACTAGCGACTTGAGTGTTAACAAAGTTATATCTCATACTTAGACTGCTTTAACTTGCTTTTCTTCATGGAATCTTTCTGAGCCCCAACATCTCACTTGTTGAAGTTGAATGTGACTTAAATCAGTTGCTCGATGAAACCGTGATAGCGGATGACTCGGCTGCAGATTGTCCTTTGTTCCTCTGTTATGGACAAATACACAAACCACAGACATCGTACTTGCTCTCAATTTGTTTAACTTACCATCTTGGAACTGAGTATTATATCTGCCCTCCATGAATGCTATAACATCTCAGATAAAATTATTGCTAGAACTATAATTATTTCACATTTTTCGCAACATGCTTTTTTGTAACATTGACATAAATTTACATAAATGAAAGTCACAACACCGGGGCCTCAAGCATAGCGCATGCATAGAATTCACACTAAAACATGGTGTAAGGATAAAAGTGGAAATGTGCGTACGCACAAAAAAATCCAGATGCAGAAATCTGTGCGATTGCCAACTTCCACGTTCTTCTGCTCCATAAATCCCAGTCAGCATGAAAAGTAACGCACGTGCACGCGCCTGCTGCCCCACCCCAACTCTACCCAGAATTATGCCTTTTTGAATACTTAAATCAATATAAATAGCCGTTAAGTTCAGCTTTCTGTGAAAAGACAATGGCAAAAGCGTGGGGGAAAATAGAAAAATTTCAGCGAATACCAAAAGGAAGCAAGGAAAAACGTACTATTTGTTGGTTTAAACAGTCGTATAAATCAACAAAAGGAAGTTGATTGAGTGACATAGAGTGTCAGAGAAACTCGAAAGCTTAAGTTCACAAAGTCACACAGTGCCTGAAATAAAAAAGACGTTGTCAGATATCAAAGTCGCCATGAAAAGGCGAGTTGTACCCCACCATCTGAGTGTCATATTAAAGCTTATTGGGGTACAGAGAAAGAAAAAAAATAGGGACACCGTGGGAAAAAAGCTTGAAATGTCAACTTTAATCTCGAAATTTCCACTTTAATCATGTAGTTTATTTTGTCATTAAAGTAGAACATCATAAACTTCATCTTTAAATAATTTAATTTACTAGTCTCTCAAATACCATTGTAACTAAATTAGCACGTTAAATGCTTTGTTTTGCATGTGTTGTTCGATGTGCTCTATGTGTGTGAATCACTACATGCTTCTTAAATGGGCTTTCTCTTCCTCCGACAGGACACAGAATCCATTACATTTGTGATATTCCAGCGCTGTGAATAATTTAAATTCCGAGATGTATACTTGATATCACTTTCATGATGATAGGAGTTAAAGCATGTTATTAAACATGGGATCACACGCAGTGATAGTGACAAGCTGGTGTCCTGTCCAGAGATTGTTCCTGCCTCACACAAGATGCTTGCTGCACCATGCGTGACCTTCAGTGAAATACTTTATTGTAGCAGCACTGTCTCTTTCAAATGTACTAACCCCAATTCCTGCCCTTCCTTTTCTTTATCCAAGTAACCAATCGCCACACAATCAGCTCTGTAATAGACGTTAAGTCATCTGTAAGCTTGGAACGCAGATTCTTCAAAACTTTTAAGGAACATTGAAATATCTTCGTAGTACATGTTTAATTATTTTATCCATCTATCCTTCCAGTGTCGCGCCAGCCCCAGCAAGAATACAGCGCGAGGCAGGAACAATCCCTGAACTAGCTAGCGATGAGACACCATGTCCTCACATGTTTAATTATTAACAATATAGATTATTTAAATGATCTTAACATTTTATCTGTATAATGTAATAAACATTTTGCTGCATTTCATCTTAAAAATGATATTGTCATCATATGTAAATACAGTACACACTTTATAAAGTGGCTCAGGTTGTGCAATACTATAACTGTACAGTGAAGTGATTGCACTAATAAGTACAAACAGCTCTACAAGGAGCACTTGATGGACTGATTGAGTGCGTTTAGAGTTCTTGGGATGAAACTGTTTCTGAACTTTGAGGTCTGTACAGGAAAGGCTCTGAAGCATTTGCCGTATGCGAGCAGTTCAAATAGACAGCATGGCTGAGGCAGCATGTGTTTGATGCTGTATACCGATAATTCACTTTCCGATCAGCTGTTGTAGAGCTATGATTTCCCACTCAGATACAGTGATATAAATACTCCAAGTGGTGCAGTGAGAGTAATATGGAAAAAGATGATCCGCTGTGGCAACCCCTAACGGGAGGAGCTGAAAGAAGAAGGAGAAGTGAGAGTGACAACGCTAAAGCAGCTATGGTATTTGGAATAGTTTGGCCATTCCATGGACCATTATATTGTTACAGGTTAATTACAATGAGATGCCTTAAACTAATAAACAATATGCGGTTAATTTCAGTGTATTTATAACACTGGTATGTGGATCTGAAAAAGAAAGGGAAAACTCACAGGAGCACTGCTTTGATGCTGGGTTCCACCAGTTTGTAAAGCCTAGCGGAGAACATGCGTACGCCAGGGTTTGAGCTAACGTGAAAATGTGTGTGGCTTTACGCCAAGTTTAGGTTTTATACATCATGATTGGAGCGTGGAGACGGGAGTACGCAACATTTTTGTGGGCCCAGATCTTATATTCTTGGCTTTATTTGCACCTATCCCAACTTTAAGGTTTTGCAGGACAGATCTGTACTAGCAAAGGTTTTACACTAGTAAACAAGATAATCAGCAATGCTTAATTTTAATATCTTACCGCAAAAAAGAGTAACGTTCTGAGTATAAAGAAATGTACACCTCATACTGGTGGTGATTAGCGGTGAGGGGAAATCAAAGCAGGACTGTACAGCAGTATTCAGCATTCCAATTTATCATCAATACGTTCGGGATAAAAGTACAGGGATTTTTGTGTGTGTGTGTGATCAATGACAATGTAAAGCTATTAATTTTATTCGAAACTCGCATAAAAAATTCATTCCTTTTGCATTCTCATAGATAAGAATCTAATAGTGTTAACACTGCTGCAGTGCCACTGACACAAAGTTCTCTGTCCACATTTTAGTCATTCATTTGGGTTCATTTTTTTTCTCAAAGTGTAATGGGGAATAAAATGATTGATATCAAAGTCATGATTTTTTTAAGTATTGACAATTGAAAATTGAATATTCAACATACCACGAGTTAGCTAGCGATTCTGCTGGGGAAATGACACCTGAACAACCTTCCAAGTGGTAGAGCTTTGAGCTTAAGGGTGAATGATGTACTCAGGGACATCAGTGGGTAGTAAGGGGAAGAGCATTTAGGACTGAATCTAGGAAGCATTTCTTTACTCAAAGAGTTGTGGGAATTTGAAATAACGTGGCATGAGTATAGGTGGAGCAGAAACCTTGACAACCTTTAAGAAGAATCTGGAGGAGATTTTGTGCCAGCTAGCTATTAGCTGAATAAATGAGCTTGAAGGACTGAATGGGATCCTCATTTTTTAAATTTTTAATGGTCTTATGCTAGATAGATAGTTCAGGTATAGTTTTGTTAACCCACATTCACCAAGTTGCAATATTACACTAACTTCTTACCTTGCACCTCATCTCATCATATGAAATTAAGCATAATAACCAGATCATCCTCATAGTTTTGAGTCTTGTAGTTCTTGTTTGAAGGAATTCAATTCATTTGTATTTTCACAAAGAAATGACAGCAAATCTTTAATTCCTTTCTGTGTGAATCAAGTAGCAAATCAATACCAACCAAGTGGACCAAAATGAATTGTGAAGGTGAAATGTCACAAATGGCAACTCTAAACATTCTCATAGCAGGGTAATGGATTAATGTTCAGAAGCAGTTAAGAAGGCTAACAGAATGTGAGGTTATATAGCACCATCATATGTGGAGTACAAGTCCAAGGAGGTTCTGCTCAACCTTTATAATGCACTGGGGAGGCCTCATCTGGAGTACTGGGTGCAGTTTTGGTCTTCAGGCTACAAAATGGACACAGCAGCACAAGAAAAGGTCTGTAGAGGACCGACTAGGCTGAGCCCAGGGCTACAGGGGATGAGTTATGAGGAAAAATTAAAAGAGCTGAGCCTTTTCAGTTTAAGAGATTGAAATTATGAAAGGATTTGGTTCAGTGGATCAAGACTGTTATTTTAAAATGAGTTCCTCAAGAAAGTTGGAAATTTGTTAAGGGTAAATTTCACACAAATATTAGGAAATGTTTCTTCACACAGAGAAACACAGTACTGTAGTTTGGTAGACAGTAGGACTTTAGGGACCTTCAGAACTCGGCTTGATGTTTTTTTAGAAGAATTAAGTGGATAGGACTGGCAAGCTTTGTTGGGCTGAATGGCCTGTTCCTGTCTAGATAGTTCTAATGTTCTAAAAAAGGTGAATTCAGCATGTGTCTACCATGCTACTGAAAGGCTGGAATTCCATAATTTACATTTTTTCTTCCTGTTGCACACCAAGATCAATAAACATTTTGTGTACTGGAATCTCCAGATGAAATCCTTTGTCTCTTTCAATGACAATGTTCACACGCCTCTTGTGTCCTGAAAGGCCTACTCTGGTCTCTTCACCATGCATAGAAATTCTCCTCTTAGCTTCAATAAAACTTCCGTGTTTGGAAGAAAAAATGCCAAAGTCCTTAAAAAAACAAAAAAGTTAGAATTGCCATGGAACTTTTTTCAGTATTTCAGCACTTAGCATTCAGAACATTCTATTCATGTATGAAAACTGTATACATAATTTACTAGAACAGCTTTTTAATATACACACAACTACTTGTAGCACCCAGAATGTTAAATGTGTGTTTATATATTATATATATATATATATTCAAACATATTTTAAGTATGCAGCTTTATAACATTTGTTAATGATTGACAGTCATTTTACAAACATAAGGATTCCTCCTGCCAGATATTTACCAAGACTGTGTTAGAAGAAAATTTAAAAAGAAAGAAAAGAAACTTCTGACTTGGCTATCCCAGTCCCGTGAGGCATTAGTCAGGCGTATTGCAGTTGATATAAAGGACCTCCCATAGTGTTTCTTGACACACCTTTGCTATTCGTTGACTGAAAGTCCTCAGTGTTGGTGTGTCAGAGAGGGGATGTGCAGCGTTGTTCATAATGGCATGCAGTTTTGTTTTCATTTTCTCCTCCTTTATGACACCCAGGAGGTCCAGAGTGCACCATATAACTGTGCCTGCTCTTTTAATAAGCTTGTTGATTTGGTGGGCCTCACTTGAAATGATGTTACCAGCCCAACACACAACAGTGTAGAAAATCACACCAGCCATCACCGAGTTATTGAAGATGTAAAGGATGTCACTTCCCAAATTAAAGGAACAAAGTCACTTAAGAAAAAGTAGTCTGCTCTGCCCATTCTTACACAGTTCCTCTATGTTCTGAGACCAGTCCAACCTGTCATTGATGTGGACCTCCAAGTACCGCTACATCCACTGCCTGAATAGAAACCGGACATAGAGACTCTTTGGTATGGTGAAAGTCAATATGCAGTTCCTTGGTTTTGCTGATGTTAAGATGCAGACAATTCAATGTTCTCCAACTGACTCCTGTCTTCTGCTTCATCCCCTTTATCAATACACCCCTTAAGTGCAGAATCCTCTGAGAATTTCTGCAAGTGACATTACCTGCTGTATAGAGCAAAGAAAAAAGTGACACAATTAATAAAAAGTTTTCTTTCCTTCCAAAATGAAGAAATACTTGAAAGGTGAATTTACAAAATCTTTGGCATATTCATTGAAATTAAAAAAAAAAAAATATTCATTTTTTGAGATTCGCCACATTTTTAGGCCTACCCAGAGCTGAGATCAGCGACATGTTAAAAATGCTTTTGTGGGATTTGCCTCCTGAACCTTTTGAATCATTCTGTTCAATTTGTTACCAGGCTTTATTGTCAGTGAGCTTCTAATTTGTCTTTGCTGTATGTGATTTTGACTTTTAGGTGATTGACCAGATGAAGCACATCATTGACGACAGAGAGCATCTCCAGAAGCAAGTGGAAGAGTTGCAGCAGTCAATGAAGTCAAGCAAAGAAGACTACATGAAGTTAACAGCCATCTCTGAAGAGCTCAAGAAGGCTTTGGACGAATGCCAGGTGAGATGAGTCAATGACATCCAGATCTGTCTGTGCTGCAAATGCTGCACGTATCGCCACAATCTCCAATATGTGTATAACATACATGGCTTTGTGTAAGACTCATTGCTTTCTGGTTACTGATAAGCATGTTATAAATTATGGAAGTGATGTAGAGTATATCCTTATAGGTGAAGAAGGAGGCAGAACTTGTGTGGGTGTTGAAGAGCATTGGCTAGAAATAGTTGAACCCATTTCTGTGTGCAGCACAGCATGGAAAGCTGTTCTCTCATTTCAAAGAGTCATTTTTGTTACATATTCAGAGTACAGTGAACTTCTTACCTGCATGTGGTGATCAACATGCAATGCGTGTCATGTTACTCCTTTAGTTATGGAGGAACCATCAGGCTTGTGGCTTGGTGCTGCACAGTTTTGTATGAGAGGACTTGAGAGGAGACTCAGTTCTACTTTAAGTTTCAGAGAGAACATTTTTAAATACTACTTAAATTCTGACTCTGTAGCCTGACCTACTTGAAGAATTGAATGCTCATATATGGAATACTTAGAACAATGCAATTGAAATAAATGCCCCGTCTGATATGAATTCAGGTGTTCAGTTATAATTGGATTATTGTGCTTACACTTACCATGGTAGATTACCATGGTAGAAATTTGAATTGTACAAAACAATGAATAAAGAATGACCAAGGGTAATCAATGCTATATGAATGATTAAAAAAATAACTCCATTGTAGTATTTATGAAAAAAAATCTAAATGGCATGTAGGTCCGTGTACTTTTTGGTATTTGAAATTTCATTTCAGAAGCAAAAACAAAAAAACAAAAATGAAAGGAATTTTCAGATTTTGATTTTTGATTAAAGAATAAAATGAGGGAAAATAAGGTATTTTTTTAACTCTATGATAACAAATAGCAGTCATAAACTTAAAATTACACATACTCTTCTGGATTTATTTGCCTTGGGAGTTTGCCAATGCTATCTAAATATTAATTGCAGACTTGGACGAGACATGACCGTATATATTGTGTGCCAGGAGGGGTTTTGTGTAGCTACTGGTACATTTCACCAAGTGTCTACGTTTGCATATTTGGTGTGATATCTAGCTGTAAAGTTGGCATTGGATTCCTAAAATCATCATCTTGTCTCCTTTCCTATTTTTGATTTGCATAGTCAGGAAGAGCCAAGACTCAGGCAGTGTCATGTTTGGGAGTCCAACAGTTACAGCTTTGCTATTTGTAATGGCCCCTTACTGGACCTCGGGTGTTCACACTGGATCGTTTTACAGCTGATAGTGACTTGATGGAATGAGATTTAAATTCTGTCAGAAAAGGCTGACTTGTTGCACAGAAGTTATGATCATCTCAGTAGACAGTGACTTGTTCTCTAGAGATTACTATCTTCTCAGAAGAGAATCACTTGTAGCCACAGCTCCAAATGGATCAGTTCAAGTACTTAAGGTTATTGTTTGTGACTGTGGGTGATTGTAAGATTGGTCAGTGGATAGTTACAGTGGTGGACTTAGCCATTAATGAAGATACCCCATGGATTCCTTCTGATGAAGACAAGTCAGGCCAGGTCAGCTTGAAAGAGACCTAAAGGAAGACACTCTGGGTAGGGCCATCTTAACGCATGGGCACGCTGGGCAGTTGCTAATCTATGTATGTTGTTACTTGCTGTCAATAAATAAATACTATTACTGTACTAAACTATAAATATTTGTTATTGTGTTACAAGTGGACATTGGCATTCGCCTCTGATTTAGTATCACGGTCACCTCTGCAACCTCACGTGCATGTATGTGTATGGATCTCACGCACTGCATCACGTAAAAGCGTATATGTTAACATCACTTCAACACAATTCTCTACAAAGAAATTTCATAAATGTTTGTGCTGAACAATAAATGAATAATAAATAATGCATAGTAATTTCATATTGCGCCGTCTCCATCTGTATGGTTTACCAATTGAGTATCATATGTTGAAATGTTTGTGTTTTTCAAGGCTCATGTTATGTTGTTCAAATATTTGCGTTGACGTATCGTTGCTGTACAGCATGTTTTTTAATGTTTAAACACTGATTTTGTTGGAACTACCAATACAATAAATATATGTTTAATTTTATCGACCACTTACATTTTTATTCCTGTGAGTGGTTGTGTAGGTAGGGGCCCCAGTGCAATGTTTTGCGGCCCTGACTCTGGGAGTGCCTGGGAACTTCCCACTAAGAGCTGGAGCTGGAGACTGTTGTGAGAGTTTAGGAAGTTTGGTGTGACCAGCTTTGCTTGTTACCACTGCAACTTTCATGGCAAAGAGCAGTTTAAATATGAGCACGAGTGTCGTGTGTTATACTCTTGTCTGCTTTGTTTTTTTTTTCTCAAATTGTTTCTTAAATCTCTGGTTTAAGGTTCGGCTGAAAGGTGTACGCTCCATATCAACACTGAGGAGAGAAATAGAAAAGGTGGAAAAACTGAGTGTTGAGAAGTCCTTAGTCTGGGTTCAGAAGGCCTTTGCTGGCATCTTATCTGATGAGATGTCATGGCAGCAGGAAGTGGTGAAGAGCATTGAGAAGGCTGGTTTTGACATTTCTAATTCTGAAGAAGGTGAGCTATGTGGCAGTGGGCATATTACTGTTTATTTTGATGCTTGCAATGGGTAAACTAAGGAGGACACACGAGTGAAGTCACTTAATAATCCATGGCTTCTCAACTGCAGGTTGCAGCTGTGATAGAACCAGAGATGTGGACTGGACTAACCTTTATAGAAGGAAGTCTAAATAACAATATAGCACTGCAGTTTGGAGGGATTGCAACGTAGCTTCTCGTTAATTTCATGCCCTTGTGGGACACAGACAGGTAGACACGTTCATGTCACCCACAAACACGTTTATTTACAATATATACAAGTCTTAAGTGCACCACAAATCCCCCAAAGTCTTGGCCACGCAATGCCTTACTCTCTTCAGGCCGCCTCCTTGCCTCCTCCAGCAAGCTCAGTCCACTCCACTCCCGACTCTCGCCTCGAGTGAAGGGAGGAGGCCCCTTTTATTCACAGGTGCTTCCCGGCAATCTCCCCCCAACACGCCCCCATGTGGCGGAAGTGCCGGCTGTATCCCCGGAAGCACTCCGGGTGTCCCTGCTCCTCTTCCCCCCCAGCACTTCCTGGTGTGGCGGAAGTGCAAAGGTCCAGGGCTCCAAAGGCATGGGGGCGCCCCCTGGCGGTGACCACGGGCCCCTACAGGGTGGAGCTTCGAAGCTCTGTACCCGTGGCCCCCAAATCAACCAGGGCGGTCACCCCCAGATGGTCTGGGGAAGGCGCAAGCCCTCCTCGGTCCTCCTGGGTGTCCTGGCCAGGTCGCCACCTCTGACACCCTTTAAAGTTTATTCACTAAAAATGGCCTTTGTTGTTGGACTAGACGGAATGCTATAACAAAAAAGTGATTCATTTTTCTTTCCAACAATAAATATAAAGCATGTCATCACAAAAACTTCAGTAGATTGTAAATAAATCCATACATCATGATAATATGATGTGTTTTCAGTTTTTATTACTGTAAGCTCATATTAGTCATCGTACTGCTTTATTTTGACTGCTGTGGATAGCAACTTTGCTGCAAAGCTCTCAAGTCTCGAGTTTGAATGGCAGATTGTGTGCTGCCTGTGTGGAATTTGCAACCTTTTCCATCCCTGCACTGGTATTTCAGCAAGTAGTTCTCTATACTTATCACCTCTAATTCAGCACCATGCAATTGAGTGGGACTTTGTATCAGCCTTGCAACAGATGGGCATCCTATCCACGGCTGGTTTCTGCATTATGTTTAATGTAACTGACATACGTAGGTCCAGGGCCCCCATGACCTGAAAATGGATTACTCTGGTTCAACGATGAATGTACTTCATAGTCCAGGAGTAAATTGAATTACTTGGTGCTAAATTAAGAAATGAAATGTTGAACTGAGCTGTCATTTTGCAGGAATTTCTGGCTGTGTGAAGAATCTGCTGCTGCACCACGAAGAAGCTAAAATCAAAGATAAGGCTTTGCAGGTACTCCAGGGTGATCATACTTGAGTAGAGTAGGCATCTGCACCTTATCAATAACTAGTCAGGGTCGCCAAGCGTCCCAAAATGCACTCACTGTGTACCTACAGTGGCACCTGAAGCCGCAACATTTTGTGAAGTACACCATGAAAATCTAAACCAATGCAAAACATTCTCCTGGTTTGTATTTTTAATGCCTGATGAGCATCCATGTTTCCTCTTTAAAATACTGGTGTACTTAAATAAATACCAGACACTTTCAACTAGTTAGAGAAAAGAAGTGCAAGATGCCCTCTTGAAAAATTATCTGCTTGATTATTGTCTTTTTGGGACATATTTAAGTTTAACTTTTGCATGTTGTTGTCTATTCCTTAAAGGCTCAACTTGCAGAGCTACAGACTTCCCATAGTTCTGTGCTGCAGGAAAAGATGAATAAAGCTTCGAAAGAGCTTGAGGAAAAGATGCAAAAAGAAATACAGCGAGTCAAGGGGATATCTGAGGAGCAGTATCAGCAGGTGAGGGAGAACTGCTCATGATCTCAGAGAGCGCACTGCCATCCACTCTGCCATGACATCTTTGTGAAAACAGGAAAATAACACTGTGACATGCATATTTCTCTGGTTTATATCACAATTGAGGCCCAAGAATTTCAATATCTTTTGCAAATAGATTGAGATTCAGAGTTGTGGGGACGCAAATTCCAATCCAGCAGAGTCAGGCGAAAGGCATCAATCAATCATGGAAGGATTAATGCTAGTCCATTGCAAGGCTAATTATCTCTTTTCTGAGTTTTGGCCAGGTAAAAAGGGGAAATGCAAGTATGGCAAAATGGAAAGAGATTAGAAGAAAAAATAGTCATTTGACAAAGTTGTCAAGCCAGTGTAGAAAGAAGTACACCAACAGGGCAGCATGTGGTGTATTTGTTAAAAGATACGGCCATTCATTTCCCAGTACCCTAGCAGGAGAAAGAGTGTGTCAAAAGGGTGTCCATGCTGGGATGCTTCCAGTGGACCACTGCCATTTAACATATGGGGGATGGATCTGCCGCTGGCATTTGGCTCCTGCTCGTCCATCGCCTGGTGCCTTCCAACTAGGCAAGAGGTTGTATGTATATATATATATATATATATATATATATATATATATATATATATATATATATATATATATCCTCTTTAATAAAACCCCTGTGTGCGTCCAGGTGTCCGTGTGTGTGTGTCTTCTGGTGAAGTGCGCATGCGCGGGGCCACACGGCACGTGTTCAGTCTCTTCCTATGCATTCCCTGTTTGTGCAGAGAGAGAGAGAGAGACACACACAGGTGCGTTCACACGAGAGACAGACAGACAGACAGACAGACACGCAGGCCCGCCTGAGAGACAGACACCCACACACACACACGCACGCACGCAGGCCCGTGCGAGAGACTCACACACACACACAGAGACAGGCCCGCATGGGGGACAGACATGCACACACGCACGCAGGCAGGCCCGCGACAGAGACAGACAAGCTCGCACACACACACACGCAGCCCTGCCACAGAGACATGCACGCACGCACGCATGCACACACACGGGACAGAGTCAGACACACACACACAGGCGCACGCATGCATTGTTGCAATGTTACTTTTCTTGGTTGTTTATTAGATTACGGATTTTTCAAATATTCATTTTTTTTCCCTGTGCTTAAAACTCATTAAAAAAGGTGTTTTTAGTGAGCGGGTCGTAAGGCTATAGCGCGAACTATTGCAGTGTTAGTTTTCTCTGTTGTTCAAGGTTTTCTTAGTGTTATTCAATGTTTTTACATTTAGTTTACTATTACTATGTGCATTCAATGGTATAATTAACTATATTTGTGCTTAAAATCTTAAAAAATATATATATTTACATACAGTTCATATGATCTGGAACGGATTAATTGTATTTACATACAATCCTATGGGGGAAATTACTTTGGTTCCACTGTATTACTGTCTGACAAAATTACAGGCATTTTACGAAAATACAAACCGGTATTACTGAGAGAGAAAATTAAAGGCACACAATACAGTGACGCATATTACAGCCACATACAAGGTCCCTTGCCATTTAATATAGACTGTTCCTACTAATGTTTATGCACTACTGTTCTAGCGCCCGTTATTGTAACGGGCTTAATGTCTAGTATATATATATATATATATATATATATATATATCAGTACATATCTTCTTATATAATACGCTACCGTGGCTGTCCGTTTCTGTCCAGGATTTTAAATCACCTGTAGCTCACAAATCACTTGACTTATTGACCTGAAATTTGGTACACATATACTACATGACGTCTACTATCCGCTTTCGGGGTGATGATTGACCTCCAAGGTCAAAGATCAACCCAGGAAGGTCAAGGTCAAAAATCAAATAACCTGTAGCCTGAAATTTGATATACAGTACATATACTACGCAGAAACTCTGCACTACAGCTTTATATTAAAAGCAAAGAGTTTTGGAATTATTACTTTTATTTTATTATATATAATTATTTTATTTTTATTTTATTTTATTGTAGAATCAACTCTCGGCGGCGGGTAGCTGGGCGGCCATGCGTCCAGGCACTATTCTCATCTCTACCACCTTCTCCGTCACTTCCTCTACCTCTTCATATCTTAAATCATTCTTGAGGCAGATTCAAGACTTAAGTGCAAAAATTAAGGAAAACGTACTAAGTAATTGCAACACAAACTCTGACTTAATCAGTGTTAATGCGAAAAGATGCCGACGAAAGAAAAGGAGGCATGTTGCAAGGGTGGAGAAAAGAAGAGCTGCTCAGGAAGCAGCAAGCACATCAACCTCTGAGCAAACGAATGCTAAACGTACAGAGAAAGAGGATGAAAACTATAAGTCAAGTGTATTCACTTGCAGTATGCCATTACTGGTGTATATATATATATATATATATATATATATATATATATATATATATATATATATATATATATATATATATATAGTAATAGTTAGCCCCGACACCAGAATGTCCAAACACACAAATGCTTTATTTACACAATATTTACAGATTTTACTCAGTCCGCCACCACTCCTCTCTCGCAAGCTCTGTCCTCTTCCACCCGACTCCGGGTCACCGAATGGAGTGAGGCAGCCCTTTATATCTTGCCCCGGATGTGCCCCAGGTGCACGATGACAAACTTCCGGCAGCACTCCCCAGTGTGGCAGAAGTGCTGTCCTTGCACCCGGAAGCATTCCTGGCGTACACCATCCCTGGTCTGGCAGCACTTCCTGGTGTGGTGGAAGCACTGTCCTTCAGGGCTCTAGGACTGTCCAGGCACCCAGGGAAGAGTAGTGCCGCTCTCCTGGTCTGTCCTTCCTCCAGGTGTCCCGGTGTAGCAGGATCCCTGGTCGTCTGCCACAATATATATATACAGTGCATCCGGAAAGTATTCACAGCGCATCGCTTTTTCCACATTTTGTTATGTTACAGCCTTATTCCAGAATGGATTAAATTCATTCTTTCCTCAGAATTCTACACACATCACCCCATAATGACAACATGAAAAAAGTTTACTTGAAATTTTTGCAAATTTATTAAAAATAAAAAAATTGCGAAAGCACATGTCCATAAGTATTCACAGCCTTTGCCATGAAGCTCAAAATTGAGCTCAGGTGCATCCTGTTTCCCCTGATCATCCTTGAGATGTTTCTGCAGCTTCATTGGAGTCCACCTGTGGCAAATTCAGTTGATTGGACATGATTTGGAAAGGCACACCCCTGTCTATATAAGGTCCCACAGTTGACAGTTCATGTCAGAGCACAAACCAAGCATGAAGTCAAAGGAATTGTCTGTAGACCTCTGAGACAGGATTGTCTTGAGGCACAAATCTGGGGAAGGTTACAGAAATATTTCTGCTGCTTTGAAGGTCCCAATGAGCACAGTGGCCTCCATCATCCGTAAGTGGAAGAAGTTCGAAACCACCAGGACTCTTCCTAGAGCTGGCCAGCCATCTAAACTGAGCGATCGGGGGAGAAGGGCCTTAGTCAGGGAGGTGACCAAGAACCCAATGGTCACTCTGTCAGAGCTCCAGAGGTCCTCTGTGGACAGAGGAGAACCTTCCAGAAGGACAACCATCTCTGCAGAAATCCACCAATCAGGCCTGTATTGTAGAGTGACCAGACAGAAGCCACTCCTTAGTAAAAGGCACATGGCAGCCCGCCTGGAGTTTGCCAAAAGGCACCTGAAGGACTCTCAGACTATGAAAAACAAAATTCTCTGGTCTGAAGAGACAAAGATTGAACTCTTTGGTGTGGAGGAAACCAGGCACCGCTCATCACCAGGCCAATACCATCCCTACAATGAAGCATGGTGGTGGCAGCATCATGCTGTGGGGATGTTTTTCAGTGGCAAGAACTGGGAGATTAGTCAAGATAAAGGGAAAGATGACTGCAGCAATGTACAGAGACATCCTGGATGAAAACCTGCTCCAGAGCGCTCTTGACCTCAGACTGGGGTGACGGTTCATCTTTCAGCAGGACAAAGATCCTAAGCACACAGCCAAGATATCAAAGGAGTGGCTTCTGTACAACTCTGTGAATGTCCTTGAGTGGCCCAGCCAGAGCCCAGACTTGAATCTGATTGAACATCTCTGGAGAGATCTTAAAATGGCTGTGCACTGACGCTTCCCATCCAACCTGATGGAGCTTGACAGGTGCTGCAAAGAGGAATGGGTTAAACTGGTCAAGGATAGGTGTGCCAAGCTTGTGGCATCATATTCAAAAAGACTTGAGGCTGTAATTGCTGCCAAAGGTACATCGACAAAGTATTGAGCAAAGGCTGTGAATACTTATGTACATGTGATTTCTCAGTTTTTTATTTTTAATAAATTTGCAAAAACCTCAAGTAAACTTTTTTCACGTTGTCATTATGGGGTGTTGTGTGTAGAATTCTGAGGAAAAAAATTAATTTAATCCATTTTGGAATAAGGCTGTAACATAACAAAATGTGGAAAGAGTGATGCGCTGTGAATACTTTCTGGATGCACTGTATCTATATGTTGTGCAAATGAGGGAATGAGGCAGATGTAAACCCAAGAGAAGTGGGGTGCCATTTGGTTCACCCCATTTACTGTCATTGTCCAAAAGACTGAACAAAAATGAATGTGCAGTGGTGCAACAGAAATCAGGCACAATATATACCTCTTTAGGCTTTGCAGCTTCTCGAAACTATCAGCTCTCTCGTGCAGGTCTGGGTTGGGGAGCTCCGTCTGTGTTCCTCAGACTGAGACAGCATTTTCAAGGAGACCTCAAATTTGTCTTTTCCTGGATGAAAGAGGTGTGGTTTAGTTGAGTGCAGGGTGGCTTCTCAGAGCTATGTAGGAGGAAAGAGATGGTATTGTTGGCTGACACCCCCTTCTGTCCCGGAGGAGTATTGCATAATTTACCTGTGCTGCAAGGTGATTCTCAGGTGCCCATGCATGACAATATATAGATAACTGCACCTGCATTTTCTATTTAAGGCTCTCTAGTATAAGTCTAGGTCAGTTAGGGTTAAGTTAACTGACAACTGTAAACTTTCCCTATATGAGGGGTGTTTAATGAGTATGCCCTGCTATGAAATGTAAGCCAGTTTTGAATTGGTTTCTGCTGTTCAACCTCTGCTGCCAGGACAGGCTGTAGTCTGCTGTAGCCCTGAATGGATTAAGGAGGTTTAGTAACGTTTGCACGATATGCATTAGCATGGATATACATAAAATTGTGCTTTAAGACAAATTGGTATTACTTGCAGGATTTGTTCATACCTTTTTCATGATGCTGCAGGGATAGGTTTTTCCACTAACCTTTAGATTCAGAGAATTGGTGGATGGATGGTCCTTCCTCTAATGCATCCTCCTGTTGCTGCTGAGTATTTCAAGATTTAACTGCCATTACCTTAAGAAGGTCAGGTGCCTGTTTTAACATTTCAGTGTATACACTCTGCATTTCTTTTTTTGTAGTACAGAACTTTCCTTTCACAGCTGTACCCATCTGTTGTGCTTGTGCTTCATTCTGTCTCTTTCCATATTAAGCGTTTGCAAGAGTTGTTGAAAGAAGAGCAGAGCCGTCTGAATGAGGAGCGAAGTCGCTTGGCTGAGTCACTGAGTCACGAGCAGAAGAGACTGCAGGAAATGGAGACAAGCTTCAGTGAGCTGAATAAGGTCTGTGTCTACCTGATTCCCTACATGACTTTCCTCACAATGCTTTAAAGATCAGCATACTTATCTTGATTTTTTGGCTAATGCTTTTAAGACAGGAGAACAACCACACGATTTACACTCTTTTCTTGAATGCATTCAATGAGAAATTGAATAAAACATTCCTGTAATGTGAACCTTTTAAGGTAGCAACCCACAGAATGCATTGATTTGATAATGTGTTTTGAACTTTACTGCTATTCCACACTTTGTCCTGTTTGCCAGTTCTGCACGTGGTATGGTGTCCTCTTTTAACATTGGCATCCTTGGTTAAAAAACACAACAGGGAAAAAAGTCTTTATTGTTTATCCTCTTGATCTTTCATTCAAAATATGAGCAAAAATTGAACCTTTAATTGAAGGAAAAATGAAAGGGAAAAGAAGTTTTATTATGTGTTTCCCACAATTAGCACTTCTTCATTTAATACTTTGTTCAGTACCCCCATTGCCAAGATACCTGCTCTTAGTTTTTTCCTATAATACTTAATGAGGTTAGAGAACACATTCCAAGGGATCTGAGACCATTCCTCAATATAAAAACTCTCCAGATCCTTCAGATTGTGAGGTCCACCCTTGTGGACTCACCTCCTCAGCTCATACCACAGGCTTCAATCGGGTTTAGGCCAGGGGACTGGAATGGCCAAGGCAAAGCTTTGATTTTGGGGTCAAGAAATCATTTTTTGTGTTGATTTTGAGGTGTTTTTTGGCTCCCGTTGGAAGTTGTACCGCTGCTCAATTTTAAGCTTCCAGACAGAGACAGTCAGGTTTTGATTTAATATCTACCAATACTTGGAGTCCATGATATCATGTATATGTTGTCCAGGCCTTTGATCGATAAAACAGCCCTACAAGATCAGAGATCACAGTGGGGATGACGTACCTTTCTACATGCCTCTACACTAAACTTACCTCTGCTGCTTGTTGCTAAATAAACTCAGTTTTTGCCTCATCTGACCTTAAGAATTCATTCCCAATAAAAGTTTTGATAATGTTAGACATTGTTTGATGACGACAGAGGTGTTTTTCTGGCCTCCCTCCCAAACAACTTTCTTCTGGTTCTGTAGGTGGTGTCTGATCATAATTTCGGAGACCTTCTGATTTGTGTAGCTCATTTGTTGCACATTATTACTCTGTTCTCAAGTCTTTCCTAGAGAATCTGGCCTGTCTGTCACCTCATATTTATACCTCAGTGAAACAGGAAGTCTACACTGACCAGTTACGTGTTCCTACTCACACTGATGAACTTAAAATCATTAAAAAGAAATGGGAATATGATGCAAAAAGATGAAAAAGTGCTGTCTGTCTCCTGAAAAGTGATGAAAGGAAAAGCCCCTGTCTATCTGCATGCCTTTGATAAGTCAATGAGTGAAGCAAAGCAAGTGTGAAAAGAGACAAAAGTAGTGCTTATTCTGTGCAAATATTCTAAAATGGCCTGGACACATTTGTTGGTACCCCTCAAAAAGATTCCAAATAATTAGATTCAAGTGATTTTTCAAACTGTTTTCTTGAATTTGTATCACATAAGTCTCCAATTGTGCAATTAGTCATTTGGCTGATTTAAATGGAGGAAAGTCATCACTGAGCTGTTTGGTGCCATTGTGTGTCCCACACTGTACATGGACCAGAGAAAGCAAAGGGGGGACTTATCTGAGGAGATGAGTCTGAAAATTAGAGACAAGCATGTTAAAGGTGAAGGCTTGAAGACAATCGGCAAGGAGCTTGATGTTCTTGTGACAACAGTAGTTAGTATCATTAAGAAGTTTAAGGTACATGAGACTGTTGCCAGCCCCCCTGAACATGGCCACAAGAGGAAAATTGACCCCAGAATGGGCAGAAGGACAGTGAGAATGGTAGACAAAAAGCCAAGGACAACTTCTAAAGAGATACCAGCTGAACTCCATGGTCAAGGTCCATCAGGGTCTGATCACACCATCCAGTGAACTCAATAGAAGAAGACCCAGGAGAACTCCACTGTCGAAAGAAGAAACAAAAAAGCCAAACTGGAATTTGCTGTAATGCATATTAACAAGCCACATTACTTCTGGGAGAATGGCATCTGGACAGATGAGACAAAACTGGAGCTTTTTTGGCAAGTCACATCAGCACTATGTCCACAGATGAGCAAATGAAGCTTTCAAATAAAAGAACACCATACCTTCTGTGAAACATGGAGTAGGCTCAGTTAAGTTTTGGGGCTGCTTTGCTGCATCTGGCATGGGGTGCGTTGAGTCTGTACAAAGAACAATGAAATCTCAAGACCATTAAGACATTGTGGAGCAAAATGTACTTGCCCAATGTCAGAAAGCTCTGTCTCAGTCTCAAGTTATGGATCCTCCAGCAAGATAATGACCCAAAACACACAGCTAAAAGCAAACAAGAATGGCTAAGAGCAACGCATTCAACTGTTCTGTGGTGGCCTTCTATCCTATCAAACATCTGTGGAAAGAACTAAGACATGCAGTTGGAGAAGACCCCTTTCTAACCTGACACAGCTGGAGAAGTTTGCCGAGGAAGAGTGTGAACAGCTGCAGAAGTCTCATGGAGAGCTCCAGGAATCACTTGTTTGCAGTGATGGCCACCAAAGGTTTGAGGGTGTCATCATTTTTGTCCATACCATTTTCAATTGTGTTATTAATCAAAATATTCTTTTGAATCAAACCTCTAAAGCAAAATCTGATTTTTGTTAAATACGTAGTAAACAATGATGGGTGCCCATTACTTTTGTCAGTTTCAAGTTTTTTTTTTTAGAGATGATTGTGTGTTCCTTTTTTTTCATGGCGAGGTACCAACAAATTTTCCCCTGTCTTTGTCAGTGACTTAATTCCAAGACAACTCATGAGCAGGTGGTTGTCAGAGTGGCCTCCAAGTGGCTGTGTTGCAGAAATATCAGTAAAAGGGCTGCCTTCCATCACTGGGATACTGAACAAGCCATTTCCTCTGCCAGTCTTCCAGATGTTGAAATCTAGAAATACTGTATCATTTTTATATTGTAAATATAGCTTATATTTGTCTTAGCTCTCATCAAATATGTATTTTTGCACAAGTGCTGTTATTCTTCCTAAATAAAAATGATAAAACAGTTAACATGAAGCTCCTGTATGTACACATTTAACATTTGTACTGTATATTTAACTTGGTCTTTTATCAAAAGTAATTCACAGATCACAAGTTTATAATATAATTGCTTCTTCAAATGGAGCACTGCCGAGCTACGTGACTTACATGCTCTAGGGACTGAAGTCTCAACCTTAAGCCTTACAAATTCCATGGCAGAGCTGGCATTCTGCCTTTGAATATGTGTTTTGAGTTAAGCACCTTTATAAAATTGTATTAGCATTAACCTAACAAGCATCATGGACATTTACATTTTCTCTGGAAAATAATGAACTTTTCTGTAAAGCTAGGATGGGCTGCACTTTGAAGCACTGCTGAAGCTCCATACTTTATATTGCAGCTAATTTAGGGCCGGTGTACTTCTCACCCAGTATACCAGTTAAATATTCTCGCAGTTCTCTAATCAGACAGAAATTCAATGCATCCATCTGATGGATGCTTAGGTTTATTTTCACCTCTCAAAAATGGCCTTAAGATATCCTACCAGGACAAAATAATTAGCCCAGTGTTGCTTTTAATTGTTGTCTGTGTATTTGTGTATAAAGAACATTTGGAGTTTAAAGTAATTTAACTCGTAGTAATTTCATATGAAACTAGCTGTGCTACCTGACAGGTTGAAATCTAATAATTAACATAGACCTCAGCTTATTCAGCATTAATATTTGCTGTTCACCATCTACTATACTGCATTTTGTAATCCACATAGTAATAAAGGGCATTGCATTTGTCTTTCTAACTGATGGTGCATTATAAACATTTGCACAAGTAAAATGCTTTACTACAAATATTTGTGATGCGCCATCTGTTGGAATGACAAATGCAATGCATATGTCAGTTCTGTGCCATTTTGTGTGGGATTTGGAAAACATTGCTAATGTTTGTGGTGTGCCATTTGTTGGAATGACAAATACAATGCATTTTAGTAATACAAATGTTATTGACACACCATCTGTGGGAATGGTAGAGACATAGCAATCGGATGGACACACAGATAAGCAGACAATACAGACACTTACCTTTATATTAAGGTCGATGTTACCTCCAAAACCTGTATTGCAAAGTGTGAGATATCCTTATTATCTTGTGCAACTCTTTACTTTTGATCTTAAAAATAGTTATTGCAGATAGAATAAATTTTTTTTTAGTTTAGGATACAAGGCATATGTCTCTGTTATATGCCATTTGGTATGGGATTTGTAAAAGCATGGTTAATGTTTGTGATGCACCTTCTGCTGGAATGACAAATGCACTACATTTTATTCCTACAAAAGTTTGTGATGCCCCTTATTGTTTGTGATGTGCCCTCTGTTGGAATGACAAATACAATTAATTTTATTAACTACAAATGTTTGTGGTGCACCATCTGTGGGAATGGTAGAGACATAGCAACTGGATGGGCAAACACATACACAGAAACACTTTTATTAAGGTGGATGGTACCTTGAAAAGCCTAATATATTTTAAAGTCTGAGATATCTTTAAAATATTGTGCAGCTCTTTTGATTGTAGAAAAATGTTTTTTTTTAGTTTAGGAAGCTGTTTGCCATTCCATTCCCATTTGTGTCTAAAAATGCAACCAGCTTTCATTTCCATATACAGTCTATATTATATCTATTTTGTGAAAGGCCTAAAGAGCCTTTGAAAATCATTCTAATTGTTTTACATCCCTAACAAGTGTGATTTAAATGACTGCCTACTCTGTCATGGCCTAGAATTAAATCTAGTGTCCTAATTACACTAATCAGTGAAATCTTAATTGTAAAGTGAGATTAGCTAGTGAAATGATGTGCTCCATCTATTCAATTCACAGGCTCTGGCTGATGCCTGGTGCTCTTTTCTTGTGTGGGTAAAACTATCTCCATCAAAGAGATCAGGTTTATGCAGAAGTGCATGTGATATTCATTACTGTTTTCTCTTGAACTTCTTTTGTGTCTAACAGGTAATAGAAAAAAAATCAGGAGAAGAAGAAACCCTGAAATCAAGACTATCAGAGCTCCAAAAAGAACTGGAATCGTCCAGGAAAGCAGAGGTGAATTAGAAGATAATTGTCTTTAATGGGGCATCGTGTGGCTTTTAGTAACCTTTTATGCCAAATGCATTGCACATAGTACTGTTGCGCATTTACACATGTGAATACTTTTTGGGAAAATGTTAAAAATTAATCTGTCTGTCCCTCTTTGATACACAAGCTTGATTCCTGTAGTGCTTAAATAACCTCTGGCCCTTTGCACCTGCCAATTGGATAAAGTCGGTTTGCGAGCGTTAGTTTACACCGCGTTCATCTGACTGTCAATATTTAACAGCTGACCAGGATTCATCTGCAGATGGTGGCCTTCAGTGAAGATATCTACTGTATATTTTCTTTTTATGTTTGCTTTTATTTCAGGACTTCACTTTGTCTTTAAATGGCTATTGTCATCTCGTGAGTTGTCTTCATCAGGAACACAAGTAAAAGGAGGTTATGCTTTATAATGCACTGGTGAGGCCTCATCTGGAGTACAGTACTGTGTGCAGGTCTGGCCTTCAGGCTGTAAAAAGGACAAAGCAGCGCTAGAGAAAGCCTAGTGAAGAGCAACTAGGCTGATTCTAGGGTTACAGGGAATGAATTATGAAGAAAAATTTAAAGAGCTAAGCTTTTTAGTTAAAGCAATAGAAGATTAAGAGGTGAAATGATTGAAGTGTTTAAAATTATGAAAGAAATTAGTCCAGTGGATCAAGACTGTGACTTTAAAATGCGTTCATCATGAGGACACAGTTAGAAACTTGTTAAGGATAAATTTCACACAAACATTAGAAAGTTTTTCTTCACATAGAGAACCACAGACACATGGGATAAGTGACCAAGTAGTGTGGTAGACAGCAGGACTTTAAGGACTTTCAGAACTCGACTTGATGTTATTTTAGAAGAATTAAGTGGATAGGACTGGCGAGCTTTGTTGGGCTGAATGGCCTGTTCTTGTCTGGCTTGTTTTAAAGTTCTAAAAAGAAGTTTGACACACGACAGGAGAGCATTCAGTCCATCAAGATTGTTTGTTTAGCTAATAGCTAAACTGCCCCAGTATCTCATCCAGATTCTTCTTAAAGTTTGCCATTGTTTCGGCTTCATCTATATGACTCAATCATTTTTTTGGGACTCTCACAAAACTTTGACTAAAGAAGTGCTTTCTGGCTTCAGTCCTAAATGCTCTTTTCTTAATTTCCACTGGCGCCCACAAGTATGTGATTCACATTTAGTTGAAATTATTTGGCTGGGTCTACTTTAACAGTGCCTTTGAGGATTTTGAAGACCTGGATTAGGTTTCCTCTTCTCGAGATTTAACAGATTTAATTCTGTGAGTCTGTCACAGTACAACATGTCCTTAAGTCCTGGGATGTCCTTGGCTGTTCTCCTCTGCACAGCTTCATGTGCTGTTATGTCTTTCTTGTAGTGTGGTGACCAGAACTGCACACAGTACTCCAGATAAGGCCTTAATAGTGCATTATATAATCTGACCTGAACTTGCTTTGATTTATAGTCATCAGTTTTTTACAATATAATGTAACATTTTATTTACTATGTTTTTTAATCACTCCTGCACATTGTTTAGATCAAGAGTTCCCAAACTTTTTTCGGCTGCAGACCCCTTTACCAAAAACTTTTAAAACCATCGACCCCCTAGTCATTTACTTTACTTACTCAAATGAATACATTTGTACAGTACTCTTTATTAAATATTTCACTAGATATCAAACTGATCATCAAAAAGATAAAAGGACTACGGAATATGGCATTATCTTGTGCAACATTTAATATCGAAACCTGCACTAACGAAATTATAGCAAAAAAATACGAGCAGTGTTTTTTTACATTTTTGACATTTGACATTTATGAAATAAATATGTAAATTCAAAATAAGTACAAATAGTCCAAGCTGTACTGTCTGCATTTCTTTTTTGGTTCAGTCATATTATTATCTGAAGAAATAAAAACTTTTATTAACAAACAATTTCGACAGCCCCTGTGATAAAAAAAAAAACAATAAAGTATGTACTAAGAGACAATTTTTGTTCAGTCGAATAAATAAACTGTGTCCTCTGATTTTCTTTTTTGTAAGACTGCTGCTCAATAAATAATTATATTCAAAGTTCAAATCACGAATAAGTACATGTCACATCAAACTAACCAATTTCTAGTGTTTTATGAAAGCATGACCGTACAAGACTGATGGCTTCTGCTCATATCGAATATCCGTCGTCTCGTCCCGCTGCGAGGAAGTGCGGACATGCAACTGTTTTTCATGTCCACACTTGCTTTGATACGTTTGATAAGACAATGCACAGACATGTTAGTGCTACATGTATTTTCATGCATTCTTACGTGTGACTCTTTTAATGACACATTTTACCTTTTCGTTTGCAAGTTTGGTATGTAATGTATTTTTATCAAAAAAGTGTTTTTTTTTAATTATTTTACTTCTTAATTAGGTACCTATTGGAATCATAGATATTTTGAAGTATCAAACAAATAGCAGTAGTAAGGGGGTCTATTTTTGCTGTCGTCGACCCCCAATTCGACCCCTAGAAAGTTCAAATCGACCCCAGGGGGTCAATATCGACCACTTTGGGAACTCTTGGTTTAGATGATGAAAATCTTGTGTTGACATAAACCCTTACCTCCTTTTCAGATGCTGCTTCCTGTGTGACCATGTCTCCCATCTTGTATTTATAATTGATGTTTCTTTTGCCCATGTGTTGCACTTTGCACTTTTCTGTGTTAAACTGCATGTTTCAAGTGTTCATCCATTTGTAAAGCTTATCCAAATCTTCTTCGATTGTTTTTGCTGCCTCCTCACTGTCTGCCATTCCTCCACGTTTAGTGGACGGCCATCTTATCATTTGGTGGCTGGGTTGGTTGCCCCTCACGTGATTGGTGACAATGTGATGATGTGATGTCTCTTCCTTCCACTGTAAAAGAGAGCACCATGCTGTCCTTAGCATCCAAGTTTATGTGTTCAATGGAAAAAGAATCAACAACTAAAAAGGCTTGCAAATTTAGCTCTATAGCAGTATCAGAATATCTTTATTGTCATTGAAACAAATACATAATGAAATTAGGTGCAGTCCCTGCGGTGTCAAAATATAAATAAACATAATTACAAAAGGATAGGAAAGGATAAGAAGAAATGAGGTAGAACACAAAAATTCCACATAAGAACTTAATTGCACAAGATGCCATCTATTGCACTGCTGCATTGGAGGTGATTAGGTGGCATTCAGTGGCCTAATAGCAACAGGGTAGAAACTGTTATTCAGTCTATTAGTCTTTGTTTTGATGCTCCTATATCTTTTGCCTGATGGCAACAGTTGGAACATGTCATGAGCGGGGTGTGAGGAGTCTTGTAAGATGTTTTCCGCTTTCCAGAGGCAGTGAGAGCTGTGCAGTTCATCCAGAGAGGGTAAAGAACAGCTGATGATCTGCTGGGCAGCCTTTATGATCCGCTGATGTGTTGTGCAGCTGGAGAACCACACGCAGAGGCAGTAGCACAGGATACTCTCAATAGAGCAGTGATAGCAGGACACCAGCCGTTTTTGGGGGATGTTATTTTTCCTGAGGACTCTCAGGAAAGAAAGTTTCTGCTGAGCCTTTTTCACCAGCTCAGCTGTGTTTCACACCCCAGGGCAGGTCCTCCATGATGTGGACTCCCAGGAAGTGGAAGTCTGACATCCTCTCCACACAGTCCCCTCCAATGTAGAGTGGTTTGATGTCCATTTTCTTTTTCCTGAAGTCCACAATGAGCTCCTAGGTCTTAATTGTGTTCAGGAGCAGGTTGTTGTCAGTGCATCACGCTGTCAGCCGCTCCATTTCGTCCCTGTAGAATGTTGTACCATGTTAGCCATAGATTGATACAGGAGAAAGTAGGGTGAAATGACACCTTTTATTGGCTAACTAAATAGATTACAAATGCAAGCTTTCGAGGGTGGCTGTGGCCCCTTCATCAGGCAAGGTGTAAGGTTACACCTTGCCTGATGAAGGAAATTTAGCTCTAGTTAGAAAGAATTCAAATTTAGTTTGGTTTTGGATTCCATTTTCTTCTGGTTTGCATTTTTTTCAGTAATGAACTCTAACTGTGCCCAGGCCTTGTAGAGCACCATCTTCTTTCCTGGTTTTTTAAGTTCTTTGTTACATTAGGACATACGTGTTTTTCAAACTGACTGTGACCGGCACATCCTACCACGTTTTCCTGCTTGATGGCCTTATAGGCAGAAATCACTCAGCAGCTTTTTACATCACTTAATAGAGAAATTCCAAACTCTTAGATTAGAAATTCCTTCTATCACAGAGGAGCCCTCAAATGCAGAACTTAACATTTTCTTATCACAATTTTTGTCAATCCTAATGAGGCCATGGATGTAAACAGCTCTTTTCCACCATTATTCCTACCTTCATAACTTAACATTCTCAGAACGCTTAATCGAGTCAGGGCCATGGGGTTCCAGATCCTACTCCAACAACAGATTAGCGAGAAATGACATCTTTTATATTAAACTTGGATAAGGCTAACTGAAACAAAGCTTTGTGCTAGGTTTATAATCACACTGCGGGACAGTTGAGGGCAACATGATGTCATTTTAGAAACCAAGGAAATTGTTGAGCTGGTGATGGAGTGTGTGTTGCAAAAAATGTACCCTGCAATGTGATGGATACTGGGTAAACTCCTGAACCAGTCACTTTAAAGTGACATGTTAACTTTATGTCCTTAGGCTACACTGCGAGAAGATTTAAACACTCAGAAGAGCCACCGTCAAAAGGAGGCTGCTGCCGAGCAGGAGAGACACATGAGTGAAATAGCAGAGTTCAAAGAGCAGATCCACCAGCACTCCCGCACCATTGTTTCTCTGGAAGAGAAGCTCCGTAAGATGTCAGACCTGCTGCAGACTGCAGAGGTGGAGAAGTTGCAGATGCTTGAAAAAATCAAAAGTGAGAAGCTGCTTAAGCACATCTCGTTGAGGTGGCCTGAAGACACGGTGTGTGTCAGTAGTTGTAAAATGAATGCTGATTATGTCATGAAATAGAAGCCATGGCTGTGCATTTCTACTCATTTCTCTCATGCTGCTCACTTATTACTTCTTATTTGCTTTGCTTTACATTTGAATTCATTTCCGTTATTTTCCATTTGATTTTTAAAATCATAGTTCAACTCAGTAGAGTGTCAGATTCTGTATGGAAAAGGTCTCCAATCTTAAAATGCCATGACTACATCTCTCATTTTTTAGGGTCACCATCCTATCAGTTGGTAAGGAAACCATCTGTCCTTCCACTCAGCTCCATATTTAGTTGGTTTGTGCTTGAGAAAGGTCTTCAAACCTACAGGTGCTATATGCACTTTAAAATCTTTCCATGTTGCATCCTACTAGCCTTTTCTTCACTGAAAGTTCTACTACTGTGGTGTTCATTCCTTTCCTTTGTTCCTTCCCCTTAAAACCCAAGTTACCTAATCGTCAATAACTTCTCGCTTAATCTAACAACAGTTTCATCCTGGAGACTCAAAACTGTCTCTGAATTTTCTACCTAATCTCCATAGTGCTAAAGAGATCATTTGTCTATCTTGCTGTGTGAAGAAATCTAGAGTGTAGTCCTGGCACATGAGGCCCAAGAAGGGTGTGTTTTTATTCATAGAAGATTTCATTAAGATTATAATACAATACAATACAACTGATTTTAACTTTCTCGTATATGAGGTATAGGGAAAGTATTGTAATCATCCGATGATTCAATGTCAAGATTTTAGTGAGAATAACAACACTTGGTGTAAATGCCCCCCCCCATTTCAGGGCACCATAATGTTTGTTATAATTGGCATCACAGGTGCTTGAGATTCCTCAGGTGAGTTTCATTGTTTCATAAGATACTTTGGTGTGCTTGTACCCTTTGGAGTCTGCAGTTGCCATTGTTCAAGATGAGGAGGAGAGCTGTGCCAATGATAGTCTAATAAGCCATTATGAGGCTGGAAAACAAGAATACAATGATTAGAGACATCTGTAACACCTTAGATGACTTAAATCACCTGCCTGGAATATCATTAAGAAGAAAGAACACACTGGTGGGCTCAGTAATCACAATGGTAGGCCAAGGAAGACCACCATTGCTGATGCCAGAAGAATCCTTACAATGGTAAAGAAAAAGCCCCAAACGCCTGTCTGACAGATCATACACAGCCGTCAGGGGGCCGATATGTGTGTCAGAGATGACTATCAGCAGAAGACTTTGTAAACAGAAATACAGATGCCACACTGCAAGATGGAGACCACTAGTTAGCCACAAAAAACAGCACCTCTAGCAGGCCTGATTACAGTTTGTGAAAAAGGACTTGAAAGAGCCTGCAGAATTCTGGGAAAATGTCTTGTGGACAGACAAGACAAAGATTAACCTGATCACAGTGATGGCAAGAGCAAAGTGTGGAGACCAAAAGGAACTGCCCAAGATCCAAAGCAGACCACCTTATCTGTTAAACATTCTGGGGGTGTCATGGCTTGGGCACGTATGGCTGCTGGTATGCTGCATGTATGGCATGTATGGTCCTGGCACACTTCTCTTCATTGATGATGGAACTGCTGATGGCAGTGGCACAATGAATTCTGAGGTGTAGAGAAACATCTGATCTGCTCAAGTTCCAGTAAATGCCTCCAAACTCATTGGACAGCAATTCTTCCTAAAACAAGTTAATGACCCAGACATGCTGCTGAGGCAATACAGGAGTTTTATAAAGCTAAAAAATGGAAACTTCTTGAATGGTCAAGTTAGTCACCAGATTTAAATTCAATTGAGCAGGCCTTCCATATTCTAAAGAGAAAACTTAAGGGGACAAGCCCCCAAAACAACCAGGAGCTGAAAATAACTGCATTAGAGGCTTGGCAGGCCATCACCAGAGAAGACCCTCAGCACCTGGTGATGTCTGTGAATCACAGACTTCAAGCAGTCATTGCATGCCAGGGATACGTGACAAACTCCTGAATATGACGGCTTTAGTAGACCCGCCATTGCTGTGTCCCAGACTTTATGGTGCCTTGAAACTGGGGATGCCATGTAGAAAAAAAGTGTTGTGTGACCGAAGTGTATGCAAATCCCCTTAAATGAAAGTCTGTAATGTGCACTTTAATTACGATGTCTGAATTGTTTGTTTTGTAATTTTAAACTGTAGAGCAGAGGAGCAAATCAACGAAAAACGTGTCTTTGTCCCAAACATCATGGAGGGCTCTGTACACTGCAGAGTCGGGTGGTATTCCCACATCCTGAGAAGTCCTTTACCTCTAGCAGGCATTTACTGTCCTTTGACACAATTATGCAACACTTTCAAACAATACCTACTTTACTCACAAGCCCGATAATTATAGAAGTTTTAAGGGACCCTTGATATCATGACATAAGAACATGTGGCCATTGTTACTCAGCAGGTTCACTGAAGTAAAGCTTGTGTTAGAAATGTCTGAATTAGTACCCTCAGTCTTACTCATTAATGATTCTGAATCCTCAGGCAGTTTCTACTGATGTTTAAGTTTTTCAGCTGCTCTATAGTTCCTCCTTTCTCATTTTTATTTTTTTTTTGTGACAGCTCTGTTTATAATTCAAATCAGTACAGACCTGAGGTGTAAATTTTCACTTTACATTATAGATGTTGAACAGAGGCCACCCAGCAAGAAAACGATTGTGGAAGCCGTCCCTGCTGTCCATCACGAGGTGGAGTCACTACAGCACATGTGCACTCATCTCAAGTGAGTAAAGTGGGCGCTTAACTCCTGCTTTGTGATTTTTTTGGCAATTCTATATTGAATGTCTGGCCATCGGAAAATCATTCTTCTCATCTGAGAGGCAGCGATGACCCCAGGCCTGAATTTTAGAAAGTGAATTTTGATCAGTGCCAGTGTATTTGGCAGTCTCTAGTGAATTATTATAAGCCAGGCTGCCAAATCTGATGGCAAATCATGTTGTACTGATTGCAAGGACTGTTTGGCGGTGTGTAACGTGTAGCATTTTCCTCCAAGTGATAACACATGTATGTCTCAGATTAATTTGGCATATCACAGCTCTCCTCTGCTCGAAATCTGGTGTCTGTCAAGCAAACTTGATGATGAATAATGCACCAATTTACAAACCTTCAGGATCATAAGGACATTAATAATTTCTGGAGTATCATTTAATAATTTAAAGAGAAACATCTTCTGGTCTAATCATGGCCTAGGTGAACCATATGTACTATAAAATTGTGTAATTACATCTCTGTAAATTGGCTGGTTTCAAATCATTGTATGGAATATAAAGTGATTGGCAGTACCTTGAACCTAATGGGTTACAGTGTTATGAAACTTCAAAATTAAAAAAAGAACACTTGTTTCTCTGAGATGCCCGTGGATATTTTTTCTTTAAGCAGATTTTATGACTTGTGCACGTTCTAAATGAGTTCATGAATCATGCAATATATGGATGATAAGAAATGTGCCCTTCTCCCTTATGCAGTTCACCTATTTTCTTAACTCAGTTGTCGTTCACAGATCACACTGCTGTCCAAACTTACTCTTACTTATGTCACCACAGTTTAGATTTGTCAATCAGTCTGAAAGTTTGTGAAATCAGCCTGTCAAAAATGACATGAAAATGATGACACAATACCGACTTCACACAGTAGAAATTATGCCAGGATTGAGAGCTTGGCAAGCCTCAAAGTGAAAACATGCTCTCAGAAAAGGTTTGCAGATGTATTTAAAAAATTTCAAAACTAGGTTTTGATTTATTAAAAATTAAAAACTGAAATCTCATTCATATAAATATTCAGACCCTTAATTCTGTACTTTATAGAAGCCAATTTGGCTTCAAGCTTTGCACCTCGATTTGGGCAGTTTATTGAATGTTTCCTGGCAGATCCTCTCAAGCTTCATTAGATAGGACAGAAAGAGTCTGCAAACTGCCATCTTCAGGTCTTTCCACAGATGTTCTGTGGGGTGTAAGTCTGAAGGACAGTCACAGACTTGTCCTGAAGCCACTCCAGCAATGACTTGGCTGTATTCCTTGGGTCATTCGTCCCAGTCTCTGGAGCAGGTTTTACAGAAGGACCTCTCCGTATTTGGCTGCATTCATCCCTCCTTCAATTCTGACCTGTCTCCCTCTCCGTGCCACTGAGAATACCCCCATAGCATGATGCTGCCACCACCATGTGTCACCGTACAGCATTAGTCAGGTGATGAGCAGTGCCTGGTCTTCTCCAGACATAGTGCTTGGAGTTTTGCCCAAAGAGTTCAATTTTTGGCCCATCAGACCAGAGAATGTTTGTCTTCATGCTCTCTGTGTCTTTTAAATCCCATTTGGGTGCCATATCCCTTTTACTCAAGGGTAACGTCTGTCTAGCTATAAACGTCTTGTTGATGGAGTGCTGCTGAGATGGTCATCCTTGTGACAGGGTCTCCCATTTCAGCAGAAGACTTTTGTTAGAATGACCATTGGGGTTTTGGTCATCTTCCTGATCAAAACTTCTTGTTGCCCAGTTATTGAATTTGGCTCTAAGAAGAGGCCTGGTGGTTCCAGACTTCTTTCGTTTCACAATTATTGAGGTTTACAAATGGTTTTGTACCCATGCCCTGATCTGTGCCTCACCACAATTTGAGGTCTACAGAGAGTTCCTTGGATTTGCTTTTGTCTTGACATGCAGTGTGAGTTGTTGCACCTTCTTTACACAAGTATGTGTGTGCCTTTCTAAGCGATGTCCAGTCATTTCAGTTTGCCACAGGTCAAATTGTCAGTCAAATTCTCAACACATGTCAAGGATACATTTAATAAATTAATTCAATCTTTAAGACACAGACAGTGTGCAGAAAGTGAAGAGGTCTGATTATTTTCTAAATCCAGTGTAACTTTAATGGTGCTTGTGCTTGTTTCGTTTATAGGGAAGAGTTAGCTCGGTCGCAGCAGCAGAGCCTTTTACTGGAAGACACCATTGCATGTCTTAAAAGAGATTTAGCTGGCGCCACAGCCAGGTTGTCAGATGTCACAGGTAAGCTTTGTCATTATGTCATATCTATTCAGTGCAATTGTTCTAACCCTGAATAAAAAGTGATCAAAAATCCCAATTTCTGATTTTTATTTTAAAACCTTTCCATACATGGAAATGTCAGTCATTATCTGACCCTCTTAGTCCTGAATTGGGTCACAGGGGGTGCTGGAGACCACCCCAGCCAGAAGAGGGCGCAAGGCAGGATCAAACCCTGGACAGGGTCCATTGCAGGGCTAACACACACACACACACACACACATACACACATACTATGGCCAATTTGGTACTCAAATAATTACTATTAACATTTTAAAGCATTTCAAAACATAATACTATTTTAAAGGAAAACATCACATCTAGTAACAAATTCTACATTATTGTGTTAGATGAAGCTGTTCATGCAATCACAGCAGTCGTCCTTTTTTTTTCTGCAAATTTTTCTGTGTAGTTTGACTGGGGAAAAAGCAGACCACCATTCTCATTCATGCACTTGAGCCTGCCCAGGTAAAAAGAGTCTGAAGGCGAGCATCTCTGACGTTTAACCATATTAATACACACCAGGAGCAGACATGTTGGGATAAGAAATAACTTTGAAGTTGTGTTGTAGGGACTTTCTGCAGTGGAGTTTTTATTTTTTCTATACTAGGGGGCTTTGCCCCCTGCTCGATTTGCTTGTCAACCCCCCAATCTTCACTACGCGCCAGCCACTTCACGTCTCTGCCACTCACATATGTGGATTTCACTTTCACCATACAACAAATCTTTTAATCCTCTTGGATACGCCTCTTCATTGGGAAGAAACACTACTTTTCTAGGATGGTAACACGAATTAGACGATTTACAAGTCTCCGACTTAAAATTTTAATCCGAACAATATATTCAATCTCTTTTGCTGTTCCGTTATTTCACCAAGTAATAATTTCCGTTTGTTTGCGCTAATGCGATCTTTACTATCATTTTTTTGAGACTTTTGAATTTTAGTACTTTCATTATCTCTAACCTGCTCTGCATGTGTATCATGCCAACGACTTTGAACCTCTTTACGATGTTCTACTTTGCCATCTGCTCTCTGTCTTTTATTTCCAGCCCCGGGCGTTGTTAAATCTCTTGGCACAAAGTCTCGTCTCGCAGGACTTGAAAGTATCTCCCTGAAAAAGTCTTGTCTCGTCCCAGGATAAAAAGTCTTGTCTTGTCCCAGGATTTTTTATACAGTATAATAGAGAGACTATAACAATGCATAACTGTAAAGGGTCAGACAATGTAAGAGAATGAACTTTATAAGACACTAGTAACACATTTTTTGAATTTCTAAACTAGTATGATGTCACTGAAACATTAGATGTACAGACATGGACAAATGTGTTGGTCCCATTATAGCTCATTTGTGTGCCTGCTGAAAAGTGTTGACATGAAAGTGATTGCCCCCTGTGTACCTTCATACCTTTGATATTTCATTGAGTGAAGCAAAGCAAGTGTGAAAAGAAAGAAAAAGATATTCTAAAATGGCCTGGACACATTTGTTGGTACCCTTAGAAAAGATCCTAAATCACTGGTTCCCAATGATTTTACAAACTAGTTGCTTTCTTTATTTAGTATCACACATGTCTGCAATCGTGCAATCAGTCATTTGACAGATTTAAACGGAGAAAAGTCGTCACTGAGCTGTTTGTTATCATCGTGTGTCCCACACTGAACGTGGACCAGAGAAAGCAAAGGAGAGAGTCATCTGAGGAGAAAGAAAACGATAGACAAGCATGTTAAAGACAAAGACTAGAAGACCATATTCAAGCAGCTTGATGTTCCTGTGACAACAGTTGTTAATATCATTAAGAAGTTTAATGACCACTGGACTGCAACCAACCTTCCTGGATGTGGCTGCAAGAGGAAAATTGACCCCAGAATGGGTAGAAGGACAGTGAGAATGGCAGACAAAAAGCCAAGTACAACTACCAGAGAGACACAAGCTGAACTCCAAGGTCCAAGGCCCATGAGTGTCAGATCACACCATCCAGTGGACTTAATGGAAGAAGACCCTGGAGAACTTCAGTGTTGAAATAAAAACATAAAAAAGCCAGACTGCAATTTGCATATTAACAAGCCACAATGCTTCTGGGACAACATCCTTTAAAATAGATGAGACAAAACTTGAGGTTTTTTGGCAAGTCACATCAGTTCTATGTCAACAGATGAAATAATGATGCTTTCCAAGAAAAGAACACCATACCTTCTATGAAATATGGAGGGGGCTCAGTTCTGTTTTCGGACTGCTTTGCTGCATCTGGCACAAGGTACTTTGAGTGTGTGCAGAAAACAATGAAATCTCAAGACCATCAAGACATTCTGGAGTGAAACATACTGCCCAGTGTCAGAAAGCTCTGTCTCAGTCTCAAGTCATGGATCCTCCAACAGGATAATGAGCCAAAACACACAGCTAAACGCAAACAAGAATGGTTAAGAACAAAACATTGGACTGTTCTGAAATGGCTTTCTGACTTGAATCCTATAAAACATCTGTGGAAAGAACAGTCTGGAGAAGACCCCCTTCAAACCTGACATAGCTGGAGAAGTTTGCTCAGGAATAGTGGGCCAAACTACCTGTGGTCAGGTGCAGAAGTCTTACGGAGAGCTCCAGGAATTACTTCTTTGCAGTGATGGCCACAGGTTGTGCAGCAAAATATTAGGTTAATGGTCCCACCATTTGTATCCATGTCATTTTCATTTGTGTTATTATTTGAAATATTCTGCTGAATGAAAACACTAAAGCAAAGTCTGATTTTTGTTGAATACCAAATAAACAATAATGGGTGCAAATTGCTTTTGTCAGTTTCAAGCTATTTCAGAAACAATTGTCGGTTCTTTTTTTTTGTGGATGGATACCAACAAATTTGTCCACAATTGTACATGGGTTAGTTTAGCTATGCAAGCTACAACAAGACAGATTCTGTGAATTTTCAAAAAGAACATTCACTGCAGTGAACGTTGAAGCAACAGCGTTTTATTAATATTAGTAGATCCTTTTTTTTTTAGTTTTGGTATCCTGGTGAAGTGGACGTCTGTAAACAGTCATAGCAAGGCAGGAGTTTGTCACAGAGTCTATATAAGTGAGCTGTAGAATGTCCAATATGATGTTTGAGTTGATGTTCGACAGGGAGCATCCTGTCCAAGTTCAAGTTTATTGTCATATGAACTGAGTACGATGCGATTTTTACTTGCATAAACTCATGAGACAGTGAGGTACCCAGAGCTACACGGGTACAGGCAGAGGTTTACGTTACTTTAAAAGCACAAGTGTTTTCCACTGCATGTTGTTTCTTTACTACAATATACTGTGTTTATCTAATCTCCTTCCTGTGTCTCATGTACTGTGTACTGTGACGTTGTTATTTACTTGTCTAACTAATATACAACACATCGCCACACTCTTGAATCATAATCAGCTACTGTTACTAATCAAACAAGGAGCTCACCTTGGAACCTTCGTAATCTTCCTTTCTGAAAGTAAGCAAGAAGTTAGCAGAACCTTTTGGCAAATGCAGATTTGCAGTGCTCCACCAGGTGGAGATGTTATTAAAGAAACTAATTTATTCAAACAAATTGATATTTGACCACTTACACTGCCAACATTTACTCAAGTTTATATGTTTGATTTTGCTTTACAATAAAGTAATATTAATAGTGCACACACTAATACAGTCTCTGTAAAATGTGTTCACATTTAAATGTTCTCCCACTTTGATTCCCAGTGGATTTAATTTCTTGTTTTTAATGCTGATAAAAAATACACTTTATTTCCAAAGTGGAAACAGATTTTTGCAAAGTGGCCTAAATTAATTACAAATTTTAAACACAAATATCTGATCCCCTATAGGTCAATATTTAGTAGATGCACGTTTGGCAGCCATGACAGCCTTGACTTTGGAAAGGGCTCCCCTTGTCAGGTTTGCACATCTGGATGCTGCTTTTGTTTCACAGTTTTATATGCCAGACTGCTCAGCCTCTCTCAGCCTGCATGGAGATCACAAGTGAGCAGACTGGATTAAGATCTGGACTCTGACTTGGCCACTCCAAGATATTAAGATTGTTTTTTTGAAGCCATTCCTGTGAAGCTTTGGCTTTATGGCTGGGGTTGTTGTCCTGCCTGAAACCAAATGTTCTCCCAAGGCATCAGGTTTTCCTCCAGGATTTCTCTGTATTTTGCTGCTTTCGTCTGATGGTCACAAAGCTCCACTTTAGTTTCATCAGACCACGGGATCTTGTTCCAGCTGAATTCACAGTCTCCCATGTGCCTTAATAATACTGTCTGTTAAATATGAATTGTGGTGTTATTTTTGATAGAAACCTTGAGCTATTGAAACATGTGCATGGAATCCTTGGCTACACACCACAGTTCCTCAGTAACTTGTCAAGGTTCCTGTTCAAATCTTGTAGGGTTTCTTGTTCCCAACTCCAGTTACACTATATGGTGATAACTGTTTCCTGTTTTGTATACAGAATTACATGCCTTTTCCTCAGGTTGTGACATTAGAACATTAGAACAATCGAGATGAGATTGAGCCCAGCAAAGCTCACCAGTCTTACCCACTTATTTCTTCTATAAAAACATTAAGTCCCTAAAGTCCTTCTACTTTGTAGCTTATTCCAAGTGTTTATGGTTCTCTGTGTGAAGAACATTATGACGTTTTGACAATTCTAAAGTGAAGTTTAATGAAAAGACATCATTAAATGAAAAATTAAATCCTTATCAGAAAGATCCCTTGGTAGACCTGCCATCGAACAGGCAGAAGTGTTTTTCTTTTCCAACAACCTTTTGTTTAAATGAAAGACATGTATTTACTGTCTGTCTTCTCTTGAGGTAGATTATTTAATGCTGTTTATGTAAAACCAGGCCTCTGCTTTATTTTCTCTTGAAAAATCTCAGATTTAATTATAGTATTGTTACAAATGAAAATTAATCCCATATTTTAGAATAAAACTTAAAGTACAATGCATAAATACCAAATGGCAGTGCCCTATTGTCCATGCTTGGCACTAGAAAGTGCCCGTCACCATATGAGCATGGTTGATGGGTGTGGCAGGCCACGGAGAGAGCTTTATACTCAGGCAAGTGACTCAGCTTGTGGTCAGTTTACCCAGGAAGCTGAGGAGTGAAGACTGTAGACACTGTAGGCTGCTAAAGAGCTAACAAGGAACAGCCTGCCTGCTTTGATTTGATTTGCTACTTAAGGGCCAGGAAATGGAGTGACCCTGAAACCCCAATCTGGAGACAGGGGAGCCCCCAGATGGCCTAGGATTGCAAGACTTGGCTTATGACAGGAGCATACATACTTGATTTTTGGGTGTAACTTGTACATGAAAGTGGTGTTGTTTTGTACAACATCAGCTTCCTAAACCTTTGAGATGGGGCAGTCAGACCTCCATGGTGGGTCAGGTTGCCACAATATTAATAAAACAGTGTGAAGTGACTGTATATTTTGTATACATACATGAAAAATGTTATGGATTTGAAATTTCTTTTAAAAAGCATGCACTCGGCACTTGGAGTTAAATGTCATCTTATCTACCATGGGATCAACAGTAGCAGCTGTGACATGCTTCAATGTGTCATACCCAGAAACAGTACAGATTATTTTTATTTAAAAAATTTTCAGATGAAGAAAACGTTTGACGACAGTTGAAGAAGGTATTTACAAAAGCACAGGGCACACAATATTACAGTAAAAAGCACTCTGTCCCTCTTAGTCTTAACCTTAGAGGTCAAGATTGTTTCCTTAACATGTGGAGTAGCTGCACCCAATCTTCCCACCAGTGGGCCTTCCTCCTTTCTCTTTGTGAAGCAACTTTATCTAAGGTTTTAGGGTCAAACCAAGAATGTCTTTTGTCAGTCTGTGTTTGCATTGAAAGAGTCAAGCCCCAACAGTGCTGTTTAGATGCCTGTTCTGTGTTACATTCAGCAGAGTCCCTAGATCCTCCTAACTTCCACCAACACTGTGCATCCCAGCTGAACCCAGAAGGACTTTGAGATTACCACTTTTATATTAACTTTAGCTAAGTGTCTCCAGGATGATTTGACTTCCTCCAGTGTATTATCGTTGGCCAAGAAGGCTTTGACTATGAGACTACCTCCAGTATATTAACCTTAGCTAAGTGTCTCCAGAAAGACTATGAGACTACCACCAATATATTAACTTTAGCTAGGTGTCTCCAGAAATATGTTGAGACTACCACTAGGATATTAACATTAGCTAAGTATCTCCAGAAGAACTTTGAGACAACCATCAGTATATTAACATTAGCTAGGTGTCTCCAGAATGACGATGAGACTTCCTCCAGTGTATTAACCTTGGCCTAGGAGACTGACTGTGAATTACCTGTACCTCCAGTATATTAACCTTAGCCAAGTGTCTCCAGGACAATTACATCCATATTGCAACTGTCTTTTGGTTTCTTCAGGATTTCTGTTCTCAGTGTCGTTATATTACCTTGATCTGACATTTCCTCTGTCATGTGCCCTGCTATTTCCCTTTCTTTTTTGAGTATTTATTGGAAGGGATCCAGCATGCAGTGTTTTTAAGATTATTGATCTTTTTAATTGTTTTGTCATGTATTTATTAGCTACATAGGTCATAGCACAAGTGCTAAATTCTTTATGTACTGATGGAGCGCCTCTGCTGACTTTAGCCTAATACAGCCAGGCAAAGCAGTGAAGTAGACCGCAGGTCTCTCTATCAGTAGTAGTTGATCTACCAGGATGTCTGAATTAAAATCCATTGCAAGTGACCTTTTAGGTTGTTAAATATGCTCAGAGAGTGATGTACAAAGGTAAATCACAAAGTAGATGTATAAGGGTAAATCATAAAGTAAAGGAAGTTTGAAAATTACACAGTAACCACAATGGATAGAAGCTGACACAGTACAACACATTCTTGGTGGCTTATGGGTAGTTTGAACATACACAGCGCAGCACTCTGCCATTAGTCTAGTTGAAGCCAAGGCCAAATGAACATGAATGCTTCATCGCAGGATTTTCACCATTCAACAACACACCATAGTGACATTTCTTCGGACAGCGGGAGTAAAACCTGCTGAAATTCTCTGCAGGATGTTGTCTTATCCATCTTGCTCTATCTTTATGGTCTTCCAAGTTACCAACAACAGTTATTCATTCTCCGATGAAGGCATTTGCCATGTCGATGTGGGCTTGTCTTTGCGATGTTGATGGTTGACCAGATTGAGCTTTGCTGGTTACACTTGATCTTTCTGCTTTAAATCTTTGTACTCATTTATAAACTCTTCATTAAGTCATGCTGTTTTCACTTCTGAAGTGAGCCAGCATACATCAGTAAATTTCAGCAGGTTTCTCTCCATCTGCTCAAAGAAATCTCAAAATGGTGTATTGTTCAACAATGGTGAAATCCCTCCACAGAGCATCCATGTTTCTTTGACCTTGGCTTCATCTAGACTAAGATAAACTTTGCACTGTGCACGTTCAAACTACCCATAAGCCATCCTGAACGTGTTGTGTTGTGCCAGCTTCTATCTGCTGTGGTTTCTGTGTAATTTTCAAATTGTCTTAAGTTTTTTAATTTACCCTCGTATAAGTTGCATTTATAACTTGAACACTTTAATGTTCAGTTATAGTTCACTGACTATTGAGAAGATTTAAATATGAGCGATCAAGATTCATTTTAACTAAGATATAACTTGCAAAGCACATGGGGTACTTCCGGAGTGATTTTCACTGTGTGAGGTACGTCATTTCTTCTAAATCCTCAGTGATACCACTGCACTGTTAGGTATTCAGTAGCACCTCACTCATACAGTCGCTAAACCTCACCTTCTCTTTTACTTTTTCATTCTTGTAGGTGAGCTCAGTGAGAAGCAGAAACATGAACTGGAGAAAACCCGTGCCCTTGTGGTGGAGCAAAGGGCAGAAATGTCTTCACTCAGGCAAAAGCTGTCTATGATGTCTGATCTGGTAGAAAAAAAAGATGCAGAAATGAAACGAATGAACAAAGAACTGAAGTGAGTAACACAAACCAATGTGTTTTCAGGGGTGTAGAAGGGACCAGTTTTGTTTTTGGCGCTCCTTACAATAACTGCCACTAGATCAGGGCAGTCAAACTCAGTTCCTACCACTTTCTCCATTAGCTACCAATTACAAATGCTAGTTTAACATGCTGTGCTGGTTTTAACTTGTAGTGGTCGCGAGGATGTGAAGATTCACACTGTCCAAAGACGATAATTTATGTACTTTATTGTGTGGACCCCAGGAACACACCCAACGTTGACCCGGCACCCACACACTCACACGCAGTGACACTGTTATTGGCACAATAAATAGATCATTAACAATGAAATATATTAATCAAATAATCGGGAGTGGTCTCCTCTAGACTTTCTTGTATACTCAGATATGGAGATGGATATTTGAGGAGTAAACTGCAAGACAATGATTATATTTTTATATTATGTACATTAAAGAACCATCAACAACAAATCTAGTCAAATTAGTAATATATCAAACAATTATTATAAAAGTAATGTTGAATAAATCGGACTCTGCAGCTGCATGAATAAAAGGTAAAGTACCACTTCCGGTTAGCGGAAATAGCCCAAAAATTGATAAAAATCTACGTTTTGTACCTAATACTTGTATGCAAAATTTGGTTGAGCTAAGTGAAAGTGTACTCAAGTTATCGTGTTTACATACACACACACACACACACAGACACAAAGATATAATTTCAAAAATGGTATTTTCGGACTCAAGGAGGTCTAAAACATCGCGATTCATCAAAATCTCAAAATGGAATTTTTGGAGGATTCCAATACTTTTCCTATACGAGAAAGTAAAAAGAACACATAATTTTACCCTCCCTAGCTCCCCGACAGCGATAACAAATTACAAAAATAGCGGGTGTAGTTGATGATGGATATGTGATTAAAACACCCTGTGACCAGCTTTCTGAAAGCAATCTGAAGTTTTATCCTGCCAGGTTCCTGATTCGGTGTGGGGTTTGAAGTGTTTTTGGAACGCTCCCTCAGACATACACATGTCCATTCAGTACAGACTCAACACGGGCAGGCAGGCACAGGACTGTAATCCAAGGTGGTCAAGTCGTAATCCAATTGTGTGTATGAGGCGTATAAAAAAACAGACGGATGATTGCGATCCTCCCAGCGTTTTGTAGGTTAATTTTTAAAGGCCCCATCTGCTCATTCTTCTTCCCAACAATAGTGTTATATCACTGGGGCTGCTGGGTGGTACAAACTGACTTGCATTTTAATAGTTGCATGTCTTTTTTAACCAGCAGCCAAACAATAATGAGGCTAAAGGCAGGCTAAGAGATGACCAAGCCAGATTAGTTCACATTTGCGTTGGAGTCTTTCATTCATCAACAGTATCAATACAATATTTCAATAGAAAAAAAGTAAAGGTCTGGGAAATACTGTAGTCTGTAAAGCATTTAGATGGTGATCTCAGAAGAAAGAAAATCAGTTTTGCAAATGACTGGTGTAGCAGAATGAGTGCTTAAGCCAGCCAACAAATTTAATAACAGGTTTCATTAACAACTAAATTAAGAGACCAGGAAAAGGAGTGAAAATCATGGCCCTCCAGACATGTATGTGATTGCTAGGCTACTGGGTAAAAAAAACAATTAAGAAAAGGATTTAAGATTAAGACAAAATGCATTTTAAATGTAGTAGAAGTAATTGGTTACTAATTAAAAAAACAGATGGAATGAAAACCCTGCCGCTGCTTCAATCTTCCAGAACCTGAGTGTTTGACACGTCACTCTCTTGTGTTTACTTGTTTCTAAAAACTGGCTGGGTTCTCCTTATTTTCTTATGTGATATGTAGAATTATTAAAGCTGTTTAATTTACACTTGTGCTGTACGCAGCTGGGTCTTGGGATACGTGTGCACCCAGTATGGGAGGTTGAGCGCCTCTTTGCTGTTTTTGTGGCAGAGAAAGGAGATTAAAGTATCAGATGAGTTTGCTAATAGGAATGAGGCTGATTTATCTGAAACTATTAAACTCCCTTAAACTGCCAAAACTGACAATGTCAGCTTTTTAAAGGATTTTCTAGAAGTTAATACTCTCCTAATACTTGCGTATATCAAGAGGTATTCTTCACAATGAGCCATGTCTAATGTATATGTTGAATTTGTACCCAATATCCAGTTGCAAATGTTTTTGTGGCAGAGAAAGGAGATTAAAGTATCAGATGAGTTTGCTAATAGGAATGAGGCTGATTTATCTGAAACTATTAAACTCCCTTAAACTGCCAAAACTGACAATGTCAGCTTTTTAAAGGATTTTCTAGAAGTTAATACTCTCCTAATACTTGCGTATATCAAGAGGTATTCTTCACAATGAGCCATGTCTAATGTATATGTTGAATTTGTACCCAATATCCAGTTGCAAATCTTTTGTAATCCAGCTATCCAAGTTGAAGATCTGCCTTTAGCTTTAGAGTAGATAGATAGATAGATAGATAGATAGATAGATAGATAGATAGATAGATAGATAGATAGATAGATAGGACTTTATTAATCCCCAAGGGGAAATTCACATACTCCAGCAGCAGCATACTGATAAAAACAATATTAATTAAATAAAAATGCTGTGCAAGTTAAAAAATGCAAGGTGGAGAGTGTGAAGCAGGTATAACAGTCTATAATCTTGCATAGTGTTAATGTTTTCCTCCCCGAGTGGAATTGAAGAGTCGCTTGGTGTGGCAGAGGACCGATCTCCTCAGTCTGTCAGTGGAGCAGGACGGTGACAGCAGTCTGTCACTGAAGCTACTCCTCTGTCTGGAGATGATCCTGTTCAGTGGATGCAGTGGATTCTTCATGATTGACAGGAGTTTGCTTAGTGCCCGTCGCTCTGCTACAGATGTTAAACTGTCCAGCTTCATTCCTACAATAGAGCCTGCCTTCCTCACCAGTTTGTCCAGGCGTGAGGCGTCCCTCTTCTTTATGCTGCCTCCCCAGCACACCACCACGTAGAAGAGGCGCCGCTCAACGTCTGATAGAACATCTGCAGCATTTTATTGCAGATGTTGAAGGACGCCAGCCTTCTAAGGAAGTATAGTCAGCTCTGTCCTCTCTTGCACAGAGCATCAGTATTGGCAGTCCAGTCCAATTTATCATCCAGCTGCACTCCCAGGTATTTATAGGTCTGCACTCTCTGCACACAATCACCTCTGATGATCACGGGATCCATGAGGGGCCTGGGCCTCCTAAAATCCACCACCAGCTCCTTGGTTTTGCTGGTGTTCAGTTGTAGGTGGTTTGAATGGCACCATTTAACAAAGTCCTTGATTAGCTTGCTATACTCCTCCTCCTGCCCACTCCTGATTCAGCTAACGATAGCAGTGTCGTCAGCGAATTTTTGCACGTGGCAGGACTCCGAGCTGTATTGGAAGTACGATGTATAAAGGCTGAACAGGACCAGAGAAAGTACAGTCCCCTGCGGCGCTCCTATGCTGCTGACCACAATGTCAGACCTGCAGTTCCTGAGACGCACATACTGAGGTCTGTCTTTAAGATAGTCCACAATCCATGCCACCAGGTATGAATCTACTCCCATCTCTGTCAGCTTGTCCCTAAGGACAAGGATGGGCATGGCGGACCTGTGGCCTCAGGTGGTGAAGCAGCCTTCATCACATGTGACGTAGGGGCAACAGGCCTGAAGTCATCAGCTCACCAGGTCGTGATACCTTTGGGATTGGGGTGATGCAAGATGTTTTCCAAAGCCTCTGGACTCTCCCCTGTTCCAGGCTCAGGTTGAAGATGCGCTGTAGAGGACTCCCCAGCTCCAGCGCACAGGCCTTCAACAGTCGTGGCGATACTCCATCTGGACCCACTGCTTTGCTGGCACGAAGTCTCCTCAGCTCTCTGCTTACCTGGGCTGCTGTAATTGTGGGTGGGGGGAAACTCTCTCCTGTGCTGGTATCAGCAAAAGAATGGGTGGAGGATGCAGTACTCTGAGGTGAGAGTGAGAGTGGGTTAGGTTGGTCAAACCTGCTAAAAAACACTTGGTTGCATTTAACTATGTGTTTCAAGCTTTAACATTCAACAAAATAGTCTAGTGGCAAATGAACTTCCAATTAGCGGCTTTGTCCTACTCTTTCCTAGTAGTGTGTAGTCCACATAGCAGCTGGAATCCACAAAATATATAAGGTGAGGCAGGTCAATGTTGATCCATGTCAATTCAAGAGTCTTCCACAGCTGACAATAGTGGATGGTAGAAGTCTGCTCTGAATTTCTTGGTGTTTTTCATCCTACAGTTCAAAAGATGGCCAGTGTAATTCATTTCATGGAACCATTCTGGATTTTCCTAGCCTTGCAGTCTAAAATAAGTTACATTTGGGAGAAATTACAGAAGCTCTTTAAATTAAAAAAATAAATAAAAATACACACACTTTGATCTGAACACACACCAGAATGACTAAAAAGCTTCTAACTTGGCAGTCCCAGTTCTAGTGAGGCATTGTGCAGACGTATTGCTGTTGGTATAAAGGAGCCCCCCCAGCATTTCTTGACACAGAGTTGCAGTTATTTTTTTATGATTCACCTGTCATCCCAGGGCCTGAATGCCAAACTCCACCAATGAGCTGTACCTTGTTATTCTAATATTCATCTGTAGCATTTGGCTTAAATCGATAGCATCCAAAATATACTGAACTGTCCTGTTTTCCATGAAATCCTCAGTCCTAACAACGTGATCTTTCACAAAGGCCAAAGCCACACACAACAGATCCATATTGTGTGCCATCTGTGTGTGATAATTAGGAGGAAACCACTATCAGGACCTTTTACAGACTTCAAAAATATCCACTATGGCATTCCATGAAAGCTAGTAAAAGCCACAATAACTCTAAATGAACACTCGACTGGCCAACTGCTAAAGTGCTCCCAAGCAAACCACTTCTAAATGAGTTCATGACGCAATGGCTGAATCATGCTGATGACTTTTGCTTGCTGGAAGGCAGCCAGGAGTGCAGCCAAAATCAGCTTGAAATAGCCAAAGTACAAAATTTATCCCCCTCAAAGCACTTTGTTAGCAAGATTAAACAAATGCCTGTTAATGCCAACTGGGTTCCAAATTAAAAGTGACACTAATCCAACAGAATTTGAAGATATCTTGGCTCAACGATTGCACCAAGTGCTTCCCATCCAGTGTTGAAAATTGGGGTTATCCGGTTTAGGACTGTACTGAGCAATGCCTAGTCAGAATTGGAGGCAACGTGGAATCGTCCAAACCTGGATGGAGTGCTAGTCCATTACAGGGACTACTCGAACACACACATACACATACACACACATAGATGCTGCTCCTTAAACCCCTGTAGCAAATGCTTTTTGAAAGTCTAAGTAAATGTTGTTTGCTTTGTTCTTGTCAACTATTCCGCTTACTTCTTCAAAAATTACCTAAAAGATTGGTTTGCATGACCTTCTTGTAATAAGCCCATACTGGCTGCTATTTAGAATATTATTTTGTTTTATGTACATTTCTAATTTATTTCTTATTGTAGTTTCCATAATTTTATAAAAATGGCTGTCATTACTAAATGGCCAGGTGTCCGTATGTATGGTGTCGCCCAGGGGTGCAGCCATGTGGTGTGACGGAGAAGTGAATAGTCCGACCAATTTGCCGCCTCCTGTCCCTACATAATATTGGTTTCCTGGCTGGGCAAGACTCCTTAATTATGCCCCTCCAGGATGCCAGCAGGTCCTCTGCAATGTTGGCACCATTTTTCTTCCTATAACTGTGGCACGGAATGCCCTACGTCTCTTAAATGGCCAGGTGTCCGTATGTATGGCGTCGCCCAGGGATGCAGCCATGTGGTGTGACGGAGAAGTGAATAGTCCGACAAATTTGCCGCCTCCTGTCCCTACATAATATTGGTTTCCTGGCTGGGCAAGACTCCTTAATTATGCCCCTCCAGGATGCCAGCAGGTCCTCTGCAATGTTGGCACCATTTTTCTTCCTGTAACTGTGGCACGGAATGCCCTACATCTCTTGTTCAGTAGAGTGGTCTCTTGGCCATGTAAGGATACTTGAACCATCCTGGCCAGGACACCAGCCCCAGAAATAATTAAAAGTATTTGAACTGGAAATGAATATACAGTATCTGTTTTAAAATGAGCACACGTCATTCAGTGTTTACTATGAGCGATTAAAGAGATGATGGCTGAAATCAGAGCACACTGAGCATCCTTTGGGGTTTTTGATTGTGCATAAGAGTAGAGATATTTTTGTGCATATCATTTGAAATACTAAGATCACTGCTCCGTTTCCTTTCTGACAGGCAATGCAAGGAGAATCTTGCAAAGGAGCAGAGCGCCCTCAAGGACAAAGAATTGCAGTACGAGAAGCTCGAGGAAGAAGTCAGGAGCCGGAATAGCACAGGCTTCTGTGAATCGCCCATGTCTGACGAGTCATCCAAGGCGAATGAGGTACCAAGAGCCTGCAACAAATTCATAGGCTGCCGCACTATTATACTTTGCTTCTTTTATGAAATCTGGCTCGGTGCTTCCTCATTTCTTGATCTGACAAAATAATTGATCAAATAAGTATTGACCCTTTTAGTTTGACACACCTAAATCATCACTGGGGCAACTAATTGGCTTTAGAAGGCATAGAATTAGGAGGTCACCTGTCGGGTTTCACATGATTACAATACAAATGCACCTGATCTGGAAGGGCCAGCTTGTGAGGCGTCAGTCTGGTGGACTAACCTACACAGTGGAGATCAAAGACCACTCCAAAGAACAACATAAAAAGGGCATTGAAAAGCACAAGTCAGGGCATTGAGACAAGAAAATACCCATCCATCCATTATCCAACCTACTATATCCTAGTTAAAGGGTCATGGGGGTCTGCTGGAGCCAATCCCAGCCAACACAGGGTGCAAGGCAGGAAACAAACCCCAGACAGGGCCCCAGCCCACCGCGGAGAAAATACCCAATGGTTTTTAGTTTTATCAATGATTAAGAAATAGAAAGAGTATGGCACAGTGGCAATTCTGCCAGAGCAGGCCATCCACAAAAACTGATTGATTATGTAAGAAGATGACTATAATGATATAGAGCTATGATAACTCTGGAGGAGTAAGAGGCTACAGTGGAGAAGATTAGAGAGACTGTGCAGGCAGCAGCTGTTGACCGGCTGATTCACTAGTCACAGCTTTATGAGTGATTGGCAAAGAGAAAGCTGGCTGACAGAAGGAACATGGGCAACTCTGCTGGAAGAAGAAGAAGGAGGCTCTCTGGTTAAATAGCTTATTAGCCTTCAGACTAAACATCTAAATGTTGCACATCATCAAAAACACACCACCTTTACCATGAAGCACGGAGGTGACAGCATCAGGCTGTTGGGTTACTTCTCTGGAGCAGGCCCTGGAAAGCTTGTGAGGGTCAAATGAATGCAGCAAAGTAAGAGAAATCCTGCAGGAAAACCTGACGCACTCTGCACAACACTTGGGCCTTGGAAGAAGATTTGTTTTCCAGCAAGACAAAGACCCTAATTATAAAGCCAAAGCTACAGAAGAATGACTTAAATTCAACATTGTTAATGTCCTGAAGTGAGAACTTGTGGCTGGACTTGGTGAAAACTGTTCACTGATGATCCCCTTGAGTGGTTTTGCAAATAAGAATGAGTGAAAATGTGCAGTTCCCAGATGATGGAGACCTGTGTGTCCACAGACTCCATGCTGTCATGGCTGCCAAATGTGCATCTGTTAAGTACTGACTTGAGAAAAGTGAGTATTTATGTGATCAATTATTTTGTGTTTAATTAATTTAGACCACTTTGTAGAGATTTGTTTTCACTTTGACATTATATGAGTTATTTTTTGTTGATCAGTATCAAAAAAACTAAATTAGCCCCCTGTTATTCCAAATTGTATAACAGTAAAATATAAAAACTTCCAAGGGAGTGAATACTTTTTTATTGGGATGGTTAAGTCACAGGGTCTGGCAGACTGGATCATAGTATTGTTCAAGGCTAAAATATACAGGAATCTAATAATAATACATCTGTGGTGGGCTGGCGCCCTGCCCGGGGTTTGTTTCCTGCCATGCACCCTATGTTGTCTGGGATTGGCTCCAGCAGACTCCCGTGACCCTGCGTTAGGATATAACGGTTTGGATAATGGACGGATGGATAATAATACATTTTATTTATACAAGGCGCCATTCTAAGCACTCAAGGGCACCAAACAAACAATAAAACACATTATAAACAAAACTTAAAACATCAGAAAATACAGAAAATCTAAAAATTAAAACCAAACAAAGCCACTATAATCATAGAGAAAAAGCCATTTTAAACAGATGGGTTTTAAGTTTGCATTTGAAGGTTGAAAATGATTCGATATTTCTAAGCTCAGTAGGTAGTGAGTTCCAGAGCTTGGGGGCAGAATGGCAGAATGCTGTCCTCCCCATGGAGGTTAGACGGGCAAGTGGGACGGTCAGGTGGATGGAGGAAGAGGATCTAAAGTTATGGGAGGGAATGGTAACATGAAGAAGGTTGGACAGATATGGAGGGGCGAGGTTATTAATGTCCTTAAATGTTAACAGCAGAATTTTAAAATCATTTTGGAACTTAATAAGACTGGAGTAATATGGTGAATAGATGGGGTTCGAATAAGGATGCGAGCAGCAGAATTCTGGACTAGCTAAAGCTTATGGACAGATTTATTAGAGAGACCAAACAGGAGTGAATTGCAATAGTCCACATGAAAAGTAACAAGACCGTGAACAAGAAAGGCAGTGGTATGGGGAGTGAGGGAGGGGCGGATGCGATTAATATTACGTAGGTGGAAGTAAGCAGACCGGGTGATGTTATTAATGTGGGATTGGAAAGATAGAATACTGCCAAGGATGACACCCAGACTCTTGACCCGAGGTAAAGGGGAAACAAAGGAGTTATCAATAGCAAGTGAAAGATTATCGGCTTTGGATAAGGATGATCTTGTACCAATGAGGAGAACCTCAGTTTTGTCACTGTTCGATAATGATGAACCTTCATGCTTTGTGGTGTTATTGAGACTGCTGTGGTATTTGTAATGGTGCATTTGTAGTTCTTCTGGACAGTCTGTGGCCATTAGGTGATGTAACAGCACCCCAAACCCCAGGCACAATTGCACAACACTGAGTCCCAGGTGCAAATAATAGTTTATTAATAAGGAAATACCTCTCAGCAGGCTTCTCTTTACAATATACAGTAGAACTGTCCACAGTTTCTCCCCCATGAGTGTTTTCCTGCTCCTTCCACTCTCCTAAACATCACTTGTCCACCTCCTCCTGACTCCCACCTCCCTGGCCCAAATGGAGGGCTCTCTTTTAACTCTGGACTTAGGAGTACTTCCTGAGTTTAATCTATTGCTTCTGAGAAGCACTTCTGTGCCAGGCAGGACCCCAACAGTCCTTGTGCTGTCAGTATCCAACAGCTCCCCCAATGGCCCCCACAAAACCTGGCAGGGCAGGCCCCTGGAATCACAACTCCCATGCTGCCCTACTTGTGCTTGCCAGCCAGGATGCACCCATGTACTGTTTGCCCATAGGAGGCAGTCACCCACTGTCCCGATGTTCCAGGTACCCAAGCCCAACCAGAGTGTTCATCTGTGATTTCTGGGATGCAGCATATTTCTGTGTCCATGTCCTGGTGCGGCAGGGGATTATCATCGCTCCTCAGCTGACCTTTCTTTCCCATGGCCTTCTGGCCCGGTAAGGGAGCAGGATCCATCCTGTTGGGGACGCCAGATCCCTGACAAGTCTTAATAAAAATATGTTAACTAGGTTAGCTGCCAGGTGAATACAAAGCAAAGGAAAATGTCTGTTCATTAGAGGGATACTTTGATTGAAATCCATTTCCTCACTCCAAGATGCTAACACCCCTACAGAGAGATACTGTGTAACGAGTTTGTACACTCTCAGTGGCTTTGCTGCAGTGGTTATTAGTACTCATTGGCTAAATCCAGTGCTTAAATCCATGTAGTGGTGACATTCAAAGAATCCCCTTCTCTTTCTCTCTCTCCGTCTGTCTTGCTTTATTTCTCCCTCTCTTCCTTCCATCCCTTTTTCTCTAGAGACATTCTTCCTTTTAGCATTGAAAACCTCCCTAATACATCCTCACAACAAGATCCTTGCTGCCTACCTGGTGTAAGACATGTTCCTAATAGAATTCTGGATCTGGGATTTCTAGCTGTTAATTTTAGTAAACTCACCGGGAATCACACAGCAGAAAGGTGCTAATGCTTAACAAAATGGAATCCCCAGTCCCTGACAGCTGAATGCAATGTTGTTTTTATGAAGACATTGCTGTGCACAGTTTGAATGGCTCTTATTCTGCATCATTTTTCTATCAAAAGGAGAAGCTGGTACCCTCTGAATTGGCAGACCTAGGTGCGAAGTGTAAGGGCTATCGACACGAGGAAGTCATCCAGCGTCAACGGGAAGCCTTGGCAGAGCTTAGGACCAGACTGAAAGCATTGGAGACTGCAAGACCAACAAGTAAGGAAAAAATAAATCCTGCAAAGACAGTTTGATGTTGTACTGGCATTCGAATATGAAGAGAATGGATTAGAGTTTTAGGTTCTATACAGAATAGTTGGATATAGACCCTCGTGACAAGTGTTGCTGTTGTTTGACAGAGTCTTTTAGTGTGGATTCAGTTTACAGATGCCAGTAAACCTGTTTTTAAGCTCACTGTCAAAACTACCTCCTAATTTTGTAATCCATAGAATTTTGATCATGAGGAATACTTTTCACGTTTCTGTTTGGCTTAAGGATTAGTTGAAGTCAACCCCTTAAACTATCGCGCCCCCTAGGATTATCACACCACGGCCAAAATTTAACAAAAAATATCACACCTCCCTGCCAAATATAACAAAACAAATCGCATAGCTATCAAGATGCTGCTAGTCTCACTGTTTGAAATCTCCATCAGGATTTGAAATTTTTCTAAAACATTGCAACATCCTTCACTCTGAGGAGGTTCTCTATTTTGCATACTTTTAAACGGACAGTGAAGTGAATTTTTGAATTAAAAAGAGCTTCATGATCAAGACCACTGAAGATGCATTTGACTAGACATATAATAAATAGCAGTTGTGGTCAATGATAGACCGACTGTCATTTCACCTAAAGTGAGTCTGAAGGCTTTGCAGAATTTTCACTGTATTATGTGTTAGCCTGTAAAAACTCACCCAGGCTTTGTTTTACTGTAACTGACATAAAAGGTATTGTGCCATTTTTCTGCAATAACTGCATTACGAAAAAAAGAAAAGATGGTTGCTAAATTTGTGATTTGTATTGTTGTAATGGACAGGTTATTAAAACTTGTCAATTAGAAAGGAGGAGGCGTACCCACTTATTAATATGACGGGTCTGAATAGTATTTTAGTACTTTAAGACAAGTAAATTGTTTTGTCTTTATGCAGTACCAGTCAAAAGTTTGGACATGCTTAGTAGTTTTCATGTTTTTGATAGAAATTGACACCTTTTTTATAGTAGCAGGGTGTTGTACCGTGTTAGCCATTATGAATACAATGAGAAGTCAAGCAAAATGGCACCTTTTATTGGCTAAATGAGCAGATTACAATATGCAAGCTTTTCAAAGCAGCTCAGGCCCCTTCTTCAGGCAAGTTGTAATCATTACACTCACTACAAATAACCCGGAGAAGGAGCCGTGGTTGCCTCAAAAGCTTGCATATTGTAATCTGTTCAGTTAGCCAATGAAAGGTGCCATTTTCCTTGACTTCTCATTACCATCCATCCATCCATTATCCATCCTGCTATATCCTAACTACAGGGTCACTGGGGTCTGCTGCAGCCAATCCCAGCCAACACAGGGTGCAAGGCCGGAAACAAACCCCGCAGGGTGCGCACACACACACACCGACCACACACTAGGGACAATTTAGAATCGTCACTGCACCTGACCTGCATGTCTTTGGACTGTGGGAGGAAACCGGAGTACGCGGAGGAAACCCACACAGACACAGGGAGAACATGCAAACTCCACGCAGGGAGGACCCGGGAAGCTTCTCATTACCTTTTTCATCACATACCATTAAACTGATTTAAAAATACAGGGAAAGGCATTACCAGTATGTATAATGGCTATTACTGCTTGAAATGACTGAATTTTAATTTATCATTCACATATGACTGCAAAGCTCCAGTTTCAGTACCCATTCCTTCGTATTTACATGCTAACTGATTATTAGAGAAAACTTTGTAACTGCATTATGATATTCTGTTCATTTGTGTTACAAGGTGCTACCATTCCTAAAGTTCAGTTCTGGGTTCAAAAGTGGCCAAAAATAAGCAAGTTTCCTCTCATTTTTGTGAAGAGTGAAGGTTGTTCCATGTAATGGATTGTCAGGAAACTTTGAAGATTTCATACAAAGGGGGTCTTGAGAGAAGAGGACAAACTGGACTGATTGAGCATTAAAAAAAAAAAACAAGAAAAAAGCCCAAATGCACAACTGCATAAGACAAGGACATCAGAGTATGTGGAGTGAGAATCAAATACTTACTAGATGCTCACTTGGTGTCTTAAATACACAACAAACTCCTGTGTCACCTGCAACAGTGAAAATGCAACTCTGGCTTTAATCTTTTTCGTTTTAATTTGCAAGTTTCATATATTGCTTCTCCTTGAAACTCTGCCTCTAAGGCCAGCATCCCAGAGTTGTCTTTTCTCTGTTACAGAAAGCAATAGGAGCCAACTGAGGACCTGTAAGGTGTTTGTTTCTCACACTACACACTCTGGCGTCCTTATCCTTTTATGCAGCTGGCCATCTGGGCCTTCCCCTTCTTTTCTAATCCTGTGTCAGATCCAGTGTGTCCTCACCTCTCAAAAGAGTGACAGACCCCTTTATATGAAATCTTCAGTTTCTTGACAATTTGTTACATGGAGTAACTTTCATTCTGCAAAGAAACATCAGACAGTCACGTTTCTTGAGAAAGCTGTTCTATTTTAGCCATTTTTGAACCCAGAACTGAATTTTAGGAATGTCAGAACCTTGTAACCCAAGCAAACAGAATTTCAGGTTTCAGTGGTGCTAATGCAATTATTAAGGTTTCTCTAATAACCAATTAACATTTAAAATGACTAATTAAGGAAGAGCTGAATAATGACACTGAAGGAATGGCTGCTGAAAACTGAGCTCTGTAGTGAATTTGAATAATACATTAAAAATCAGCCATTTCATGCCATTAGAAACACTTGTAATGTCTTGGCTATATTTTAAAAATAAGTTTAATGGTGTCTTGATAAAAAAGGTATCAATTTCTATTAAAAACATGACATTTCTGGGTGTGTACAAATGTTTGACTGTCTCTGTAAATATTTATCTTAGGCAGGTGAGTTTGCAATTAAAAGAAAATGTGGATTTTTTTATAGCCCAGAAGCAATAAAAAAATTAATACAGGGTCTGAATATTTTTACAAGACACCGTTAAAACTCTTTATACCCACAATGGTCAGGAGAATAAGATGTTCACCTCCTTCTTTTTTCTGTTTATCAGAAATTGGGATTGTATATCAATTTAGAGACCAGTATGACTTTTTCAAAAGGGGCATTTCCATCTATTATAATAGTTTATGAGTACTTTTATTGAAGGGGGTCCGTCTGTCCATTTCCTGAACCGGCTTAATCCAGTTCAGGTTTGTTGGTAGCTGGGGCTTCTGGTTAATGGTAGAATGCCAGCCTGGACAGGGTGCCAGTCGGTCACAGAGTATCACCACTTGCACCCACCAACACACATTCCCAGCCAGTTTAACATCACCAATCAACAGAACAGGCTGCTCTATGAGGTGTGCAGATGGACAACTGGCTCATCAAAACTTCAACAAACAATTTTAGCTATTTGTACAAGTCATCTCTATAATTTAGTCTCAAAAGAGTAGTCAGTTTTCCATTCCTCCTTCCCTCTAGCTGGATGATAGATAGATAGATAGATAGATAGATAGATAGATAGATAGATAGATAGATAGATAGATAGATATGTGAGACACTATATGATAGATAGATAGATAGATAGATAGATAGATAGATAGATAGATAGATAGATAGATAGATAGATAGATAGATAGATAGATAGATATGAAAGGCACTATATAACAGATAGATAGATAGATAGATATAGATAGATAGATATTAGAGATAGATAGATAGATAGATAGATAGATAGATAGATAGACATATGATAGGCATAGATAGATAGATAGATAGATAGACAGATAGATATGAAAGGCACTATATGATAGATAGATAGATAGATATTAAAGACTATATGAGTAGATACATATGAAAGGCACTATATAATAGATAGCTAGAAAGATAGATAGATATTAAAGACTATATAAGTCGATAGATATGAAAGGCACTATAAGATAGATAGATAGATAGATAGATAGATAGATAGATAGATAGATAGATAGATACTTTATTAATCCCAAGGGGAAATTCACATACCTTCCAAAGAGTTAAATTGTTTGAATAATTATTCTTTTAATTTAATAAAAGCACAACTGTTGTTCTTCTACCCATAGGCTCCAGTCAGGCACAATCTCTTCAGCAGGCTGCAGCCATGAAGAGGGAGTTGGCAGAATTCCGTGCCCATCAGGCTGCTTCAGAAAACCAAGAGCTGGATTTTGGCTACACTGGCAAGATGGTAGGGAAAGATAATTCTGTTTGGTCCTAAATATATGCGAACATATAAGCAGGCTGACTATTCAATATATGTTTTCTTTAGGCTTTATCTGGGTGTTCAGTTGAGGGTTTTTTGAAGCCAATCATCCTAAAAATCTATCAAACCAAAATTCTTCACGACCTTATAAATATTTCCCATTGATTCAGGTTAAGTATTATATCAAGAAGATAAAGGATTATTTAAAGCACATCCAATGTAAAACAGGCAGGCAGTGTGGGTTTAGAGGCTACTGCTTTGGACTCTGATGTAGTGGCTTCCAATCCCGCTGCTGAATTGTGTGACGATGAGCAAGTCACTTCACCTGCCAGTGCTCCATTGAAAAAGCAAAAGAAATGTAACTAATTGTATCTCGAAAAATGTCGTAGGACACCCTGGATAAAGGCTTCAGCCAATTAATAAAACATGTAATTTTCTAACCTACATACCAGGGTTGTAGGGTTAGCTGGAGCCCGTGCCAGCTAGCACAGGGGGCAAGGCAGGAACAAACTGTGGACAGGGTGCCAGTCCATCACAGGGTAAAGACACATACACACCCAAACACACACTGGGGACAATTTAGACTTAATTTGCAGAACATTAGAAAAATCGAGACGAGAGCAGGAGGCCGTTCAGCCCAACAAAACTGACCAGGCCTATCCACTTAATTCTTCTAAAATAACATCAAGTCAAGTTTTAAAAGTTTTGCTCTCTACCACACTACTTGGTAGCTTATTCTGTGTGTCTGTGGTTCTCGGTGTGAAGAAACACCTCCAAATGTTTGTGTGAAATTTACCCTTTATAAGTTTCCAACTCTATCCCTGTGTTCTTGATGAACTCATTTTAAAGTCATAGTCTTGATCCACTGGACTAATTCCCTTCATAATTTTAAACATTTCAATCATATCCCCTCTTAATTTTCTTTTGCTTAAACTAAAAAGGCTCAGCTCGTTTACTCTTTCTTCATAATTCATCGCCCGTTGCCCTAGAATCAGCCTAGTGTCTCTACTCTGGACTTTTTCTAGTGCTGCTATGTCCTTTTTGTAGCCTGGAGATCAAAACTTTACCCACAGAATCTCCAGATGAGGCCTCACCAGTGCATTATAACGCTGGAGCAGAACCTCCTTAGACTCCACACATCAGGGCACTATATAACCTGACATTCTGTTAGCCTTCATAATGGCAACTGAACACTGTTTGGAAGTTAGAGTCAACCAGTCCTATACACTCAATTCTTCTAAAATATCATCAAGTCCTGCTCTCTACCACACTACTTGGTACCTTATTCTATGTGTTTGTGGTTCTCTGTGTAAAGACTGTGCGAACTTTATGTGTGAAAGGTTTCCAACTGTGAACTCCAATTTTAAAATAGCAGTCTCGATCCACTGAGTTTAACAAGATGACAGGACGTGCATTGGGGAGCATGGGCTGATAGCGCATTGCCTCACCCACCACATGACGAACCACCTGGATTGGGACTCGAGTGCAGCGGGTGACACCTCGGCACCACACTTGAACAGTGTGAGGTTTATTACAATGGCTTGAGTGCCACCAACCCCCAAGTTTTCCCCTAGAAAAAGCCCATAGAAGAGCAACTAGGCTGATTCCAGGGCTACAGGGGATGAGTTATGAGGAAAGAATAAAAGAGCTGAGCCTTTACAGGTAAAAGAGGAGACATGACTAAAGTGTTTAAAATTATGAAGGGGATTAGTCCATTGGATCGAGATTGTTATTTTAAAATGAGTTCTTCAAGAACAAAGTTGGAAACTTGTGAAAGGTAAATGTTACCTCATTTGTCACATTCCTTATGTTCTTATGTACACATACATGCTATGCTTGTAACAAGGGGTAAATTATACTTCAAATCTGTAAATAAAAGAAGATAATTTGTAATTATGAACCTTGGATGTAGAAATGTTTGCCTTTAAAATCATTTCCTACTTGCAGAGATAATTACATATATCACCAGTGGCATGCCATGACATCAGACTGCATTCCAACAGTAAACACCCGTAACATCAGACGGCACAATATAACCGTCTTCAGTCCGCCGTCTTAGCTGCCAAGACCACACTGTCTACTGATCCGTGCTCTGTCGTAACAGACTCATTAGCCACATTAGTTAAAACTCAGACTTGAAATTTCAATGTTCAATCGATAGCTTAGCAAAGGAAAATTTGACTTTATATTGTTTCAACGATAATGAAGCATCAGAGCAAATTTTTGAATGGATAAAGCAACATGCACAAAAGTAAGCAAAAAGATGTCATCCTGTAAATCCAATTAATGTGCCTTAAGTGAGGATTAAATAATCGTATTTCAGAACATCAGCTCAGTCTGAGGGACACTGGAGGTGAGTGCAGGAGGGGAAGGCTAGAGCAGGAAGATTTTCTTTCAGAAGGATAGAGAGAAGCAGGAGCAACACAAAGGAAACGCAATGCTTGGGCTGAAGATTCAGTCCGAATGCTTACTGTGAGACTCTTCTGTACAAAACGCCCGTGTGTAAGATGGCAAAACTGGGAGGTTTCATATTAAAAGAAAGAAATGATCTTGAATGTCTGTTCCAATTCGCTTTAATTCCTGGGTGGGCTGCTTTAAACGTGCTCTTATCCTGAGGTTCACTCATTATGAGAGGGACAAGTTTACTCTTGTCAGGCTGATAAGAGTGTTGGCTCTGGAAAATGTTTGCCTTTTTAGAAGGCAAGCTGTCAACCTGGGACTTGGCTGTATATTATATATATTAGACATGCAGTCGCAATGTTACGTGATGTTTTTTATTAGACAACTTTCTTCATTTGAACTCATCTGTGTGGTCTGTAAATAAATGCAATATTTTAAAAATTACATACAGAAAAACATAGTAATAGGTCACCTCCTTTCTCTCACCTTTACAGTCTCGAAGCAGTGCTGGCTCGACTCAATATGAGAATATGATGGAAAAGACGTCGAAGCTGGAATTGGAGGAGAATTTAGAGATGAGTGAAAAAACGGTAAGCGGAAATTCTGACTAAACTTGGGGAAAGGCCCCTCGTTTTTTGTTTTTTTTTTATTTATGCTAGTTTAGAGATTCCTGTTATTACCCTCTCACAGGTAATCATAGTATGTGAACTGTAGATCTGTGCCCAAAAGATGTTTTATGAAATCTGTTCATTTGAGGAGTATTCACTGTATTTCTGCCTGTTTTTAGTTCCATTAGTTTTTATATTTAAGTTGGTGCTTTCTTGAAGAAGTTACAGATAACATTAATCCATGGATGGCCCCCATTTGCTCACACCTAAAACTGAGCTGGACAACAGTGTAGGTTTCTTGCAGATAAACTGCTCAGGATTTGCATCCTGGATTGTGGGTACCGTGCATTGCCTTGGTATTTGCTTTTCTTCTTAAAGGTGAATGCCAAAATATTGAAAGAAATAACATTTAGATTGGATTAGATCAACTTTATTAGTCCAATGGGGAAATTCAGCAGAAACATTAAAAACTAGGATATACAGTAGACTTATGGACAAATAATAAAAATAAGCTGAACAAATACATTGGGGAAAAGTATTGAATTGCCCGATAACAGTGAGCAGAAAAGGCCACCAGAGGTGCTACTTAACACACCATGGTGGAATGAGCCTGTGCCTAAAAGTGTTCCAATTGTGTGAGTTCCATGGAGGACAGGCTGGCATCCCAGTTGGATGATGGCGTGACCTCCTACAAAAATGCCAGGGGATGGACGAACAGTAGCCAGAAGCCAAGAACAGTTCCATCCCCCATACATTAGGTGGCAGTAGCCCACTGGAGACATCCCTGCTTGGATACCCACTTTGGTTCATGGGAACTGCATTTCGGTGGTGCAGCCCTGTCGGGGTCCCCTGGGTGCCACAAGGGGAATCTCGTCAGGGGAGGACTGCCCTGGCTCCCAAACACCCCAGAAGTTCTCCCCACAAGTCATTTTGGGTCACCGGAAGGTATTTTGGGTCCAGCATAAAAGGAGCCCACTAACTTACCTTGGCCAACATTCAACTGGAGGCAGAAGGATAGGAAAAAGGTTCATTGTTTGTATGGTTATTGGCTGTGCTTCATTGAAAAAGGTGCTTGGTGGATTAAATATCCACCTGAACCAGTGAATGTGTTGGACATTATTGGGTCTGGGGTTTGGGACTTGGTGGTATTCCGTACTGGTTACAGTTGTTAATTGAACATATTGACGTGTTGAGTGTAATTAACATATTGTCAGACACCACTGCTTGTCTGCTACTAGAAGTTGTGTTTCACTTACAAATCCACCTATTTCAATGTCTGTGTCCTAGTCAGTTTTCAGCAACCAGTAAAGCACATTTGACCACTTTCACCGTACTCGTGGAGACATCACGCAGACGCCCTCAGGTCGTCCAGTTTATTCCCCGGGGCCTGTGTGTTGCTTACAATAATTGTTGGCAATGGTGTTTTAAAACCGTTCTAATTCAGACATAGTTGAAGCTCACCTCACTTTCCTCACTTTAGTTTTTAAATACTCCGGCATGTTAGGGGTAAAGGGGACTTTACTGAATGGCTGGTCTCAGTGATAGCAGTGCTTCCCGACTGTACTGTAGGTGAACAATGCCGACCACTCACCTGGCATTTCCAGCACAGTAAGTGTGTGAGTGTCCTATTGAATTCCAAAAGTAATAACAATTAAAAGTAGTCAACTTTCACAAATAGTGTCAAGCATTTTATGAAAAGAACTACTGACTGCTGGGTAATAGAAAACACGTGAAAAAAAAACTGGCACAAAACTTGGAGAGACCCACTGAGAGGTCAGCTGGAGAGCAGCATTGCTACCTTAATCTGGAAGTGCAGGAGTTTTTGTGAGTATCATGTGACCTTTTAGGTTACAATCAGAAAGCTACAAGTAGTTAGCAAAGACTCTGATTTTCAAATGATGTAAATATTTTAGAATTTCCTTGTATGTTTTTAACCTGTCTTGTCTCTATTTATTGTTTTATTTCACTTCTGTCTTAAACTGGGAAGAATATCTGAGAAGGCAAATTTCATGTTTTCTTGTGTCAACCTGATTAAATAAAAGTCTCGAATCGTGAGCAAGACGTCTGACAGAGGAATTCATCATTAAGCTAACAGAGTGGCCAACAAAACACATATGTGCTCAAATGTTACAGAAAAAGGTGTTAAAAATGGTTTGAAGCACATGAATCAAACATTCTGACTCAGCCTTGTGGCCTTGTTTTTCCGTTGCAGTACTTAGAACTGGTGAGGGCATTGGCCAATCTTCTTAAAGTAGATGAGCTCTCAGGCTGCAACTCCCTGAAGCACGTGCCTCAGGACGAGAGGGACATACTGACCAGCTTTCGGAAAAAAGACCACGATGTGTTGAGCACACGCATTGTCCTGCTTCAGAGCCAGGTGGAGCGCAAAGAAGAACTCATACGGAGATGTGAAGAGGAGCTCAACAAGCTCAGGTGGGCAGCTGTCAGATAAGGCAGGCCTGTAGGATTATTCTCAATAACAAATAGAAACTCTTGAGATTAGTGGACTCTGATACACTGGGAGGCACATGCAATCATTTAGTAAGAGGTTACCCTAGACAGATGCCCATGTAATCCATTAAAAGATCTGAAAAACAGATTTAGTCTGATGATGATTCTCATTCCTTCAAATGACTCCAGTCTGTTTCATAGCAAATGTTTGGTTTTCCTTGATTAGACAGGTTTCTGCTCTTACACATAGATGCAAAACTGATGAAAATGATTAAAGTGGCTATCAGTGTTCTGGCACTGTGGGGATGTGTAGAGAATGTACAAGGACCAGGAAGTGGACAAGAGAGGCACACCCGGTATGATCTCATAACTGAAAAGTTTTCTAGTAAAACAAAACCAAAAGAGGAAATCAGTAAAACAGCTGGGGAACAAAAAATACACCCAGCTGGACAGTGGGAAGTTCAAAATGGAGACTATTTATATTGTCATGTCAATGATAATCAATGATAACACAAGCTGTGACTTTCAGAGGTCCACCCTGCAACCTCAGATGCAAAACTAATGGCATTAATAATTTTAATCTTTTGAAAAAGTTTACCTAAATACTGTAGATATTAAACATCAAAGAGAAGCATTGTGTTGTGAAGTAAAATTTTAGTTCCTTCAGAAAAAATTAAATATACCTCTGAGTTCACAACAATCAGTCTTCAAAATAGAACTGATTAGCATAGTCAGCCAGCCTGATAAAGGAGTTTAAAATTTATATGATACATTTGTTCTGCACCCTGCATATTTCCTCATAAGGCAGAGTCAGAAGATGAGATCTATCTATCTATTATATAGTGCCTCACATGTCTATCTATCTATCTATCTATCTATCTATCTATCTATTATATAGTGCCTCACATATCTATCTATCTATCTATCTATCTATCTATCTATCTATCTATCTGTCTGTCTATCTATCTATCTATCATATAGTGCCTCACATGTCTATCTATCTATCTATATCTATCTATCTATCTATTATATAGTGCCTCACATGTCTATCTATATATCTATATCTATCTATCTATCTATATCTATCTACTCTATCTATCTATCTATCTATCTATCTATCTATCTATCTATCTATCTATCTATCTATTATATAGTGCCTTACTATCTGTATAATATATTTTTTTCATCCACTGGCACATATTAATACCATAGTTGTGTTTTCCATTGGCACATTACCAGAAAATATGTCATTGAACTGCCTATAAAGTGTAAAAGGGTTGAGAGTAACACAGTTCTGAAACTTGAAAATGTCTCTGAACTGCTGAATAAATGGGCTTCTTCATTGAGGATGTATATTTTTAATTTTCTTGCCCTTTGTCTCAGGCTAAGTAATGCAAATCTGCAACAACAGGAGACCGGGGTAGATAGGCTGAAGGAAGAAGCCCAGGCTGTGGCACAAGAGAATGCACTGCTGAGGGAAGCACTTGAGCGGGCCCAGCAACGCCTTGACCAGGAAAAACGACTAAACAAGGCCATTAAAGAGCGCAAGGTATCCATTACTTTCAGGTGTCCTCTCGTCTTTCCTATCCTATGTGACTCAATTTTAATTTTGCCATATTAAATTATTTTAGATTACAAGTAGGCCGTATCTGTGTACCTTATGATTGGAGGCCAAGTAGTAGCCGTATCTTGTGTAGGTAGATTAGCCAGATGACCTCCTTCAGATTTAGCTTTAGAGTAGATTCCTGTTGCAGAGTCTGATAATATATAAGAGAAAACCTTTCAAAAGTTAAATAAATATTTTTTTTTAATTAACACTGTTCCACAGAGACCTTTTTAAAAGTATCAGCTCAAAATCCTTTAACTAGATTTGTGTTTTTAATTTTTTGTAGTTTCTGCATCTTAAGGTTTAGGTTTAGCTATAAGTTTCACAGATCTAAAATACTTTATAGGAAACATTAAGCCTGGGAGAAAGTACAACGCTGATTCAGTTCGATACAGATTGTATGAGCCACAAGGAGAAAGGCCCATCTGCTGCCCCAAGAGATGCACAGCTTCTTATTCCAATGTTATTCCATCACTGTTTCCTTTGCCTCTGCAGACTTTTCACTTGGAACATCTAGACATGAAGTCAACAAAGACCCCAACACACAGCTGTGCACATGAGGATAGTCTTGGGAAGGTGAGTATGAAACAAGACTTTTATAATGGAGCATTATTCTATTAAAAATGACAAAATAAAACATCTGGTCTCCGTCAGAGCTCACAGTAAGTGATCTGCTTCTCACATCCTTAACAGTCACACTGATGTTAAAATGTCTGGGGCAGATAAACAAGTTCTGCTAGAAGCAGCTTTGTTTGTAATCTTTAGAGTGGTGACAAGAGGGGCCTTCGCAGCACTTGTGGAGACCTGTAGTATAGTGCAGTGCCTTTAAGATGTCTGCCTCAAGCTGTCACTTAATTTAGTGTCGTTCGACTAGCAAGTCTTCAGGCTGAACTCCAAGGGCTCAGTTCCAAAACCTTTTTTTTTTTTTTTTGCTGCCTTAAAACACAATCTGGTACCAGTTGGATAGACATCATTGTCCTACGTATTTTATTTTGTGCTCAATGTTGCTTTGTTTCACTGTTATAATTCAGATTTGGAACACTACATGTCATTAAAAACCAAACAACTCCAAATATTTTTAATATAATTTGCAGTTCTTGGAACAAAGCCCTCCTGTTTCTCTTCTGGGGGAAGATGGATGCCAGGTGTTAAGCTGATGTTACTGAATCAATGTCCAGAAATGAGGAAATTTGTTTTCCATCTGTCTGTTTTCATCTGATGTATGATTTTCCACACTAACAACTCGTTTCAGTCATGCATTCTTAATCATCAGGTTTACACTACTGTACTAGGCTTACCCTGTTAGGTGGAAATAAATACATTGTGCTTTCTTAATTCCTTGTAGTATGAAATGAAGAACGTGAGCAGCCTGCATTGCACCTTGGACCTTGAATTGTTATACTGTGGATTCAGAAAGCATTCAGACCCCCTTGCTTTTTGCACACTTTTATTGTAGATTTTTCATTTTTAAATGAATACATTAGCCATGGGCAGCACGGTGGCGCAGTGGGTAGCGCTGCTGGCTCGCAGTTAGGAGACCCGGGTTGGCTTCCCAGGTCCTCCCTGCGTGGAGTTTGCATGTTCTCCCCGTGTCTGAGTGGGTTTCCTCCGGGTGCTCCAGTTTCCTTCCACAGTCCAAAGACATGCAGGTTAGGTGGATTGGCGATTCTAAATGGTCCCTAGTGTGCGCTTGGTGTGTGGGGGTGTGTGTGTGTGTGTGTGTGCGCGCCCTGTGGTGGGCTGGCGCCCTACCCGGGGTTTGTTTCCTGTCTTCCGCCCTGTGTTGGCTGGGATTGCCTCCAGCAGACCCCCGTGACCCTGTAGTTAGGATATTGCAGGTTGGATAATGGATGGATACATTAGCCATTTTCCTTATCAGTCTACACTCAATAACCTCTAATAACAAACCTGTTTTCAGAAAGGTTAGCAAATTTATTAAAACAAAAAACTGATCATATATAAGTATTCAGACCCTTAATTCAGTACTTTGTAGAAGCCCCTTTGGCAGTATTTCCAGCTTCGAGTCGTCTTGGTTAAGTCTCGATTTAGGTAAGTTGACCTGTTCTTCCTGGCAGGTCCTCTCAAGCTTCACTCAATTGAGTGGGAAGCGTCTGTAAATTGCCATCTTCAGGTGTCCACTCAGATGTTCTATGGGGTTTAAGTCTGTGGTTTGGTTGGACTCCTGACTGCAGTCATTGCCATGTTGAAAGGTGAACTGTCCCCGCAGTCTAAGGTTGCATGCAGAGCTGTGCAGAATTTCTTTAAGAACTCTCTTTTTTTGGTTGCATTCATCCACCCCTTAATTCTATGCCGTCCCCCCAAAAAAATAGCATAATGGTGTCATCCATAGGGATGCTATTAGACAGGTAATGAATAGTGCCTGGTCCTCACCAGACATAATTCTTGGAGTTCTGGCCAAAGAGTTTCATTTTCATGTCATCAGACCAGATCATCATTTTCCTCATTCTCTCTGAGTCTTTTAATCTGTCATTTGCATGTTACTGAAGAGTTGCTTCAATCTAGCCACTTGCCGAAAATATCTAATTGATGGACTGCCGCTGAAACGGTCATCTTTCTGACAGGTTCTCCCATCTCAGCAGACGACTTCTTGGTCATCTCTCTGACCAAGGCCTTTTATACCTGGTTATTAAGTTTGGGTGGAAGGCCAACTCTAGGAAGAGTCATGGTGATTTCAGACTTCTTCCATTTCACGAATATTGAAGCCACTGCTCTCCTGGGGGCACTCAAAGCTTTAGAAATGGTTTAACATCGTCTCCCCGATCTGTGCCTCACCACAATTTGATTATAGAGATCTGCAGAGACTTCACGGCTTGCTTTTTGTCCTGACATTCAGTGTGAATTGTGGGACCTTCTATACACAGATGTGTGTGTCTTTATAAATGATGTCCAGTCAATTCAGTTGGCCACAGATGGACTCCAGTGAGGTTTTGGACACAACTCAGGAAAATTAAAGCAGACGAGAGTGCCACAGAAAAGGATCTGAATGACTTCATGAATGAGAGATCCGTTTTTCATTTTTAATGAGTTTGTAAACCTTTGTGAAAACAAGTTTTCATTTTGTCATATTAGGTTATTGAGTGTGATGGACAACTTTATCCATTTATCTGATTAAATTACATCTAAAACACAATGTGTACAGAAAGTGAAAGGGTCTGAATTCTTTCAGAATCCACTGTATATACAAAATTAATTAGTTGTCCCTTACTTGTACATTTTGTTAATGATTGTTGCTTAGTTCTTAACATTCTTCTTATCTTGGCATACTTCGTGCAAAACTGATTCATGCTTTATAAATAAGAGCTCGTTGATGAGCAGATGTTGAAATGAACACCTGCCACTTTTGGTTTTAATAACTATTGCTTAGCAATGTGCCGCTTATACAGTACATGGACAATCTCTCACAGAAATGTCTCAATTTTTCATCCAAAATTAATAACGAATCACGTACAAATAAGTACAGATTAAGTTTTAATATGAGTCTTAATATATGGATTGAGATACATACACAAACATTAAGAGATTGTTAGCGCATTACAAAATAGCAAAAATAACAGACTAACTTGAAGCTTATCACTGTTATGATAATAAATTACCAACATCTTCAGTAAATGTTGTTTCAGAGGTTGCCATCTATCATTTATCCAGAATAGACTCTGAAAGTGCTGTCGCTGAATCTTTGGATCCAATGTTTCCAGAATATGTGATCAAAAATAGCATCCGGTATGCAAAACCATTTACTGGTTTTCCTGTCAAAACCACTTTTATTATCATGGTATTTAAATTTTATTTTTGCAGTCTTGTTTTAGTTTTTTCAATGTATTGCCATGCTGATTTGCGCTGTGGTTAATCCCAGTCCAGTGAAACGTGTCAAAACATTTAAATAAATATTATCATTTTGGGTGGATGACTATAATATCCTTTTGAATTTCATCCTCCCCAAACACACTCAGTTAAACTCTGAATCTCGTTGTCCATTTTGCTGTATACATCTTCATCATCACTGATAACTCCAAAGTACAAACTACTAAAAGATGTTAGTAAGATGGCGCCAGTGCTTGTGGTCAACCAATCGGCACACTTCTTCACTTGACCCCCACCCACAATGGCTCCTAGTTACACGAAAAGTGCATACCCTGGAATAGAAGCTAAAATAGTAGTTGAAACTGCAAATGACCAAAGCTTCTGAGGTGGGAATGCTAGAAAGTTTCCCAAGTTTCTAAAAAGTCCCCAATTCCTGAAAAATGTTCCTATGGTGGTAAAGCACCTCATGATTCTGCATTCTGCTATTAATCTCTGAATGTGATGCAGACAATCATTACACATTACACTTACTTTCAGTAGGGTGAAGATCTACACTTCAGCCATCAAAAATCAGCTCTCGAGACACATCTCCAATATGAGCAGACTGGCGATGTAAACACATAGCAGTACAGTCGACTATTACCTTGACAAATTTCATTAACAGAGTAAAGAAGCATTCGAGCAAATGCAGCGATCCTGCTGTTTTAAAATGGGTTGAAAACGTTAATTTGTTTTGATTCTTTGCCAGTTCACATATTTTTTATGGTCCAGTAACATTCTAATTCTTTGTACCTTTTTAATTTTAGGGATCCAGTTGGCACATTTTGAATAATAATTAAAAGTGATCTGTTTAGTTTTTGTAAGCTCTGTTAGAATATTAGAACATTTTTTCACCAGAACAGGCCATTCATCCTAACAAGCTTTTTAATTTTGTGCACTTAATTCCTCCAACATAACATCACATTGAGTTTTCAAAGTCCCTTAAGTCCTGCTGTCTACCACACTACTTGGTTGCTTGTTGCAGGTGTCAGTGGTTCTTTGAGTGAAGAAAAACCTAAAGATTGTGTGAAATTTACCCTTAAGAAGTTTCCAATAGTGTCCCTGTGTTCTTGCTGAACTCAATTTAAAGTCACAGTCTCAATCCACTTTAATAAGTCCCTTCATAATTTTAAACACTTCAATCAGGTCTCCTCTTCATGTCCTTTTACTTAAACTGAAATGGCTCAGCTCTTTTAATCTTTCCTTGTAATTCATCTCTTGTATCCCGGACTATTTCTAGCGCTGCTATGTCCTTTTTGTAACCTGGAGATCAAAACTGCACACAGAACTCCGGGTGAGACCTCACCAGTGCATTATAAAGTTTGAGCAGAACCTCCTGTGACTTGTACTCCACACAACAGGGCTCTATATATCCTCCCATTCTGTTAGCCTTCTTAATGGCTTCTGAACACTGTCTGGAAGTTGATGGTGTCGAGTCCACTTTGACTCCTAAATCCTTCTAATAAGGCGTACTGTCAATTTTCAGGCCTCCCATTGTGTATTCAAACATAACATTATCATTTCCTACAAGTAATACTTTACATTTACTTACATTAAACTTCATTTGCCACAGATCTGCCCAATTCTGTATGCTGTCCAAGTTCCTCTGTAATGATTCAACCGATTCGAGATTATCTGTCAATCCACCTAGCTTAGTATCATCTGCAAACTTGACCAGCTTGTTATTTATATTCCTATCAAAGTCATTTATATGTCATATATACAGTACTCACGTATAAGTCGGATCTTGAAACCCGAAAAATCAATCATAACCCCGACTTATACACCCATTCACAATAATAATAATAATTTTTTATTTTTTTTTTTTTTACATCTTCTTGCCTACTCCAATCTCACAGTTTTTCAGACACATTAAATGTTGTTGCAGCAGCGCAGTTACCAATTTCTTTCGCCACTTCAACGACTTTCAATTTTAAACCAGCTTCATATTTTCTTCTGATCGAACGTTCTATCATAGATAACAGATGCTCTTATGATAAAAGTGTATGAGGGTGTGAGATACAAAACACAAAACAGTGCAAATGTCGCTTTGGAATAGTTCGGGTATTACCGTGCGGTCACGTAGGCACAATACATAGAAAAGAAAGGCAGTGTGCTCCATGGTTACTCTCTCAGGTGGGTGTTAGCATATCATAATCTCTTGGACCAATAACGTGAGTTTTCTGCATCCAACTTACTTATATGACTGACATTATAAAATACTGGACATTATATGGTAAAATCAAGCCTCGACTTATCCGCAGGAGAACTTAAATGCGAGTATATACGGTATATTTAAAATAGCAACACTGACCCCTAAAGGACTCCACTCTTAACTCCACCCGACTCTGATAGGGTTCCCCACACCAGAACCTTCTGCTTCCTGTGTCTGAGCCAGTTGTGCACCCATCTACACCTCTTTTAGTTTGATGCCCAACCTCTCATATGACACCTTATCACATTCTTCCTGAAAATCAAGATAAATAATATTGTATGCACCACTCTTATTGTATCCATTTGTTGCTTCCTTGTAGAATTCCAGTATGTTAGTAAAACATGACCACCCTTGTCTAAACCCATGCTGACTTTTCAGTAAAACTCCTGTTGTTTGCCTCTTATTCTCTTCCTTAATGATTCCTTCCATTAATTTACCTGTGATGCATGTTAAGTGTACTGGCCTATAGTTATTTGACTCTATGCGATCACCCTGTTCATGTAGTGAGATAATATTTGATATTTTCCAGTCCTTAAGTGTTCCCCCAGTGTGCAGTGACTTTCAAGGGTTTATATAATGTATGTACTCACAAACCTCCTTCAGCACTCCGGGATAAATGTTATCTGGTCCTGGTGAATTGTTAGATTTCAGGTCATACCGGTGATGTTAGAAGGAGGTCATTGTATGGAATGTAGTGTAAAGAGAGTTCAGAGATCTGTAGGTGTTCTTAAGGACAAGTCTACTGGTCCACCCTCTGCTGCTGACCTCAGTACTACAGAGTGTGACCACAAGAGGTGCCAGTGAGTTCCAAACCCAAGACACAGTAATAAAGCACATGTTGATGTGATAAAATAAAGGATTTTTATTCACACAAGGCAGTTTTTTTCAGTCCTCCAGCAATCATCCACAATAACAATACACAATAAAAATCCTCTCTGCCTCTGCTGAGTTTTGCCCACTGCCTCCCGACCCTGGATCATTAATGAGGCAACAGCCTCACTTTTATGCCGGACCCTGGAATACTTCTAGTGTCACACTGTGACCTCGAAGCTGTGCTTCAGGACCATAGTAAAAGTAGGGTGATCCTCCCCTGATAGCACCCTCTATTGATCCCCAGGACCCTGACAGGATCCTGACAGGTTCCCATATGAGGACCACTGCCACCTGTTGTATTGGGGACGGAACCACTCCCAATCCTCAGCTTTTCTCAGTCTGTCTTCTATAGTATGCTGGTTGGGTGCAAATGTATTTCCTTGTCACTCCAGCCATTTTGCATGCGTCATCGCACCGACATCCTGTCAGGTAATGAGATATCCTCAGTTCTGGCCAGGATGCCCATTCTCCTCCTCCAACAGCCATTCTCAAAACGTTGAGAAGGAGGATAAATGAGCTTAAGCTGGTCTAAATTGTGCTGCTCACTGCTTGGATATGCACTTGAGTTTGAATTTTGAACATTTCTGACTGGATATTTCCATTGGTCTTTGATCCCAGTTATATACTCAGACATAAATAGCCAACCACTCACTTAGCAGGCGTACGCAAGGAATTGTACAATGACACCGTCGTATGTGTTTAGACATGTTTAACTCGGGAATTTAATTCTTCTGAGCAATGCATGCTTTGTCACTGCCACTGATTAATTTTCAGATTAGACTTACCCAGGGCATTTGTTTTTTTTTTTAATCAAACATGTTTAGCCAATTTTGTCTAGTTTGTATGTCAAACCTTATTCTGTCAGTACTGTTTCAGCTCAAGGACAATGGCCATGCAATACCATCTGAGGAACCTTCACTTCAGTGGTGGCCAAAAGTTTTGGCAGTGACACAAATGTCATGTTTTGCAAAATTTGTAGCTTCAGTTGTTGTGGTGGCAGTTCACAGTGTTTTTATAATATGGTGCAGAGTGATCCTCCAGAGAGGTCAGCTAGAAGGGCAGCAAAGAAGCAACTTCCTTCCAAGAAAAACATTAAGGACAGACTGAAATTCTGCAAGAAGTACAAGGATTGGACAGCAGAAGACGGGTGCAAAGTTATTTTTTCCAGTTGAATCCTCCTTTTGACTGTTTGGGACATCTAGAAAATTGATTGTCCAAAGAAGGAAAGGGTGAACGCTACCATGAGTCCTTTGTCACTGCGCTCACAGTGAATGAAGCATCCTGAGACAATCCATATGTGAGGTTGCTTCTCATCCAAAGGAGCGGGCCCACTCACAATTCTGCCCAAGAACACAGCCATAAATAAAGAATGGCATCAAAACGTCCTCCAAGAGCAACTTCTCCCAACAATCCAGGCGCAGTTTGGTGATGATCTGTGTATTTTCCAGCATGATGGAGCACCATGTCACAAGGCAAAAGTGATAATGAAGTGACTCAGAGATCATAACATTGAAAGTTTGGACCCGTGGCCAGGAAACTGCCCAGACCTTAATCCCATTGAGAACCTGTGGTCAATTCTCAAACAGCGGGTGGTCAAGCAGAAGCCCACGAATTGTGACCAACTCCAAGCCCTTAAAATGCAAGAATGGATCAGCATCAGTCAGGATTTGGCCCAGAAGCTGATAACCAGCATGCCAGAGCAAACTGCAGAAGTTATGAAGAAGGAACAACACAGTAAATATTGAATCTTTACATAAATTTGATGTATTTGCCAATAAAAGCCTTTGGAACATGTTACATTTGTATAATTGTTCTTCAGTATACAATAGAAACATGTAAAAAAAAATCTGAAAATGCTAAAGGAGCAAAGTTTGCAAAGCACCACATTTGTGGCCCCACCAAAACTTTTGGCTACTACTGTACATTTGCTGTATCATAAAAAGTGAGGCCAGGGCATTCAGACATCTTCAGAACTGGCAGCTGCTCATTGCTATCTCATCTTAGCTCCACTTTATTAATATTAAAGACTTTTTGCCATACTATATTAAATATTTTAGGGACAATCCTGGATTCTTAAATCGTGTGAAAGATTTCAAAATATATTTATTTTTGCTACATCTCTTAATTATGAACATGTAATGTGTAAACATATTGTAAAATAGAGGAAGATGGGAAAGAAGCCCTTTTGCCTCTTAGTCTGAATGCTGTCCACCAAAAAAATAAAAAAAAAACAGCCTAAAGATCTTTTTGCATTTGTTAAATGTTGACTCTGTATGCCCTGCAGCTGAATGCCAAGACAACCGTACTACAAGGAAAAATGAAGAAAAAGGATTATGAAATTGAAACACTGAGGAAGCAGCTTTGCAAGCAGGACAAAGAGCTTATCAGCACAACCTCTCAACTTGCAAGCCTCAAAACTGCCCTGGTACGTACGCCTTTCTTTTCTGTAATGCGCAGAGTCTCTTCAGCTTGCCCTAAAGATACTATGGGAGTCCCCATTAGATCTCCGGTTAAGCAAGTAGAAGGCTCTTGTTTGCTAAGCTATCTCTGTAGCCTCGAGAGATTGGGGTTTTCTGTTTCTTTGAAAGAAGATAAAACAATTGCTTGATGATATTCTTACCCTGACTAAGATTTTTGGATAAGCCAGTTGTCTTCTTGGGGCCCAGTTATTTAATGCTGTATTCTGATTCATAAGCTATTGTATCATTACATGCATTTGTGTGGTGGTTTTACTTGTAGGCCGCAAAGCAGAGGCAGAGGAGCAACTGTCCAACAATCGAGTCTCCATCATTGGGTACACTAATGGAAGAATCATCCCTCAGTCCCACCCCATGATCCAGATGTCAATGTCCGACGGGCCTCCCACCCCAAGCCAGTAGTCCTCTTAAACCTGTATGTGTGACATGTGCCACAATCAGCTATCAACATGTAATGATGTGAATCTGTAAATATTTCTGCTAAATCTTTTATATGAAAAAAATAAATCAAAATTGCTCTTTGCATTTAAAAAGTCGGAAAAGAAAATCAGATGCCTGGCTGGTTGTACATTTTTGTTGTTCTGATGAGTCTGATCTATGTGTGAGACTTATGGCCACACTCACTCCAGTATTTTGTAAGTGAAATTCGCTTGTGAGGATATCAAACTAGCCTCTTCCGTATAGTATGTGGTCGAACTGTGTTTTGTCTGCCATGAAGCTGTATTTCCTTATAGAACAGTTAAAGGAATTATCCACTTCTTTGTAGGCTTTCTTTGTTTTGCAATTTTATATGGAAGGAAGAGTTTTAAGATAAGGTTGCTATACTAACTAATCATGGTGGCAGAGAGTGGCTATGTGTTGCACGTGTAAGAATTTCAGTGTATTCAGTACATGTGACCATAATTCCGCTATTGACCTATGGTGGACAGTGCAATACAGCATCACTCCACCCCAGCCAGCCCCCAACTACTAGTGGCAGGCTTCATCCTAAGCAGGCCCCAAAATGGGCAACAGGAAAGAAACCTTAAAAAATTCTGGCATATTTAGATAATCTGAACAAAAAAATCTCTATAAATATATTTATTTGAAAAATCACAAAAAAGAAGCACACAGTAGCAAAAGTGCAAAACATTTTGCCTAAAGCGGCAATCCAAAGCCAAGCAGGAAATTCAGAAACCACAATATTCAAAGAACAGCAATACTTACAACTCCAATAAAAGTCAATGAACCTCTATGGGAACCTTTTACTCACTTCTCCCGGCTTACTCAAGAAACTAGATACTTGTTTTTCCTGTTGAGTCATGACAAAAGGACTGGACACACGCACACGTATTGTTTTATCATATAGTAGCTACTGGGCACCACCATTTCTGTGTATACAGTACTTGCTATCGAGTTGCTATGCAGAAGTAGAGGAGAATGCGCAGCATGTGACGTCACCATAGCATTGATTTAAAAGTTGCCAATGTACGTTTCCTGTTTGGAAAGTGTGGCAAGTGTGCTTTCTTGATTTGTTTTTCTTGATTCTGACTTTGAAATAATTGGCCACGTCTTGGGTTCCGATTATTATCTTTGGTCAAAGACGGGATTGATTTCTAGTCTGAGTACAGTTAGGTTTTATCGTCTCATCCCTTTCAGTATAAACTGCCTTTTCTTCTGCACAGACAGAATAATTTTGTCTTGAAATCCTGGCCTGAGCACATTCTGTATTCACTGGTTGCTCCCTGGCTGTTAGTTTTCCTATCAACGTTCCAGTATAAATGACTGTGGGATTGCTCTTGATTGCATTTTACAATGGACTGATTTGTATCTTGCACCATATGCAACTCAGATCAGCCCTGAACTGGACAAGTGGCTTAGAAAATGAATGGGTGGATGGATGTGTCTGTGGTGGCTACACTTCAAAATCTGGTATAGACCTCAGCTCCGAAGGGTTCAATGTGCCTTTTAAAGCTCCTTGGATGAATTTATGCATTACTGGCTCTACTTGACCCTGACTATGAATTTTGAGCTGGGTGAAGCCTTTGAACTAAGAAAAATCTGGAACTTTCCACGTATTTGTTATTTGCGGTTTGTGTGGTAAGGAAAGTGCAAGTTATTAAGGAGGTATAAGTCAGGACCATCTGAAGAAATCACTAAATCTGAGGAGCTACTGCATGGCGATCACTCAGCACAAGCTCATCTGATGCTGCTTCTGTGTGTTGAGGTTGAGTAAACACCTGCTTTCTGCAGCGGGGTGTTAGTGAGGCCACTCTTTGTTACATGTCATCCATGAGTTTTTAGGCAGAGCAGGACATTAGGGACACACAAGATGAGATGCAGATGCAGTTTGGTATGACCAATGTTTTAGTGCAATAAAGGAATTACACACTCTTTGTTTAATGCAGTAGGCTTAATTCATGATATGTTTGGGGAAAAGGAAGAGGTTCCATCTAAAAATCCAAACAGCCATAGTGATAACCTATTATTTCAGTTAAAGCTTCAACTTATAGTGCACCACAACAGGATTAGCCTCGAGCTCAGGCACTGCGTCGGTGTGAATCTTCACTGCATCACAATGCACACACACTCCCACACCTTGCCAATTTAGAGTGAAACTTGCAGGCAAATGTTAGAAGATGTAGGAAGAAAACATCTCTCTATTATAGTAAAAAAATCCTGGGACGAGACGAGACTTTTTAGCCTTGGAGGATATGAGACTTTTTAGCCTGGGACTAGACGAGACTTTTTAGCCTTGGAGGATACGAAACTTTTTAGCCTGGGACAAGAGCAAGTCTTTTTAGCCTGGGACGAGATGAGACTTTTTAGCCTGGGACGAGACAAGACTTTTTAGCCTAGGAGGATACGAAACTTTTTAGCCTGGGACGAGACGAGACTTTTTCAGAGAGACACTTAGATATCCCATGAGACAAGACTTTGTGCCAAGAGATTTAACCATGCCTGCCAAAAGAGTAGAAGACAAAGTAGAACGTTTTAAAGAGGTTCAAAAATGTTGGCGATATACACATGCAGAGCAGGTTAGAGATAATGAAAGTACTAAAATTCAAAAGTCTCAAGAAAATGATAGTAAAGATCACATTACTAACAGAAATTATTACTCGGTGAAATAATGGAGCAGCGAAAAGAGATCGAATATATTGTTCGGATTTAAACTTTAAGTCGGAGACTTGTAGATCGTCTAATTCGTGTTGCCATCAGGAAAAAGTAGAGTTTCTTCCCAATGAAGAAGCCCCAGTGAATTAAAAGATTTGTTGTTTGGTGAAAGTGAAATCCACATACGTGAGTGGCAGAGACTTGAAGTAGCTTGCTTGGCACCATTCCAGGAGGGTTGGTGAGCAAAGCGAGCAGAGGGAGAAGCCCCCTAGTGAATATTAATAATTTATTATTTATAGAACACTTCTCTAACCTACTCCACTCACTTTACCCAGTACATCTTGGTACACCATTCTTTTTTCAAAAGGTGCCCAGAGAAGGTCAGAACCTCAGTTTTATGTCTCATCCCAAGGATGACGCCATTTTTACAGCACAGTGTGGCTGTCACTGCACGGAGGAATTGAGTCCCACACACAGACCACAGGGTAAGCACCCCCTGATGGCTTCACCAACACCTCCTCCATCAGCAACCCAAGCTTTTCCCAGATGGTCTCCCATCCAAGTACTTGTTAGGGTCGAGTATGTTTAACTTCAGATGGCTTACCTGTTCTGAAGTACAGGTGGTATGGCTGCTGGCTCATGCAAAGAAACTACAAAGAGTAAGCCCACATGTGCAAAGTGTTGACATGCATGGCCCCCCAGCTACTGTAGGAATTTATTCTTGATCCCTGGAGTTTTAATGTGATCAGTAATGGCTTAATAATTGCCAGTGTTGTACCTTTTACCTGTGAAATAATGAAGAACAGCTCCTGTCCCATCTTTCTGGTTGCCTGCAGTTGATAATAGCTGTGTCTCTTGTAGTTTCCATTTTTCTACGTTGGATTGGAGGGTCCACTTTTAGGTGTTCACTTGTTAGTGTTGTCAAGCTGGTTTGCCATATCCTGTGCCCACACCCTTATATGGGGGCTCTTCTAAGGTCCACTTTTCTTCCCATAAGCTGAGCCCTTTCTACCACATCAGTCAGCTATGTGTGTTTGTGTGTCAGTGGAGGTGTGTTAGTACGCACCTTGCCTGATAAGTAATTCCTGTGATAAGCTTTCTTTTGCCAGGGAATCGGACTATGAATGAGTGAATGAACCAACAAAATGATGTCCCATTTTTAAATTGCATTTCGTGTACACGTCTACGTGTGGTGAGATATTCTTGTGATTTTAGTTGTGAACCATCCAAATATATCACAGTGAGGAGATATGGTAAGTTTTGACCACATAATCCACTTCTCTTCCTCCTTTGTAGACGTACCTTCCTACTCACGGGCCCTGCCATATAAGGCCTTGAAGCTCTTGTGTGTTTCTGCAGCAGCAGCCCTGACTCACTGGCTGGATTGGCAGATTGGGCAAGAAGCGCCTTGGCTGTGTGGCTCAGGAAGTGCTTTTCAATCAGATATCAAGCCGGGCCACTTCTGCAGATCTTATAAAAGTCCACAGTTCCTTTTTGTGCATATAGAGCAACCAGAAGAGACTACTTGAGCATGCGTATCTGCATCTAAAAATAAAAGAAATAACAAATGAGTGCTTTTAAGAAGACACATGCAGAGCAGCCTCATTGTCAGCATCTTCTTCCATAGACCTGCATGCGATTCCCAGTCTCACAGAAGTCCCTCCTGGAAACCCCAAAGTGAACCGTTGGCCCTGATACCAACAACACCTAGAACACCTAGAATGGCCTCCTGGTCCATTTACTGTGTGCATGCACCCAAACCTCCATGAAATCAGTTCTGCAAGGGTGGGATATCTCCACTGTGTAGCAAAATAAACAGAAGAAGTGACAGAAAACATGTGTGAGGTCTGTTAGGGTGGATCTACACTGCTCAAAAAAATTAAAGGCACACTTTTTAATCCAAGTATAGCATCAAGTCAGTGACACTTCTGGGCTGTTGATCTGGTCAGTTAAGTAGCAGAGGGGGTTAATCAGTTTCAGCTGCTTTGGTGTTAATGAAATTATCAACAGGTGCACTAGAGGGGCAACAATGAGACGACCCCCAAAACAGGACTGGTGTAACAGGTGGAGGCCACTGACAGTTTTCCCTCCTCGTCTGTTTTTTCACTAGTTTTTCATTTGCCTACGGTCAGCGTCACTACTGGTAGCATGAGGCAATACCTGGACCCTACAGAGGTGGCACATGTAGTCCAACCTCTCCAGGATGGCACATCAATACATACCATCGCCAGAAGGTTTGCAGTGTCTCCCAGCACAGTCTCAAGGGCATGTTGGAGATTTCAGGAGACAGGAAGTTACTCTAGGAGAGCTGGACAGGGCTGTAGAAAATCCTTCACCCATCAGCAGGTCCCACCGGTATCTGCTTCTTTGGGCAAGGAGGAACAGGATGAGCACTGACAGAGCCTACAAAATGACCTCCAGCAGGCCACTGGTGTGAATGTCTCTGACCAAACAATTAGAAACAGACTTCATAAGGGTGGCCTGAGGGCCGGACATCCTCTAGTGGGCCCTGTGCTCAGTGCCCGCCCAGCACCGTGGAGCTAGACTGGCATTTTCCATAGAATACCAGAATTGGCAGGTTCACCACTGGCGCCCTGTGCATTTCACAGATGAGAGCAGGTTCACCCTGTGTGCAGTCAGTTCCTGGAGAATGAAGGAATTGATACCATTGACTGGCCCCGACACTCACCTGACCTCAATCCAATAGAACACCTCTGGGTGGGACATTATGTTTTGCTGCATCTAATGCTCCCAGGTTGCACCTCAGACTGTCCAGGAGCTCAGTGATGCCCTGGTCCAGATCTGGGAGGAGATACCCTAGGACACCATCCATCGTCTCATTAGGAGGATGCCCCCAAACAATCCCCCAACATTGTCAGGCATGTATACAAACAGGTAGGGGCCATACAAACTACTGAGTACGATTTGGAGTTGCTGCAATGAAATTTCGGCTAAATGGATTCACATGCCTGCTGCATCATTTTTTTCCCTTTGATTTTCAGGGTGTCTTTGAATTCAGCCCTCTGTAGGTTGATGATTTTTATTTCCACCAAGTGATGTGGCATCCTTTAATTCCTAACACCTTACCCAGTCCAGGGGCTTCATGTATAATGCCGTGCGTAGAACTTGCACTATAACATGGCGTAAGCACAAAAGCCGAAATGTGCTTACGCACAGAAAAATCCAGATGCAGGAATCTGTGCGTACTCCAACTTCCACGTGAAAACTAACGCTCGTGCACACGCTTCATGTAACACCCCAACTCCTCCCAGAATTACGCCTCTTTGAATATGCAAATCAAAATAAATCGCCCTTAAGCTCAGCATTCTGTGAAAAGACAATGGGAAAAGCACGGGGGAAAATATAAGAATTTCAGCGAATACCAAGTGGAGGCAAAGGAAAAACATACTATTTGTTCAAATAAACCGTGGTATAATCAACAAAAGGAAGTTGATCGAGTGACATAGCGTGTTGGAGAAACTTGAAAGCTCACGTTTACAAAATCGCACAGTGCCGGAAATAAAAAAGAAGTCACATATCAAAGTCGCTGTGAAAAGGCGAGTTGTAGCCCACTGTCTGAGTGTCATATGAAAGCTTATTAGGGTACAGAGAAAAAAAGGCACACAGTGGGGAAAAAGCACGAAATGTCAACTTCAATCTCGACATTTCCACTTTAATCACGTAGTTTATTTTGTCATTAAAGTAGAACATCATAAACTTCATCTTAAAATTGTTTAATTAACCAGTTTCTCAAATCACATCGTAATTAAAGTAGCACGTTAAATGCTTTGTTTTGTATTTGATCTTCTATGTGCTCTATGTGTGTGAATCACTACTTGCTTCTTAAACCAGCTCTCTTCCTCCAACTGGACACAGAATCCATTACATTCGTGATATTACAACTCTCTGAATAACTAAAATACTGAGATGTATACGTGATATCATTTTTATGATGATAGGAGTTAAAGCACGTTATTAAACATGAGTTTCACGGCGCAGTGATTGTGTCGACCTTGATGAAATAATTTATTGCAGCAGTACTCAGGGGCGGCTCTAGGCTTGTGGTGGCACTGGGCAGAGGAAGAATCGGTGGCTCCTTCGCCGCCAATGTCAGTAAGGTAGCTTATGCACGGTGGATGGCCACGTCCGTTGCAGACACTGCATAGCCGCCTCGTGCTCATGACACAAGCATTTAACTTTTGCTGAAATTTGTCGCTGTGTTGTTATTTTCTCTTTCTGTTTTATATTCAATATATATTGGCGTGGCCGCCACTGCAGTCCTTGCTTTTCTTTCCCCAAATACCCAATCACCACACAATCAGCTCTGTAATAGAAATTAAGCCATCAGTAAGCTTAGAGCACCGATTCTTCAAAACGTTTAAAGAACATTGAAATATCTTCGTAGTACATGTTTAATTATTCTATCCTTAACGACACTCCCAGTGAAGAATATAGATTATTTAAATGAAGTTAAAGTTTTATCTGTATAATTTAATAAACATATTTTGCTGCATTTCACCTTAAAAATGATATCGTCATCATATGTAAATACGCGCTTTATAAAGTGGCTCAGGTTGTGCGATATTATAACTGTAGTGCAAGTTTACAGTGGGGTGATTGTACTTATAAGTACAAACCGTTCTACAAGGAGCAATTGATTGACTGCATTTAAAGTTCTTGGAATGAAACTGTTTCTGAACCGCGAGGTCTGTACAGGAAAGGCTTTGAAACGTTTTGCCGTGGCTGAGACAGCGTGTCCTTGAAGCTGTATACCGATAATTCTCTTTCCGATCAGCTGCTGCTGTGATTCACACTCAGATACAGTGATATAAATACTCCGAGTGGTGCAGTGAGAGTAATATGGAAAAAGATGATCTGCTGTGGCAACTCCTAACAAGAGGAGCTGAAAGAAGAAGAAGAAGAAGGAGAAGTGAGAGTACCAATGCTAAAGCAGTTATGGTATTTGGAATACTATGGCTGTTCCCTGGACCATTATACTGTTACAAGTTAATTACAATCAGATGCGTTACACTAATAAACAATATGCGGTTAGTTTCAGGGTAATTATAAAGCCGCGTCAGGAAAATAAGGTGTAACCACACAGGAACAGTAGCATTGCTTTGACGCTGGGTGCCGCCAGTCTGCAAAACCGAGCGGAGAACTTGCGTACGACAAGGCATGAGGTACCGTGGAAAAGTGCGTGGATTTACGCCAAGTGTAGGTTTTATACATCGTGATTTGAACGTGGAAAAGTTCTTACGCAACATTTCTGTGCGTACGCACCGTTTATACATGAGGCCCCAGATCAGTAGAGATATCCAGCAGGATTTTTTGTCCCATTGAGATCTGATGTATTTTCAAAGTGTTCCTTTCATTGTTTTGAGCAGTTTAATAAGGATGGATTGCTCATTAATATTTTTCAGACCCTTTTTGTCCAAACCAGGCAGCCACATCATTATTCTTTACACTTTGCTACTAATGGAAATTTGCTCAGTATGTGCATTTTTACACCACAAATTTCTCAAGAAATTAGAACTGATAACATTTCGGAGGCCTGTTTTTGTTTGTTAACAATGCATCCCTAACAGACTGCCATGCCACTTTATTCTCACAACTCTGTGGTTCAAGCCGTGATGTTATCGATCGACAATGGCGCTTCTTTCATCTTGTATTTAAAGTGCCTATGAAACGCATTCGCCACTTTGGGCATTTTCACTTTTAATTATTTTACAACATTGAATTACAGTGGGTGCAATTTTTTTTTTCTAACACTAAATAACAGAAAACGACTACGTAATGTCAAAGTGTAAACAGTCAGTCAGTCAGGTTCTAACCTGCTTAGTCCTGATTGAAATTTGTACAAATGTTTATTTAAATTATGGGTAGAGTGGTGGCTCTGAAGCTAGGGATTTGCACTGGTAATTCGAAGGTTGCCAGTTTGAATCCCATAAACGCCAAAAGAGACTCTGCTCTGTTGGGCCCTTGAGCAAGACCCTTAACCTGCAATTGCTCCGTCCTGGGAAGAACGTTAACCTGCATTCAGCCCTGCATGTAGGCCCTCCAAACTACAGGGAAAACCTGCAGGTTGGTGGCAGAATTGGCACTCCAGCCACCATAAAAAACCTCACACTGGTTCCATTCCATTTAAACTAGCGTGATGCTGAGGTGCCACCTGTTACGTGGCTGCACTCGGGTCCTAATCTGGGATCCTGAGTTGGCTTGTCATGTGGTGGCTGCAGCAATGTGCTGTATCAGCGTGTTCTCCTAACCTCTCTCTTAGTCCTGAGCAGGGCCGTGGGGGTCTGCTGGGGCCTATCCCAACTAGCATGATGGCACAGATGGGGGTACCAGTCCATCACAGAGTAAACTCACACACTTTCACCAATTTAGGTTCGCCAATCCATGACACACAGACACCGGGAAAACGTGCAAACTCCACGTAGAGAGAACCTGGGATGTGAACCCCAGCCTCCTTCCTGCCCGGCAGCAGTGCCAACGTGTCACCCAAAGTGTAAACAAATTGGTCAAAATGAACTCTTTCAGGGCTGATGTCGACTTTTGTCAAAAGGAGGAGCTGACGATGGTAATTGACTGTAAACTGTGACAAAACCAACCGTTATGTTTTAGTTGGACTCTCGTTGCTAGAAGGAAAGTTAGATTCATTGATTTGACCGAGATTTCCTGCACTCGTGTGAGTAGCAAGGCGCAAACCGACAAAAATGGCACTGACATCTGGCGAGATGTCAAAGCGAATGCATAAAGAAAAACACTCCATGGACGACATTTTGCCTATCATCTCTGAACTAGACTATGACGTGACTGAATCAGATTTTGATACAAGTTATTGAAAACGAATGTGAGGTTCCAGCTGATTGGTCCCCAGCTAATCGTTGTACTGACAATGTTCGCCAGGGAGGACTGCCATTTAACAATGATAAGAGGTAGAAACCAGATTGCAATGCACGGCGACCGTGTCCCAGCCATGCAAAGAGAGCCTAGCACCAAGCCTGACGCGTATTCTTGGCAAACTGGCAGCCACAGCATGCAGCAACAGATGTTTTATGTTGATTTCTGTGTGAATCCATTGCTTTTCTGAAACAGTTTTTTTGGAAAAAATATTCAGCCTTCAAAGAGTTAATTACAAATGCACCCAATATAAAATGACTGATCCTGTAAATCTTAACCCCTTTTGATATGACACCCCTGAACCCTATCTGGGGCAGTCAATTGGTTTTATGTCACAGAATTAGTTCAATGGAGGTCACCTGTCCTGAGTTTCTGTTGATTTGCAGTATAAATGCACCTCATCCAGAAGGTCCAGTTTGTGACAGTCAGTATTGTGGGCAGACCTACACAATGAAGACAAACTCCACGCAACTCCATGAAGAGGGGATTGAAAAGCACAGGTCAGGGGATGGAGATGACAAAATATCACTGCAGTCACTGAATATCCTTTGTTGTCCAGACAAGTGGAAGGATTATAGCACAGCTGGAAATCGAGCAGGCTGTCCGCAAAACCGAGTGATCAGACAAGAAGCCATTAACAGACCTCTAATAATCCTGAAGGAGTTGCAAGCTGCAGCGGCTGAAATTGGAGAGACTGTGCAGACAACACAACTGTTGGCTGGTTGCTTCACCAGTGTGGAAAAAAGAGAAAATCACTGCTAAAAAAAATACACTTGATATCTCAGCAGAAGATACACAGGAGTCAAGGAAGTCAGCTGGAAGAATCTATGGTGTGATGAGACCAGAATTGAGCTTTATGGCCATCAGACTAAAGCTAAACCCTTGCACATTATTAAAAACGCAGGGTGGTGTGCAGGCTACTCTGCAATATGTCTTCTGAGGGTAAAATAAATGAAACATAATCCATGGAAATCCGGAAGGAAAGGCTAATGCAGTCTGCAAAAAAGTGCACTTTGTTTTCCAGCAAGACAACAACCCCAAGTACAAAGCCAAAGCTCCACAGGAATGGCTTCAAAACAACAATGTTAATATCCTGGAGTGGCCAAGTCTAGGGAATCCATTCCCGGACGGGTTTATCCATTCCCAGGAATTCGGGAATCCCAGGCTCCCAGGGATGATACAGTGCACAGGCATCTCACATGTGAACGGTTTTAGAACGACCGACACTTATTTTTAATAAAACTACTGTAATATGTTGACACAAATAAAAGACTAAGCTTATCTACAAGCAGTTCATGCTGTCATATAAGTACAAGTATCTGTAGTTGTGGTAATAAGAGCGTAGAAAACACAATGTCCGCACTGGTGGTGTGCTGGTAGTGCTGCTGCTTTGCAATAAGTAGAGTGTGGAAGATTGTGGGTTCGATTCCTTCCTCTGTGGATAGCGCTTTGAGTACTGAGAAAAGTGCTATATACTGTAAATGTAATGAATTTTTATTATTAACGTGTCCAGCGTGCGGTCATTAAGGCAAGAGCGCACCTTCGTGCAGAAGTACACTAGCCGCTGAGGAAGCACGCTCTGCCTCCATTGATTTAGGCGGCACAGTCATCAGATACTGATACACTTGTTCTAAACAACACCCGTGCTTGCCATTGCTCTGAAACACCGCCATTTCAGCTTTTACTGATGCATCCAGTTTCTTGTCATCATTCTGTGATGGCGAGTTTCTTGGCACAGATAATGCGGATGCAACAGCCTGACGCATCGCAATTTCAAGTTGCTGTTCAAAGCTGTTGTCTGATGAAGTGCAAGCTGCAGCAATGGCGCCACCTTAATTATTTTCAACTATAACTCTGTTATTTCTTGATCGATTTTTACACGCTATATATGTGAGCTTGGCCATTCCCGTTTTCCCGGGAATTACAGCAGTTTCAATGTCCAGGAATCCCAGGCTCCTGATTCCCTAGCCGAGTCAGAGTCCAGTCTCAAATCAAACTGAGAATGTGTGGCTGGACTTGAAAAAGGCCAATCACTCACAATCTCCATGCAGCCTGACAGAGCTGTGAGGAGTTTTAGGAAGAGGAATCCGTGTCCAGATGTGCGAGGCTGTTATGCACCTCATCTGAAATGAAGCAGAAGTTGAACAAACTGTTTTGTAGTAAAATCAGCGTCCTTAATTCCAAAGACAATTTAATGTCACTAATTTCTTAATCTCTGAGATTGAAGACAGAAAGGTGGTTTAGTGATCTAATTAAATGACAAGTATGGTTATAGCAACTGTGGCTTTTAAAAGCAAATACTGAACACCTTCCAGATTAATCCATCATACCTGCTACACCTCTTTGTCGTGTGGTGAGTGCAGCAACGTGCTGTATCAGTGTATGCTCCCAGCATCCCTCCCTCTCTTTGAAGTGCCTCTTATGTATTCACAAAACTGTGATATGATTGGCTGCAGTGCTCATTATACAACTGAAGGCTTCATCACACTAACCGACTTTTCCATTGGTTTTCAGTTGCAGACTTCATTTACATAATATTCACATGGCTTTAGAACAATCTAGATGAGAACGGGCCATTCAGCACAACAAAGCTCAACAGTTGTAACCACTTAATTCCTATAAAAAAATATCAAGTCGACTTCTGAAGGTCCCTAAAGTCCTACAGTCTACCACACTACTTGGTAGTTTATTCCAAGTGTCAATGGTTCTCTGTGTGAAGAAAAACTTCTTAATGTTTGCGTGAAATTTACCCTTCAAAGGTTTCCAGCTGTGTCCCCGTGTTCTTGATGAACACATCTTATATATAAATGTCTACGTGTGGAAGTGTGTGTGTGTGTCTATCCGGCCCAGAAGTGAGCGGTGGAGTCGGGGTAAGGGCTGTAAAATGTAGAACAGGAGGCATATGTGCAATGAAAGAACAGCTACAGATTATTTAAAGCTACATAGCAGATTACAAAAACATACATCCACAAGAATGACTTCAGGAATACTGATCTCACTGAAAGATGAATGCCCCCTTACTGTAGAAATGAGGTTTGCTAAATGACAAATGTGACACTGCCTATGTATGTGGCTCAATATCAGCATGGTAAGTGTCATGGCTCCCACCAAAATGATGTTTGTCCACTTTTTGGAATATAAAAGGCAGCCTTTAATGACCTCTTCCCGTAGTTCAGCACTGTGAGCCTGTCCTCTCTTGTTATCTCAGAGAATAGAAGAAAGCCTCTGCCCTTCAGGCGTAAGCAAATCTGAAGAGAAAGGCAGGCCTTTGCACTGCTTCTTCAGCTGCATGCTTCTTTATATATGAGATGCTGTTTTCTTTTGTTTAGTCAGTAACAGGCCATCACAGGACATCAAATGTGTAGGTCAACAGTTAAAGGAAATTATTCAAAGCAGAGACAGTCCACTTAAGGTGCAGATGTGCAGCCTGCCCAGTGTATAGAAGTGTCTGTAAGTACTGGCTGAATTCTTAGTTCTGCCATCCACATATAAAGATAAAGATTTGTAGATAGATAGAAACGCTATACAGTAAATAATTATGGGTAAATGGATAAATCTGTAAAAGACTATATAATAGACTTCAAGAAAAACATATACTGTATATGTATTGTGGTGTGTGGCCAGCCATTCATCCTGGCCCATACCCCCAGGCCATCAGATGGAGCCCTCCCTGCAGCATGGAGGTGCCCCGAATGCCAGCCTGGAATCATGGACAATGGAGTCTTTATTCACAGCCCTGCTGGATACCATGGGGGCCGCCAGAGGATACTGCAGGGAGGATCAAGGACTATTTTCCCTACAGCCCGGAAGTACGTCCCAGTCATGGGTTGAAGAAAAAAGGAGTTTTCATCCGACCCGGAAGTGTTGCCAGTCACATAGACAGTGAGAAGAGAAACACTTCCGGGTCAAGGACTATAAAAGACTGTAAGAAACACCAGAGAATTGAGCTGAGTCGGGAGGCAGGGTGACAACGCGTCTGGGAGTGGAGGATTGTGATTATAGTGTATTGTGTTTATTGTTCATGAGTATAGTGGAGTGGAGGGTGCTTTGTGCACATTATTATTATAATGAAGACAACTTTTGGACTTTTATCTGGTGTCTGGCGTCTGGTCTGAGGATTCAAGGGGATGACAGTGCCCCCTATCTGTCACAGTATATATAGATATAGATGTATATTGGGGACACACCTGTACACCTGCTTATCCAAGCAATTATCTAATCAGCCAATCATTTGGCAGAAGCACAATGCATAAAATCCTGCAAACACAGGTCATGAGGTTCAGTTAATGTTCACATCAAACACCAGAATGGGGAGAAAACGAGATCTCAGTGATTTCAGCAGTGCCAGGATTGCTGGTTCCAGATGGACTGGTTTGAGTATTTTTATAACTGCTGATCTCCTGGGATTTTCACGCACAACAGTCTCTACGGTTTAGTTAGAATGGTGGAAAAAAAGAAAAGAACTTCCATTGAGCAGCAGTCCTGTGGATAGAAACATTGATGGACTGAGGTCAGAGGAGAATGGCCAGATTAATTTGAGCTAACAGAAAGGCTACGGTAATTGAGATAAGCACTCTTTACAACTGTGATGAGCAGAAAAGCATCTCAGAATGCACAGTATCTGGAGCCTTGAGGTGGATGGGCAGCAAAAGAACAGCAGAAGACCACATCGGGTTCCAGTCCTGTCAGCTAAGAACAGAAAGCTGAGGCTGCAGCGGGCACCAAAACTGGAAAATTGTAGGACTGGAAAAACGTATCCTGGTCTGATGAGTCTCAATTCAGCTGATGCACATACAGTAGATGCTAGGGTCAGAATTTGGTACCAGTGCCATGAATCCATGTCCTCAACCAACCTTGTGTCAACAATCCAGGCTGGTTGGTGGTTGTATAAATATGTGGAGAATTTTTTCCTGGCACACATAATACTGATCAAGTACTGCTTGAAAACCACAGCCTATCTGAGTATTGTTACTGATCATCTGCATCCCTTCATGTATCCATCTTGTAATGGCTCCTTCTAGCATGATAATACACCATGTCAGAAAGCAAAAGTTGACTCACATGATAGTGAGTTCAGTATTCTTCAGGGATTTCAATCCAAATGAACACCTTTGGGATGTGGTAGAACAGGGGATTCACAGCATGAGTATGCAGCTGACAAATCTGTAGAAACTGTGTAATGCCATCATGTCAACATGGACCAGAATCTCAAAGGAATGGTTCTAACATCTTGTGAAGTCTGTGCATGAAGAACCAAGGCTGTTTTGGCAGTCAGAGGAGGCCCTACCTACTATTAACTATAGCGATCCTAAGAGTGTGCTTAGTGATACACTATATAATAGAAACATAGGTAAGTCAGACACTACATTATAGACAGCTAGAGAGATTTTATAAGAGACATTCAGATAGACAGACAGACAGACAGAGAGGCAGATAGATAGATAGATAGATAGATAGATAGATATGAAAGGCACTATAAGATAGATAGATAGATAGATAGATAGATAGATAGATATGAAAGGCACTATGATAGATAGATAGATAGATAGATAGATAGATAGATAGATAGATAGATAGATAGATAGATATGAAAGGCACTATATAATAGATAGTGTGGCAGTAGGGGGCAGTAGTGCACCCTTGAACCCTCAGCGATGACTCCAAACACCAGGTAAAAGTCCACAACCTTTTATTTATTTTTCACAGTGCACCAAGCACCTTCCACACTACTCACAAATCACTATCCACACAATAACCTCTCCTCCTCGCCCAGACACTTTGCTCCTCTCCCACCCAGCACAGCTCAGTGTCTGGACTGAGGCACCGTCCTTTTATAGCCCCTGACCCGGAGGTGTTCCTGTCCCAGCAGTCCACAGTTCCCTATTCCTTCCGGGTCAGGGCAATCAGTCTTTTACTTCACCCCGGGAGCACGCCATTCCTTCCCGTCACGTGACTGTGACGTACTCCCGGGTCATAGGGCACAACAGATCCCACAAGTCCTCCCACAGCGACTCCTGGTGGTCCCCAAGGTATCCAGCAGGGCTGTGTATAAACACTACAAAGTCCATAAGGCCCTGCTGGACCTCGGGGCACGATCCTGGTGTCGGGAGAGCTCCTCCTGTCGGCCTGGGGGTGCGGACCGGCCTGGGAAGCCGGCAGTCTTCCACAATAGATAGTATTAATTTCTTGGAAGTTTTCACATTTTATTGTTGTACAGCATTGAATTGGATTTAATTTGGCTTTTTTGACACTGATCAACAGAAGATAAGACTCTTTAATGTCAAAGTGAAAACAGATCTCAACAAAATGTTCTAAATTAATAACAAATATAAAACACAAAAAGATTGATCACATAAGTATTCATCCTTGAAATATCCATCCATCCATTATCCAACCTGCTATATCCTAACTACAGGGTCATGGGGGTTTGCTGGAGCCAATCCCAGCCAACATAGGGCACAAGAGAGGAAACAAACCCCGGGCAGGGTGCCAGCCCACTGCAGGGCACACACACACCCCAAGCACAAGTTAGAATTGCCAATCCACCTAACCTGCATGTCTTTGGACCGTGAGAGGAAACTGGAGCACCCAGAGGAAACCCACACAGACACCAGGAGAACATGCAAACTCCACGTAGGGAGGACCTGGGAAGTGAACCCGGGTCTCCTAACTGCGAGGCAGCAGCGCTACCCACTGCCCCACCTTGCCATCCTCCCTGAAATATGACACCCCTAAATCATTCCCGAGGCAGGCAGTTGGTTTTGAAAGTCCCAGTGTTAGTTTAATCGCGATCCCATGTCTGAGGTTTCAGTTAACTGATGATAGTCTTGCATCAGGACGGTCCAGCTTATGGTTTGTCAATATGTTGGTCTGGAAGGGTTCGAAGGGGTTGCTCTCTTTACTTTACAAAATGGCCTTACCATGAGTGATCCTTTGAGGTCCTCACATATACAGCTGACTCAGTATAGGACAGAGGCACCTTTCATCTTTTTAACATAACATTAGAGGCCTTCAAGCATGGAGCCCATGAATGACACCTCTTCTCATCTACATGCTCATGTTTGAGTACATAGCCCAATTAAATTTGTACTTGCATGCCTCCTCATAGTAGTACAGCAATATAATAAAAAGACATCCCACTTAGAGCATTTAAAATGGATTAAGCCAAATCAGGTTGTATGTGGGCTTGTCTCATGTGGATAATATCTGATCACCTCAAACATGAAATCCACACAACTGCAGCAAATCTCATGGCCTTCAGTTCAAATAGTCAAGCCATCCAGAGCAGGATATGAACTCCTGTGATGTGGATGATGACCAACATTGGGAGGCTTGAACACAAAACGGCTCAATCCATAACACAAGCTCTTAGCGGGTTCCTCATTGACTTAACTAAGCACTAAGTTGACCTGAAGAGCTACATGGGCTCCTCTCATCTAGTCAGTGGTTATACTTTCGAGATTATCACTCGTGCCTTCCACATTTTGCAACATAAAAATTCTGTCACTTAGAACACACGGTCCTTAAGTGTACCCGCTAGCCAGGATTTCTTCCATTCCCTCTTGGCAGTGTTAATCCAGAAGTCCTCAGGGATACAGGGTCACATTTCCTCCAGGAAATGCTTCTCTGATTAAATCTATATTTTTATCTTGACAAATAGCTTATTTAAAATAATTTCCTTATTTGGAAGCCCCATTACATACTCGTGGTGGCTTTCTAGGGAGTGCCTGCTGTTGTGCACTCTGTCCCGCCCAAGGACTTGGAGGATTAGGGTTTTTGACAAACGCCACTGCACCCCTTTAGCCATTCAGATCGGAGGAGGACGTCTTCCTGGTGTGTCGTGGAACATCTGCTGCTCTTCCAGGAAGCCTGCAGTGTTGACATAAATGCATCTGTTAATTTAAAGCTAATCTAAACAAGGGACTTCTTTTTTCGTTTTTGGAGAACTACTTGACATTTTGCTGGAGAAACAGTTCTTGTCCTGCGGTCACTAGAATGTCACCATTTGCTGAACTGCTTGATTTAATTTGTACACTGTAATATTTATTTTTTTTTTCTATTTTTGTTGTTTCATGCAATTTGCAAATATGATCTTAGGCGCTTCCTGCTGTGGCGTGAAAAAAAAAATACTGCAGTGCTGACTACTTTTTCTCCTTTTTTCGCTGACGGGCTGCAGAATCCCAGGATGACTCAGAAAGGCGCTCAACCTGGCCAGCAAGTCTGCTGGGAGTTGTTCCAGGGGAGTTAACTCTTTGAAAAAAGAGACATGCTGAGGAAAACTGAATACGCTGGCGGTGTGGCCCAGCGGCTAAGGCGTTCGGCAGTAAACAATGAAGCTCTTAACTCAGGCCCCATTGCTGACTCAAGCAAGTCAGTTTAACTTGACAGTGTTCACATTGTCAAAATACAGAAGAGTTGGAGACCTGGGACAGTATTCAGTGTGGTGTATAAAATAAAGAAATGTTCAAATTCGTTCTGTTACCGTGTCACCACTATGTAGAGAAAGAGATGCATGGATATTGGAGTTTAGCCTGGGGTGGTGGGAGCGTCACAATATGCTAAGCCCAGCAGACTAGGACTTCCAGTCTTTAGCAACAGCCCCCAGGTCCCCTGAGTTAATTACTAGACACTCCCAAGCTGATCTGGAGGTTGTCATATCTCCTGTGTGTTTCGAATTGGCCCATATCTTCTTCCAATGAGTCATGGGAAAGATTAGACAAAGAACAATCTAAAAGTATGGCCATCTTGATGCTTCTAAGATAGCTTTACCTAAAATATGGAGAGCGGGACACATATCTGGAGTCAGGGATGGGAGTGTTGTTCACTTGAGAGCGGCCAATGGCTTGGTGACCTCCTTACCAGGTGGTGCGTAGGTCCAAAAGCCATGTGGAGCCATTATGAGGACCTGCCACCAGCACGGCAAAAGAGTGAAGGTCATGTGTAATGGCAGTCAAGTTACAGGCAAGAGTGGGACTGATCTAAGCGTAGTGGACCTCAGTCAGTGCATTTACATGGATGCAGAAAACCGGGATAAGGGGAGTAACCCAGTTAAGGCTGGAACCCCCCATTTACATGCATGAGCCCACTTATAGTGGTTCACCCTTGGCAAAATGATCTGATGTCATGACAATGAGGTAAAAAAAGATTAAACATCATCATCTGAAAACATGCATGGAGCCTTTGTCTCCAGACATTTTGCTGCATAACTTAACAATACACAGGGTATGTCCAACTCTTTAACCATAAATGTGGCAATTTCAGAAATATTGAGACAAATTATTTCAATTATTAAAAGGAATAACAGAAATGCCTTAGCACTTGCCTCGCATAAGCTAACAAATATCAACGGACATGTGCAGATTACAAAATCCTTAACTATATCCTGGTGTGGTCAAACAGGAGTAAGAGCCGAAGAATTGTTGGGACCCCAGATGGGTCGTCGAGTTTGATTCAACGAACAAGTTAGAAAAACAAATGCACAATGGTGTTAAAGAACACACTCTGTAGGTTTTGCTTGGCCTCTAAATGCTGCTCAGTTAAGCAAGTCTGGCCTTGAGGAGCTTTGTCTTCCAATCTGACTCGAACCAAAGTGACATGCCATCTTCTTTATAGGCCTTGTCCTCACGAGTGTCTTCTCGGAGCTGTGGAGGCAGAAGCAGGTGATAATGTTAGCAGAAACTCCCCCTCTTGTCCCGGAGTGGTATTTCATACCTTTGATGATCCTCCAAAGCACATGCGTGACACCAGACAATAACCAGTTTACTTGCGAAGGAATCTATGCCTGATATTAGCTGTTAGCTTTTGTAACTTCATCCATCCATCCATCCTCTTCCGCTTATCCGAGGTCGGGTCGGGTTCGGGGATTGCCGCCACGACAGGCACCGACCACCTTGCGGCCACAGCTCCGGTCAGCCGCCTCAACAATAGAGGCACGGAACATGGCCCATTCGGACTCAATGTCCCCCACCTCCCTCGGGACGTGGTTGAAGTTCTGCCGGAGGTGGGAGTTGAAGCTACTTCTGACAGGGGACTCTGCCAGCCGTTCCCAGCAGACCCTCACAACATGTTTGGGCCTACCAGGTCTGACCGGCATCTTCCCCCACCATCGAAGCCAACTCACCACCAGGTGGTGATCAGTTGACAGCTCGGCCCCTCTCTTCACCTGAGTGTCCAAGACATATGGCCGCAAGTCCGACGACACGACCACAAAGTCGATCATCGACCTGAGGCCTAGGGTGTCCTGGTGCCAAGTGCACATATGAACACCCTTATGCTTGAACATGGTGTTCGTTATGGACAATCCGTGGCGAGCACAGAAGTCCAATAACAAAACACCACTCGGGTTCAGATCGGGGGGGCCATTCCTCCCAATCACGCCCTTCCAGGTCTCACTGTCATTGCCCACGTGAGCATTGAAGTCTCCCAGCAAAACGAGGGAATCCCCAGAAGGTATGCCCTCTAGCAACCCCTCCAGAGACTCCAAAAAGGTTGGATACTCCAAACTGCTGTTCGGCGCATACGCACAAACAACAGTCAGGACCCTTCCCCCCACCCAAAGGCGGAGGGAGGCCACCCTCTCGTCCACCGGGGTAAACCCCAATGCACAGGCTCCGAGTCGGGGGCAATAAGTATGCCCACACCTGCTCGGCGCCTCTCACCGGGGGCAACTCCAGAGTGGTAGAGAGTCCAGCCCCTCTCAAGGAGATTGGTTCCAGAGTCCAAACTGTGCGTCGAGGTGAGTCCGACTATATCTAGCCGGAAACTCTAGAACCTCGGTTCCGGCTAGAGGTTCCGGCTTTTGTAACTTAGGAACTGTAATTTGCTTGTATTCTGCTCTGATCTCTTCACTTGTGATGATCAATTTTGTACCCTTGTCCTTATAACACTTGCTCCTAAACAGCCCTTTAGATTTCTCTTTACATGGTTATGTTGACCTCCTTTTGTAAGGACAAAATAATCTGCTAAGAAAGTAAGTGTAAAAGTAAAGGCCCTGGGAGCATGTCACTATCTCTTCCAACTCACTAGGTTTATGTAAATGAAGTCTCTGACTGAAAAAGATGTAAAAAAAAAGTTCTGTAATGTGGCAGGACCTTTCGAGTATCCAATCATCTGACATACAATCAGGTCCACAAGTGTTTGGACAGTGAATTATCATAATTTTGGCTCTGTACAACACCACAATAAAGCAATCATTATGTGATTGAAGTGCAGGCTTTCAGCTTTAATTTAAGGGGTTTACCAAAGATATTGTATGAGCTATTTTGGAATGACTGCCATTTTTATATATGGTTCCGACTTTTTCCAGGGGCTCAAAAGTATTTGGACAGACTAACATAATTATAAATATAATGATCATTTTTCAATATTTGATTGAAGGTTCTTTGTGGTCAATGACTGCCTGAAGTCTGAACCCATGGCCATCCCCAAGTGCTGGGTTTCCACCTTTGTGAGGCTTTGCCAGGCCTTTACTGCAGTTGTCTTCAGGTGCTGCCTGTTCATTGGACTTTCTGCCATCAGTGTTGACTTCAGCATGTCCACTTGGGTTGGGGTCAGTTGATTGACTTGGCTTTTGAAGAATCCTCCACTACTTTGCCTTGAAAAGCACTTGGTTTGCTGTCATAGTATGTTTTGGCTCATTATCCATCTGTACTGTGAAGCGTCATCCTGTCGGTTTTGCAGCATTTGGATGAATCTAAGCAGACAGATTGTACATTTCAGAATTCATCCTGCTACTTCTGCCAGCAGCCATATTATCAATACACAACAGTGACTGACTTCCATTTGCAGCCATGCATGATCATGCCATAAAACTGCCTCTGTCATGTTTCACAAGTGTTATGGTACTCATTAGCTCATGAGCCATTTCTTCTTTCCTCCTTGCTCTTCTCTTCCCATCATTTGGTGTATATATTGATCTTACTTTCCTTTATCCAAAGAAAATTGTTCCAGAACCGGACAGGCTTTTAAAACATGTTTTCTGGCAAAGTCTAATCTGTCCTTCCTAGGCTTGAGGCTAACCAGTGGTTTGCACATTGTGGTAAACCCTCTGTCTTTACTTTCATGAAGTCTTCTCTTGATTGTAGACTTTGGCAATGACAGGCCTACCTCCTGTAGAGTGTTCTTGGCTTATCTAAATGTTGTGGCAGGGTTCTTCTTCACCAAGGACAGAATTCTGCAATCATTCCCTGTAGTTGTCCTCGGTGGTTTTCCAGACCTTCTGCTGTTGATGAGTTCACCAATTCATTCCTTCTCTTTAAGAATGTACCAGATGGTTGATTTGACCACTCCTGATGTTTCCGCTGTCTTTCAGATGGGTTTGATTTGTTTTCTCTGCCTAATGATGGCCTGTTTTACTTGCATGGACAGGACTATGCAGAAAAACGTCTATCATTCCAAAAAGGCTCATATGATATTTTTGGTAAACCCCTTAAATTAAAGCTGAAAATCTACACTTCAATCACATAATGATTGCTTTATTTCAAATCCATTGCGGTGGCATATAGAGACAAAATTATGAAAATTATGTCACTGTCCAAATACTTACGGACTTGACAGTACATGTGCAGAGCATGAATAGGGCACACAGACAGTGACTGGGCTGGGATTCAAACACCGTCTTCTGTACCTGAGCTGGAAGAGCTGAACACTCCGCCACCATGCTGAATTCTTGTTGATTTTCACTAGTTGTGAAACTTTGGAGTCAGAAGCTAAGGAACTCCAACACATTCTTCAAAAGTACTACTGTACATTTATCATTGTTGTTGAATGATGCATCATATTGGACTGCATCTGTATTTGTTTTCAGAAATCGGTGCATGAAAGACGTGTGACAATGTCCCCAAGAGAGTATGTCTTTACATTATATGGCCATGGACATGCGGTTGCAGGTAATATGCTCTTAGTCTCGGTGCAGTCAGCCACTTCACTTTTTCCTAGTTGGCTACTTTCGTGCAGGAGAGGTTAAAACTAATTCTGGTTAAAGTATTACATTTATTTTTATTTCCAATACAAACAAAAATAATATCCTGCAAAAGTTAACCATTCACTGAGCCAACCCTGAGAACTCGGAGGTCATTTTCATGCAGAGGTGTCTGGACTCGTTCCCCGCTCTGCATTATTTACCACTGGACATGTTAAAGTCATTCTTTGATGCGCAGAAGGCTGTTAGCACTCTGCAAGTCAGTCAGGAATGTGCTGGGTGAGCCATCTGGGGGGAGCTGGAATCACCTGGGGGCTCTCCAACTTGTCCAGGCTGCACAGGGAATGCACTGGAATGTAAAGCATCTCACTCTGCAACAGGCAGGCTGTGGTCTGTGAGTCTGAGGAGAAACTCAGGAGGTGAACTAACAAAGTGGTGGGCAGAACTAGGGGAAGCAAGAAGAGCAGACTGGGAGAGGCACCTCTGATGGTGAAACCCTGGTAGCATGTAAGTACGGTGTACATCTCACAGACGAAACTTGTACTATGATAGCAAACATGGACAAAATAATGCCAGCATGGACAAAGTCAGAATACTGTTGAGGAAGAGATCCTTAAGAAGGAGACATTACAGCAATCAACATTTACCTGCTTATCTGCATGGCCAGAGAAACATACACTAATACATTTCCTGTCACTCTTGCTAAGGTTATTGTCATAAGATGACTTTCATGATATCAAAATAAGAGAAGCAATCATTACATTGAGCAGTTCCGTTGTTATATCGTCAACAATCGCTGATAGCAGTTGCAGCCATCATTCTCCCAAACTCTTCCTCTTTCTCACTTCAGTTTCATCTTCCGCTCTTGTGTTTTACAATGCATTTGCTGTGACTTCTTCCTCTTCTCTATGGGTGGTGGGGCTCCACCAATCCTTGTTCATTTTCTGCAATGCCACCTCTACATCCTCTTATTTTGAAACAGACTGTACTTAATGTAGGCAATAACGACTCTCTTTATGTGCATCGCAGGCTCTGATATGCCATATGGACTGGCATTTCAAATGTCTGTGTGCCACCCCCTCCACACTTACCATACAGTATATATGATAATCTGCTTTTAAAGTAAACCTGAATCTACTCCCTTCAGTATGTAACGCACATTCAAGTAGTGTGTAAATATTTGGAACCATTACCTTGTCCATGTCTTATCTACAGACAACCATTTAAAAAAAGCATTGTATTAAAATAAGAGTAACGTCAAGCAGATAGAATGGAGCAGTTCTTTAAAATGAGGGTGACGTCAAGCAAGTGGAAAGTAGCAGTGTGTTAAAATAAGGGAGACGTCAAGCAAATGGAAGGGAGTAGCATCCTAAAATGAGGGTGACATCAAGCAAATGGAAAGGAGGTCCGGTCATGTTGGGGAGCATGCACTTATCCAGTGGCATTGCCACACCCACCTCATAACGAAACATCTCAGGGTCCTGGTTGGCAACCCCCCAGGCAGACACGTGGTCCAGTCACACCCTCCGGAAATAACCATGTATCTACTGCAGCCAGGTGTTACGTAGGCATCCCTTTGGTCTGGTCCAGCCTTTTGGGTCCTCAACAATCAGGATCCTGCAAGCTTGATCACCCTCGGGGAATCGCGCCACATGCCCGTAATGCCATAACTAATTCTCCTTCACAATGCAGGTAGTGTGCCTCATTCAGGACTCCACGAGCAACCGCTCATTCAACACAAAGTCAGAACAGTGGTACCAAGGATTCCCTGAAGAGACACAGCACTGAAGGAGTCCAGACTTCATCTCAGGTCACTGGATAGTGTTCATGTCTCACAACCATATAGCAAAATAGGAAGCACCAGGACTCTTAAAGACTTGGACCTTTGTCCTTTTGAGGTATTGGGAACACCAAACACCCCTTTCCAGTGACCTCATGACCCCCATGCTCTCCTAAATCATCTACTGACTTAATGGGAAGAATCATCAGAGACATTAATGTTGCTGTCAAGGTTTTACATGCACGTGGAGGAGTGAGTTAAAATAAAGGTGACGTCAAGGAAATGGAAGGGGCCAATGTACTAAATTGAGGGCGATGTCAAGCTAAAAGAAAGAAGCAGTTGCACCTGGACTACTTGCTGCAGCAAACAGGGCAATAATGTATAGCAAGAAAAGGACATTTTTATGCATTCAGCTATTGCCCGATCATGGTTAGAGTATTGTTTGGGCTGTCTATGATCTTCTGCCCTTACTCTATTATAATCCTTACTATAATATATACAATGATGGGCTATCCATCCATCCTTTTTTGTGACCTGCTTATCCAGAGCCCTTCCACTGAGTCAGCACCTTAACGTGGTAGAGTGGTTTACATGATCAGTGATCCCCTGAGTGATGTTAAGTTGTGTACACCTGGTTGGGCCAGCCATGATGCCAAGGTCAGAAGTGAGGTCCTGACTAAGACTGACTCAATTGCCCCATTCCAACACCTCACTCACCCACCAAGTGTCCATCCAAAGTGGTGTGACTTCCTGCTGCCCCTTGTTGTCCCAACAGGATGTGAAGCAATGTGATTGAGTAATTGCACATCCGCACTAACCACAACACCATTGTGCAGGCTTTTCTTCCATCCATCTATTACGCCAACCTACTGCACCCTCCATTGCCCTGGTCATCATACCCACAGGTCTGCCTTTTCCAAATTGGGCTGCTCTCCCACCAGCATTGTGGTAGAAATCAACATCTTAATTAAAGAAAGAAACTTATCTTCTAACAGGACAAATTTGATAACAACAACAACATTTATTTACATACCACATTTTCATACAAACAATGTAGCTCAAAGTGGTTTACATGATGAAGAAAGAGAAAAAAGACAAAATAAATAATTAAAATTAGGGAACACTAATTAACATAGAATAAAAGTAAGGTCCGATGGCCAGGTAGGACAGAAAAAACAAAAAAAGAAAAAACCCCAGAAGGCTGGAAAAAAAAAAAAACTCTGCAGAGGTTCCAGGCCACGAGACCACCCAGCCCCCTCTAAGCATTCTACCTAACATCAGTGACCTCAATCAGTCCTCATTGTATTCACAGTTCACATGGAAGAATTTGATGATGATGGTCATGTGGACTTGTGGCCTTTAATCCATCAATGTAGGGACATCACGGTGCTTTGATTTAGGTGGTGGTGGTTTTATGTTAAACCACTCCACCATCTTAAGGTGCTGACTCAGTGGAAGGGCTCTGGATAAGCAGGTCACAAAAATGGATGGATGGATATTCCATCAATGTATATATTATAGCAAGGATTATAATAGAGTAAGGGCAGAAGACCATAAAACCGTTTAGTCAGTAATCAGTTAGGAGAAATGCTTGTCCATCAGCATCTTTTGCAGCACCAAGCAGAGGAGGGAGCATCTCTTTTAGTAGTCTGCTACAGCATGATGGGAATGGTCTGAGAAACAATGGACAGAAGTTAATTTTATATGCTATTGAATTGATATACATTTACTCTGGTTGGTTCATTGGTTTACATTCAAATGACTTATATAAAAGACTATTTTATTATTTTCTGGTTCTCCTTATACCCTTTGCGTTGAGCCGCCACCCTTGAAATGTCTTTTTATGTAACAACTGTCCATTCTGGTGGTTTACAGGACATCAGCTGACTTCGTAGTCATCTCTTAGTCTTCCTCCAGTACATTTTGTGTTTCTATGTGTTTCACTGCTGTCTGCATATCCTCAAGGCATTCAGCATTATCTGCACATTTTTTATAGGTGTGTCACAGCCCACAGATATTCAGAGCTGAATACTTTTGCTTTCTCTGTGCACAGTACTGCAAACTCTTGTAACATCCATTCTGCTTTACCTTTATATATATATATTTACTGCCATGCATCCTCACTCCATGTATTCCACATTATTTTGTATGTAAAGCAACATATATCCCCTGCCCCGGGTCATTCAATAATTCTTTGCATATATGTCACTGTTTCTACTTCTTTTGCATACTCTACTCTGTTGCATTTAAGGTGGCCATTGTTTTGTATTGTTGTGTCATCAGTCCCGCTCTTCTATGTGTTTCACCGCTGTCTGCATATCCTCAGGACATTCAGCAATACCTGCACACTCTATATGGGTGTGTCACAGCCCACAGATATTCAGGGCTTTATACTTTTGCTTTCTCTGTGTAGTCCACATGATGTGTACAGCATCTTCCGTCCATTTACTGTATACAATAGATATGTTGCTGCCTCTGCTTTCTCAATACATTCTGTACTATTCTGTTGATCTTAAGCTCATTCTCTTCACGTCTGTCACAGCCTCAGTCTCAATTTATTCAGTACTGTTAAACATGGCCTCTCACACCTCCTTTCACTCTTCAAGGGTCTGTTACTGACTCTGTTTCAATAAACAGTGCAGCCTGTTGTCCTCAGATTAATTCTGTGCAAGTGTGTCATGGCCTCCAATTCCTCTGTACATTCTGCACTATGCAGTACTGTATATTTAATGGATTTTTTAAAATTGTACCTCCATTGCCTATACTGTACATATTTATAACCAGTTCATTTGAGCTATAATAATAATAATAAGAAGAAGAAGAAGAAGAAGAAGAAGAGGAAGAAGAAGAAGAAGAAGAAGAAGAAGGGTCTGCGTTGTGTTTTGACTAAGAAAAAAACATTACTCGGGGTGCAGACCAAAATCATTTATGGAAAAGACAGGCCAGGCCTTTGGGATTTTTACCAAGCCTCATGATGGCCTGTCCAGAAAAGGAGTAGGTTAATAAAAGTGCTATATAAATATAATGTATTATTATTATTATTATTATTCATGTTTTCCTCCCTCGCTATAACATTTACATGCAAGTTTAATTCTAAACTGGAAAAGTATGACTGACTGTGGGAGAGGGAGGCGAATGCTGCAAAATTAATGAGGCTGAAGTGGTTCCCCTATACTGTCTAAATAAAGTGATTCGACTGTCTAGAAAGTGATATATAAATGTAGCTATCTTTTTATCTATATATGAGATCTACTCTTCTTAGATGCATTCTGTATAGGAATGCAATTTGTATGCTGCAGCCTCATCTACCATTAATTTTCTATGTGCCATATATACATCCTGTATATATTGCCCGCTGTACTGCTGAACCTCCATGAACTCGCCATAGGTTTGTAAGTACCTCTACGTCCGCAATATATTCCTGATCATTTTACGTTCTCTTCTCTTAAGTAATCTACTCTCTGTACATTCTGTAAATATTATTTTATCTCAATATCGCGTGTCCTCCCACTGCAGTGAGCACTGCCATCACAGAACGTAGCGTGTAGTTCGCGATTCGTGCTCGCGCTCGCCCTCGCCTCTGGAGGTGGCGCGCATCCGAGGAAGGGGCGGTGCTGGAAAAGGCGGGTGACGCGCACCGCTCCTTGCGCTTTGCTTCACGTCTCGTGCTGGCTAGGGCACGAGCGCAGCATCGCTGCTCTTCATTCCTGAAGATCTCTGATCGGTGCACGAGGGGGTGGAGGACGTCGCCGTTACTATTGCTGCCCTCGCTGAATGGATTACTGATTTAGAAGACGTGACCTTCTCCAGCGAGAACCTCGAAACTCCTTTAAGGCGCCATGGCCTCCGACGAGCTGGCTAATAAGCTCACCCGCCGCTTGAAGATAGAGGAGGGCGCCGGGGAGCCGGCTGCTTTGGCCCGGGAGGAACCGGAGGGGGGCGGCCACACTGAGTCGAATAAACCGTCGACCGCTAATGCGGACACAGAGCTGGGGGCCAAACTGCTCCGACGTGCGGACCTGAACGACGGACACGGAGAGTCGCAGCAGCCCAGCAAGAGAGTGTTCAACCCTTACACCGAGTTCAAGGAATTCTCCAGGAAGCAGATTAAAGACATGGAGAAGATGTTCAAGGAGTGAGTCCTGGCATGGCAGGGCAGGGCAGGGCAGGGCAGGGCGGGGTAGGGTGGTGAGCGGGTCAGGGGCGTGTGGGACCATGTTCAGGTCTGAGTCAAGTTTGTAGGTCAGTGGGGTGTGGACCAGGGTTACTTGAGCACTGAGGATTAGGTGCGGCCTCACGTTACAGGGTGAAATTGATAAAGGTTTGACACCGGGGCCGTGGGCACCAACGGACGGACAGACATGATGCCAAAGACGAAAGTGCAATGTGCTTAGCTGATATACTTTTAATTTGGCACACGCTAAGCCATGTGCCCGGTACAATCTTGATTTTCTAAAATTTCCTAGTCGATGTAGTATAGTATATGTGAAATCAGAGAGTTGGAAAATAAAGTTTAAATAAGAAAAAGGCGACGTCCTTGTTTTAGAGATGTAGTTTGAACTGGTTATGAGTCATTCTGATCTTTGTGTGACTTTTGTATCACAATGTTGTTGATCATGCAGGACTTCCAGAATGACAGTTTAGTAAAGCTAGAAGGGGGTCACCTGTTCTTGCAGCCGGTAAAGGGGCAGCAGGTCTGTTAACCCCTCTTTAAATAAGAGCGTTTGACACGTTGGTGTGAGCAGATCTGTAACGATCAGAAGCAAAGTATTGCAATTACCTTCACTGGACAGAGGTGTCCTCTTTTATCTGTGAAGCTTGTTTTGTAAGAACAACAGATCTGCTTGTTTTTGCACCTTAGCAGCCTTTCAGAACTACCAGACACTGGGAGACGCAGGCAGTTACATTTCCAGTAAATAACTTAACCTTTCAAAAAGCATGAACAAGTTCCTGAAATCTATCGGAATTTCACTTCTGTTTTTACCAGCTGGGAGGAGGGGACAAAAAACTTGCAGTTCTTAACTGATAATAGTTGTGTACTTGGGTGGGAATGGCAGAGTAGATTAGAGGTGGATTAGGAGTGTGCTACAGAAGTGTTGCTTTTGATGCAGCTAGTTGCTATTTCAATGTATTTTTGGGATTTGTACACGCCTGAACATTTGAGTTGAAGTTCTTGGTGTAATGTGTTCAGTATTCTGTGACCACACTGAAGAATAGTTTACTAAATAATTATGTCTTTTAGATAGATAGATAGATAGATACTTTATTAATCCCAAGGGGAAATTCACATAATCTTTTAATAGGTTACCAGATTTTGCCATGCTCTTTTATTCCAAGCTTCCTGATTTATATTTTATTTAGATAAAATTAATTAATGCTGTTTCTGTGGATATGATTGTCTGAGACATACTGTTTTAAATTATGTTTAATCAAGGAATCCATGCTGAATCTCCTGTTAAAGATGTATTAGTGGCCCATTGTAACTGTCAGTTACATTACCAAATGGCATTTGGATGGTGAGTAAAATATTTGGACATATTAAAAATGGCACTTGTTTTTGATCCATCCATCCATTTTCTTAACCCACTTATTCAGGGAAGGGTCTCAGAGCAATTGAAGCCTGTTTCTGCAAGTATCAGGCACAAAGCAGGGTGCCAATCCATCACAGGGTGAACACACACACCGGCAAATGTAGCATCATCAATACACTTACCTGAATTTCTTTGGACTGTGGGAGAAAACCAGAGCACCTGAAGAAAACCCATGTGAAAATTGGGAGAGCATATAAACTTCATGCAGTGAGCAGCCAGTGTGCTATTTGTTGTTTGGCAGCATTACTACCACTATGCCTCCTACTTGTTTTTTATTTATATGTCAAGTGTTCAGCAAAAAGGTACGGTGTTGTAAGAAGGTGTTTTTTTTTTTTTTAATCCAAGTTATTCTGAATAGTCAAATGAGGAGCGACCATTATTACAATTGATTGAAGAAGAATGAAGAACTTTTAGTGCCTTCAAAAAGTATTCAGAGCTCATCACTTTTTTCACTTTATTTTGCAGCCTTACACTACAATTGTTTAAATTCATTCTTTTTAACTCCTCAAGCAGCACTTAGTAGACCAAAATGACAAAGGAAAAAACGGGATTTTAGAAAATTTTGCAGATGTATTAACAAAAATAAACTATGACATTGACACAAATACTCAGACCGGTACTTGTGTACTAAACGGATGGCACTATTATTGTCACGCAAATCGGTGGGGCCACCACCTTGGTTGCTTAGTTTTTGGAGTTTAAATTATTAGACTGACCTACCTCAACCACAAATACTAACCTTAAAGTTCGTGGGGGTGGAGCATAGTTGCCTATAGGTCCCTAATGTTCATGTCCCCTTTGGGTGCCTAATCTTAAAAACGAAAATCCAATTTGCATCACAATAATAGAAAAGGGTACTAGCCATCAGTACCGTCCATTTAGTACACAAGTACCCACAGAGCCTTTATTTAGTTGAAGCCCCTTTGTCAGAGATTACAGTCTGAAGTCTCATTGGGTATGATGTGACAAGCTTCACACACCTGCATATGGAGAATTTTTGCTGTTCTTCTCTGCTGATCCTCTCAAGATGTAAGGTTGGACTTAGGCTGTCAATGGACAGGTATTTTCAGGTCTCTCCAGAGATGTTCAATTAAGTTCAAGTCTAGGTTCAGCTTGGTGCACTCAAGAAATGAGTTGCACCTAAGCGATTCCTGTTTTGTCTTTGCTTTGTGCTTAGGGTCAGTGTCTTGTTGGACGGTCCAGTATGAGTGGTTTGGAGCAGGTTTTCATTAAGGATGCTATCCCTTGATTTGAACTAGTGTCCAAGTCTCTGCCACTGAGAAACAACCCCACAGTGTGATGTTGCCACCACAATGTTCACCTTTGGAATGGTATTGCACAGGTGATGAGCTATGCCTGGTTTTATCAGACCAAGGAATCTTCTTTCTCACAGTTTGATTGTCCTTTAGGTGCATTTTGCAAACTAGAAACAGACTTTCATGTGTCTTTCATCGTTGTGTGAGAAGACCTTTACTTTTACTTTGCAGTTTACAGGGTGAGGTGGACTTTGATATTTGTGTTTTCAGCCCTTATCAGTGAAGTTTTGCAGTGATGGTTGTCCTTCTGGAAGTTTCCCCCATCTCCACACAGTTTCTCTGGAGTGACAACATCATGGTTGTTCCAAACATCCATCCATCCATCCATCCATTTTCCAACCCACTGAATCCGAACATAGGGTCACGGGGGTCTGCTGGAGCCAATCCCAGCCAACACGGGGCACAAGGCAGGAATCCAATCCCGGGCAGGGTGCCAACCCCCCGCAGGTTCCAAACATCTTCCATTTAATAATAATGGATGCCACTCTGCTCTTGGGAACCTTCATTGCTGCAGAAACGTTTTGTAGGCTTCCCTAAATCTGTGCCTTGCCACAATCCTGACTCTAAGTTCTGTAGACAATTCTTTTGACTTCATGGTTTGATTTTTGCTCAACTGTGGGGCTTTATAAGCACTGGTGTGCTTTTCCTAATCATGTCCAATCATATAGTTTGACCACGGGTGGACTCTAAACATGGTGTGAAAACATTTCAATGATTATCAGTAGAATGAGTTGCACCTGAGCCATATTTCAAGTGTCATAGTTAAAGGGTATGAGTACTTGTGTCAATGTGATATTTTCGTTTTTATTTTTAATAAATGTTCAAAAATACTGTTTTTGCTTTGTCATCCTGGGGACTTGAGTGCTTCTTGGAAAAGGGCAGTGGTCTGAATGCATTGTACTGTACTTTAATTTTTGTGCATTTCATAAATATTGTGGGATTTGCTTGCACAGTATTAAAGACAATTTCTTTTGTACATGTAAAAACTGAAAAATATAGAAACAAAAAAAAGCTTAAGTTCCACTGTATGTCTGAGAGACTGCATATATGCAAAGTGCTACTGGAGGGGCCTCCATTAAGTTACATGGTGATCATTAAGCTATTTTATCACAGTAAAATATTTTAAGTAGCTTCACAGTGGCAGCGGTTTGTTATTAACAGCTCCACCCATCCTTGCAGAGTGGGGCTGACATTTGTTTGACTGGGGATGTAATGTAGGATGACAGCGGTACAAAGGTTGGGTTCAGAATGACTTTGATGGACAGGTGTCTCGAGTATAGGTCAGAAGAACTTTGGTCACAAAGTGGACTGAGGGACACAGAAATCTGGATGTCAAATTGGAATTCATTTGGAAAAACATCTGTGGTGGCTTTGTGATTTGATGATAGTTAGAGACAGCAGTGCCATGTATGATGTAGTAAATGTGGGAAATTTTCATTTGCTGCTTGTTACTAAAGTAGCATAATTTGACAAAGCAGGGATAAATGTGCAGTTTGACAAATATTCTGTAGGGTCCTTCCCACTCAGCTCCTGAAGTAGTTAGTGTTAAAACCTACACATCATCTGAGACGTATTTGCAAGTATCTTGTGCACCTGTCATGTGTTTGCTGTTTAAAGTGATCCAACACATTTGACTCTGGCAAGAATCGTATTGTGTTCAAAAATTAAAACTGGATATGCAGCCCATGCAAAAGTAAGCTTTCCTCAAAGGTTACATTCTAACATTGCCTTGTGCCCTGTGTTGGCTGGGATTGGCTCCAGCAGACCCCCGTGACCCTGTATTCGGATTCAGCGGGTTAGAAAATGGATGGATGGATTGCATGCAGTGGTTGCTCTTTTATAATGGTTTCTGGTTACTAAACTATTGTGTAGTTTCTTTTTGATGTGCTGTCAGTGAAACAGAGATATTTTGTTGCTTTTATTTTTAAATCTGACACTGGAGAAGCAGTAGTCTCGGCAGCATTGTGGTAGCCAGCCCTGGATGAGGTACAACTACATTGAAGAGCACACTCATTCGCACACCCATACTCCCTCATAATGCACCAATTAAAAAATATTTGTGGCAAATATAAATTATTAGCTGGAAAATTGCCCATGAAGTCACAAGCTGTTCGGTTTATATTTAAATTGCAGCTGAACTTGTGACCCAGGTGTAATTTTACCTTTATGAGTTACAATGATCATAGTAAGTGCTTTGAGAAGGTATTCGCGTCTTAAAGGCAAGACTAAATGAGTCATTGCAATTCACTCTTGACATGTATTAACTGTCCTGTTGTCTGATATTATTGTCCGTGGCCTGCTTGTTAGCAGCAGTGAATGTATTGTTGCACTGGAAAGCTTCTGAAGGATATCCTTCGGCTTCAGAAAAGATAGCATTGCTGTTTCTACACAATGACATTCCTCTCTCTTTTTTTTTTTTTTTTTTTAACCAGCTCCAATATTTAATATGTTATAATTGGTGGTGAAGTTTTTTTCAGGTGTTTTGACTTCTAGACCAAATTAAAATTCATGCTACATTGCCTGTTAACATTGTACTCTCTTGCCAACCACTCAGATATATTGTGTATATCTATCCATTTGTCATTTTAACATGCTTATAGGGTCACGGAGACCTGCAGTCTGACTTGGCAACAACTGTGAATGAGATGTCAAACCATTGCAGAGCAAACTTCTGAATATGTCGACACTCAAACTTTTTGTACTAAGAAACAAGCTACAATGCTGGTATCACTTGAATCAGTACAGTGGAAGCAAGAATTGAGTTGAGAAAATACAGAGATACTTTTCACTTTTTGGTGTACTTATGTATAGGGTGGTCCAGATCTAATTATGCAATTTTCATTACGCTATAACTTATTAAGTTTATTACATAGAAAATCGCTCAAAAAATCTTGGACCATCGAGAAGTGTGCAAACTGACGACATGAAGAATCGTCTTTGCACAGAACTGGAATCGTCCCCGCATAAATCAAAGTCATCCAGATGATCTGGATCTGCATAATTAGATCTGGACCACCCTGTATTGTTAAACTGGAGAGTCTATCATGTGATTTTTAAGACATTTTTTTGATTATGTAGCATTTTGCTGCATTTGATAAGTATTTTTAACTGAAGCTGCATGTTATATCAGGTTAATTGGTGTTTTCATCCTGACCCTTCACATGCATGAGTGGACCCTGTCCAGGACTGTTTTCTGCCTTGTGTTCAATGTGGGCAGGGAGGGCTGTAGCCCCCTGCAACCCTAAATTTGATATTAAGTATGTTTGGTAATACTGTATTATGTAATGTTATTCTGGTAACCTTTTCTACAAACTTGGCTAGGATTGTCTATTTTGAATTTCTCATTACTTTGCTTTTGTTTTTTTTTTGTCTTGGCTGATTGAACTTCATATTGTGGTGGATAGTTTTAATATGGAGTCATGGATGCCATCAACTTTGGCATTCTGGCTCATTGTCACCTCCCACTGATCGTTAGAACAGTATTTACTTTTAATAGTTAATACTTAATGTTATAATTAAAAAGACCTGTTCGTCTCTATTAACAGTGTTTTTTTAATGTTTACAGTAATTATAAAAGTTTGCCTCTGTGGTGTTATTTTGCTCTGTTCTTAAAACAGGTTTCAATTTTGTTTCTGTTCTGGCTGGTACTTTTTGTGTACACAAGTCTCTGTTCACGTTGTGTGAGAAGACCTTTACTTTTACTTTGCTGCTTACAGGGTGAGGTGGACTTTGATATTTGTTTTTTTTTTTGAGCTGTAACAGGATGTGGGTGACACATCAATATTTAATGACAGGAAAGGGCCTTAAGTGACCAGTACATTATGATATGTTTTTAATGTTAATTATACGCTATTGTGTTTGTGATTATTTTTGTATTAGATTAGACGATATATCATACAATATTTATTGAAGAATGTTATGCCCTACAGGGTCTTCATTCCTGGACCTCAGACATAGCTGGACCATAGTTATTTCTATTTCATTTATGACATAAAATGAAGCATATACTATGAACCTGAACAATTACATAGGGAGTTAATGACACACGGCTGTAAAAAAGTGGAACTAAAGACTCTGCATTCGATTAGTTTAATTTTTGCATACCTTATCTTTATAAACTGAGCTTTGTGATAAGGATCATGGGCCAATTTGAAAAAACAATAAAAAAGAGCCATTCTGTGCTTGGTGAGATAGCAGCAGTATGACAAAGTGTTTTGTTTATTTTATTAAGCAGGTAAATTGTAAGAGCTGATTTGTAAGTGTTATTTAGTCATAGTTTAGCTGCAAATCAGTGTTTTTATTTTTATACATTACAACTAGGATCCAAGGTCACGCAAAAAGATAATTTCTTCTCTGGGATTAACAAAGTATATCGAAGCAAAATCAAAGATCATTTCAGTACTTGTGTATTAAGTAAGAAATGCAGCTCCTTATCTTTAAGTTGTAATTAAAAAAAAAAAAAAATGTAACTGAAAAAGCAGGTAGTTTCCTGAGAAGCAGTGAACACATTTTTATTGTGTGTGTGCGCGTGTGCATTCTCTTTTATAACAGATTCTAGGCTTTCTGCTTTCCCTTGGTGCTTTTGAAATTTGCTCTTTCTGGTACTAATGGTAAAGGAGATAATTTTTTTTAATAACTATGTCATAGGATGAGAAAAAATATGATACTGAAGAGTGTCATGGTAAACACCAATATGGTAGTCTCTGTTTTCTGTTAGCATAGCAAACCAAATAGAAAGTCCTTGACATTTGTAGGACATGTTTGACAAACGGTAGTAACAGCGAATTTTGGTGCTCAACGGGATGTTTTCTGTAGCAATTTTCTCTTAAAGGGATTATCTTTGGCTACAGCTGTGCAGGACTACATGCGCCACAACTTTTTATATATTTTAACCTTTACCTGAATCTCCCAATTAACTACCAGAGTAAATTGGCATAGAAAGTATAATATCTACAGGTGAAATGCCAAGAGTTGTAATGATTGTCTCTGCTGCCTCATGATGCGTTCACGTGCTGTCAGACAGATGGTAAATCTAAGTTGTTGAGTCAGAAATTCCACATGAATGCTCTACTAACTCGAAAATACAAATCGGACAATACTAAGTTAGCCATATTGTTACGACATAATGCTAACCTTTCACTTTAGTTAGTTAACATAAAAAGTGTAACCTAGTCAGCCGAAATGCTATTGTTTGGTCAAATTGCATTTGGAACAAAGTGATACACATTTAATGTGTTTATTTAGCCATTTATTTCCACAAAAATGACCATTTATATTTAATTGCTTTTTTCTTTTTTTTGATCAATAAACAAATCAGTAGCAACTTGGTGTTTCTCCGAAAAGTCTGACCCGAAGCCCACGTGAACATACTGCAGTGGGAAGGTGTTAGCTTCAGAGCTCCAAATAGTCTTAAGGACACATGAATGCAGCATTAGATTTCAAGGACCTAGATTTTGATCGTCTGGCTAAGTCATTATTTGAATGGAGTTGCAAGTTCTTGCCATAGCTTGATGGATGTATGCAGACGTATTCTTGTAGTCAGAGCACTGGACTCCAAACTGAGGCATTACATGTTTAAATCTCCATCTCTAACAGAGTGTGTGTTTCCGAGCAGAATACCTACCCTGCCATTGATTCAGCTGGTAAAAATACAGAAACAATTATAATATACCCTTAACTTGTTAGCCACCTTTGGTAAACATGGGCGCTAAACAAGCAAAATTACTAAAGTTGTTAAGCAGAGAAGTGCCAATTATTTCTAAATGAAGTTGCTAGACAAAAGTCTATGTTCATCTAATTTAAAGGCATTGGCTGAGACACACCCATCAAAAAGTGTTAGGGTTAAAGAATCTTTTAAACTAAAAAGACATCCCGTCACACTGGGAACCCATAGTTGTAGCACCTGAGATCTGAGAATGAAAATTCCACATTCATTTCTTATTTTTTATCTTAAAGTATCTTCCCCTTTGCCTTTTTGGCTTTATTGTTGCAAAAACAATCAAGTAAAGCAAACTGCATAAATTCTTTATAAATGTTCAGGTAAACTCTGCTGATTTTGATGAACTGTTCTGTTACTTCGACCTGACTGACGATATGTGTACTCTTTGTGCATTCTGTGATCGTCTGAGTCCATGTACTGAAAGTGCTGTTCCCTATTGCTTTCTTTTCTGTTTGTTTAAATCATAAGTCCATCGAAACAGAGCGATACTATTGTCTTCAATAAAATGGCATAAAGATGCCTGTTGTAGCTTTTTTTTTTTTTTTTGCAGATCTGAGTTTTAAAACTGGAATTTTAATGTAATTTCTCTTAAGGCATTTGTAATTCCACAACTTGTTGGTACTTGTTACTGTATTTACAGTATTTTAAAACTATTAATAACTGATGTCTTTGTTATCATGCTAATGCTTTGCTTTATTGCAAGGTTATTTATCTTTGAAGAGCACAGCATGATGGAGGACAGTCATGGAACCTATGGTCTAAAATTACCGCAATTCCACAGTTGGATGGATTGGAGCTAAGAGGCAGCACAGGTGTTTGTCAGCTGCAAACTCACTGCATGTTTATACTGCATTTGTAAGAAGATGTGCAGTAGAGGCAAATTAAACCTCAATAGAAACTTGAGAATCTTTACTTATAAAGACGTTTAGAACAAAAATACTTTATATATATATATATATATATATATATATATATCTTTATACTGTATATAAAATTAAATGGGTTGTCTGCATCTATTCCAAAAAACATTGTAACCCCCTAGGCTTTGAACCTTGATATTGGTCTTATTTGGGATCTTATTGGTTGATATGCACAACAAGAAATGTAGATATGGGCTACGTGACTCACGTAATTGGGCTTCTGGTTCCTCTTACTGCAAGCATACCTGCAGCTGCAAGTTCCTGGCTGACAGGAGAAGAAGAAAACAATGCGTACAGCATTGCTGGCAGGTAAAGAACCATGGCAACCTTTGCTGACACAGTGAGGCACATTGCACAAACTGACTGATTGCTTTCCTGACAAATGCAAGCCACACACTCGGAGCAGAACAGAAAGTCTTACACAAGCAAAAAACTGAAAGTGCCATCTTCCTCCACCACATGATTGGGCTTTTGGTCCTCCTCACAGAAAGAGGCAGTGCAGCCGTGACCGATTGTTTTCATTGCAGATGTCATACACTTCAATCACACAAGACGGTTCTACACACTCTTAGGACATGACAAAGGATGGTTTCTTCCAGGGCAAATTAACCTGGGGTGCTGTGTTTTGTGATAGGGGCATGAACCATCTTTCTTTGAGGGCCGGATATCTGAGTGTTTCCTAGTGTTTTAGATATAAATATTACATTTGTAACCAAGTTGTAAGATTACAAGTCCCTAGGAGAGAAGGCCAAATACTTTCTCGACATGGTTTGGGCTGTGAAATGAAATTCTAGCCTTTACACAGCAGGCACATGTGATGATAGGAATGAAAATATAATTTTATTAGTATTAATGAAATTCTAATTTTGCACACTGTATCAGTGACAGTATATTTTGTGAAATTCCATTTTTGTTAAGGTAATTTTTACTTGTTTTACTGCATTCGCTTTCTTATAGCTCGTTTTCATACATCACTTTTATTAACATAGAATAACGCTTCAGGTCATCATAGTCTTGTTCTTAAATTTATAATTCCGTAACTTCTTTCTTAGTTATTTTAGGGTATTGTTTACAAGGGTGCAGATTTTGTTGTGACATTTGGGAGATCTTACCTCTGACCATTTTAAGGTTGGGAGTTACTTGCTTCTGATCACAAACAAAAAAAAAAAAAGAAAAGTAGACCATTGAAATGTAATGCCAATTGTCAAAATTTGACCGAGATTGACTTGCCAGTATTTTTTGCTTTTCACATTAATAATAATAAAAAAAAAAGTGTGCTATGTTATAATAAGCAGCTGATACAATCACCTAGCCAGCCAAGGCAGGCATGCCACAACTGGTCAATTAGATGATCAATTTTCAAATTTTTACACACCTACCCAGCAACCAAGAAAAATTAAAAAATAATTTTTGGGGTGGTTGTACACCCATCAGGTCCTGTCAACATTTTTTGTATTGTGCACTATGATATTTATTATGAAAAGAAAATTAAAAAAGTTAAATTTGCAGTTATTTCTGTGGAACAGTTAACTAAACAAAACCATTTAAGCTGATTGTGAGCCTTACTGTATTTTCAAATGAATGGTCTGAATATTGTAAGGAGTAGTTTAGGAACGCTGCTCTTACTTCGGCTGTCTCACACAACAACAACATTTATTTATATAGCACATTTTCATACAAACAGTAGCTCAAAGTGCTTTACATAATAAAGAATAGAAAAATAAAAGACACACTAAGAAAACAAAATAAATCAACATTAATTAACATCGAATAAGAGTAAGGTTCAATGGCCAGGGGGGACAGAAAAAACAAAAAACTCCAGACGGCTGGAGAAAAAATAAAATCTGTAGGGATTCCAGACCATGAGACCGCCCAGTCCCCTCTAGTCATTCTACCTAACATAAATGAAACGGCTCCATATTGAGGATATGATTACTGTGTTTCTGGAGACTGTGTGTTCTTATGTTTCTGCTGTTTTTACTTTTGTGTACCACTCCCACAACTCTGTGTATGCCCAGTGATGGGCTACTGCGTCATCCTAGGTTGATTTGTACCTTGTGCACTTTGCTGTGAGGATAGGCTCCATCTCTGGTGGTATGACTTTTATAAAACCACTAAAACAATGTCTAGAAATTCAGAACATTTTATCCTATCCATCCATCCATTTTCCAACCCGCTGAATCCGAACACAGAGTCACGGGGGTCTGCTGGAGCCAATCCCAGCCAACACAGGGCACAAGGCAGGGACCAATCCTGGGCAGGGTGCCAACCCACCGCAGATGTTATCCTACAGGACTTAAAATATTCACCCAAATAAAAATATTTAAATTTTGTATGGTTACTGCTAAGAACATTTACTATGTAAGAACTTTAGTTTGAGACCCACCCGGATATCCTACCGTAGAATTTCTGTTGTGTTTTTTTAAACAAAGTGGCAATCAAAATGCTGTGTAAACTCGGTCCACTAAAAAATCTATCCATCTTCTAAACCCACTTTAACAAACAACTATTACTATGGTGAGGGCCTCAAGAGTAACATACAGTAACACATTTGGCTACTTGAATCAGGCAACCCAAGCTCCGTGTTTGACTGTGGGATTTAACTCCAGGTTTTTTTTTTTATATACGAGTCTTGGAAATTTCAGATAAATTGAATCCTAGTAGAAGAATAAGTACTCTTGAAAGAAGAATTCCTTCTTGATAAACATGTATTTTTTTCCCCAACAGTCACGAATGAGATGCCTTTTTTGCTTTTGCTTAGAATGTGCTCATTACTGGAATGGTCGAGACTCACCCGAGTGGATGTGACTTGTACTGAGTGTGTTATATTCTAGAGGATTCTACAGGAAAATGGGGGCAGGCGATTCCTTTGTATGTACAACCATGAATAGGCTAGCAATCCTTATATCTTATAATATTTTCTTCTTTGCTCAGATAGTAGATGAAAAGAAGTTTATTGGTGTATCGGTTGTTCTTTTTTTTTTTTTGCCCTTTTATACACTTGATTTTTATTTTTGAGTATTTTCAGATATTAGGTTAAAATATCTACTGTGATCACTATTATTATTTTTAATTTTACACAGTTATTCTTAAAAGATATTATGTCAGGAATGTTCAGTTTTTGTATAGATAATCGTCATTACATTGTACTCTACAAAAATGTTAAATTTCAAAACCTTACACTGAAAAGCATTGGCGAATTTGCAAACACATCTATTTTAAAACAGAGACTCAATCTGTGTGACTGTAATTAAATATTTTACTGTTTCAGATTTACCTTGCGAGAGTTCACACCAACTTCAATTTCCTCTTTTACTCGTTTGACCCCCTTTCTTGCTGTCAAAATGGATCCTCAGATCCACAGTTAAGCCAATGTCATGTTATGCAACTTGTTGTCGTGGAGCATGTCAGATTTGCTGATTGCTGTTGTTAATCTTACTGCTGCACCATGTCAAAATACACAACTGAAAATCAAAGCCCATGTCACATTTACCGACTGAGCGCTGACCTTGAAGCACAGTTGTACACGCTCGTTTTTCTGACAACCAATAGCGTCTTGCTTTTACGAAGGTTTAACAGCTGCAGCAAGTTCATCATCAGTCGCTGCAATTTATTTCTTTTCTCCATGCTGTTTTGGTATGTAAAATTGGAGAAAATGGACAGATAAGCTTTAGTCCTGTTTGTAAGGTTGAAAACGTCCATACCTTATTGCTATATTCTATGCATTGTACTTCGGGAATAACATTTATTGGTTCATTTGTTTTGTCGATTTACCTGTGTACATTGCCTGCTTGTCTAACTGATGTGAAAATCAAACCTTTTTGATTTTATCCTAGCCAATTACAGACTAGTTGTTCTCAGTCATGAGGTATGTCATGTTAGGTGATCATCTTCACAGGAGTGTGCTGCTGACTGCCTCTGATAAGTGAAAATTGGTGAAAAAGTCATCTAATGTTACGTGGGCTTTAGTCAAACTCTGGGATAGATATGCACGCACAAGCCACTTTTACACCAGTTCGACATCTTCTGTTGTTTAAAGTAACTTAACCATAAAAGTAAAAAACAAATGCACATATCTAGAAAGTAATGTAAGAGGAAAGAAATTGTTTGAGCATCACTGTAGGCAAAGTCTGAACCAATAGGTACTCCATATATATGTTAAACTTAAAACAAGTTCTTGGCTATATTATGTGTACTTTATAATGAAATCAACTTAATATGATTTATTAGCCAAGCTCTAGACATGCTGTCCGTCATAGTCCAAAGCACTCAATGTTCAAAAGACAGTCATCAGCACTCCACAACCATCAACTAACAACACAGGACATCAGTCAGTGCCATGTATATACCACTTGAATTGGAATGTGCTGTCTATCAAATCTTTCTTGCCACCATAAGCCTATTTAGGTTATGGTTTTAAGGTTATATTTAATGTAGTTCACTATTGCAAGTATTTGCACTCTGTTATTACTGTTCTTTTGAGTATGTCTCACTGTTAAAAATATTTAGTAAACAAAAATGTGATAACTGGCTCTTTGATGAAGTAAAAAAAATCCAAAATGCTCCAGCTTTCCAATTGAGTTAACAAAGTCATGAATGCATCTAATGTTATGCCACACATATGCAATATTTTATAGCTTTTTTTGTATCAGTGCTGCTTTACAGTATGCTATGCTGGATGCCAGCTTCCTCCAGCTTCTTTGATATCACTGCTTGTGCTGCATGTTACTAAAGAGAAATTCTTCTATTTCACATTTTGTCTTTAGCCGTGAAAGTAGTTGTTAATTAAACATTGCAGAAAGCCATTCCAAACAGTTATTTGAAAATATACTATATGGTTCAAAGATGCCTGATGACACAGGCTGAGACCACCAAGTGACAATGACCATGGTCTTGCCCTTTTTATCCTAGGTTGACCCCAGCTTGCATATGGAACCTATGCTTTGAAATTTCGCAGTTGCTTTTTTGAAATATCTGGTCATTACTCCCCCAATGCCTCATTCAAGAGTGACATAAGTGTATTGATAGAAAAAAATCGGACCACCATTCATATTATACACTTTGCTGCAATGCTGCATCTATTACAATATATAATATATATAACATTCTGAAATGCATCAAGAATTTTGCCAAGCGTTACCCCTTTAAGTTGTAACAGATAATGTGTGCCATTTTCTTTAGTAGTATTTGAACTTATAAAGATTTATAACCTTAAGCCTGTCAGTACTAATGCTTGCATGTAAACAAGGAATATTAAATAGTTTAGAAAAAGGAATTAGATAATCTTTTTACCAGGTATTTTACATGTTTATCTACATATGAAACAATTTGTTGCTATGTGTCCATATGGAGTAGTGAGTTCTGTATGTGTGTGTTTGTGATTTTTTTTTTTTATCCCCTGTTTTGCATTACTTTAACATGTTAGAGTGAGAATACTGGACTGAAAGTCCTGTTCTTGTCAAAATTGTTCTAATGTTAGAGTGGCCTTTGAAGGGAAGAAGTATTACAATATTTCACGGGCACATATACAGAATTAATAGATAATATAGCACCATTCATTGTCACTTTTATCCCAAAATATTTTTCAGAAGCCCTCATCAATATACGAAAGAACAAACAAGTTCAGTAATTTGTATCCCATTCAGGATTACACAATTAAAGAAAGAGGGATTATTACACATAAAGTATTAAAGCTGTTTTGGCTGCTCTAGTGTTCATCTTCTTTGTGCATGTTTTATTCCATTAGGGGCCAATTCTTTTAGATGACACAAGGTAGTAAGGTACTCTAATCCTGACGGTGACCAAATGCTAGTAACATTAGGGGAAGATAAGAGGATAGACATTCATTATTTTTATTCACATTTACCCAGAAAGAAGACTAGAATATCAATGAAATATCTTTGTAATGAATGGAGCTTCTAAGTAGAACGCTGTTCCAGTATATCTACAGTGTTTTTGTATTCTGGCTTTTCCATCATACTTTCATTATGTGTTAGGGAACAATATAGTAGAAAGCTGTAGCTTGACTCCTCTACTACTACCAGTCATCACTTATAGGAATAGTGGTGAGCACTAGTGAAATAAATATATGGATATCATTATGCGTACTGTATTGCTTCACATAAAATCTGGGAGGAAATATGACACCATAAAAAAGTTGGTTGTGGTAGTACTTTGATGTATGGAAAATCTCTGAACTGACCATTGTATACTGCAGTACAACTAGTGCCATCTTTGATCATGTGAGACAGAAGCTTTGGAGAGCTAAGCTACTTTATGAAGCGCGGGGTAGGTTATGGAGCATGCACTGGTATAGCACGTTGCTGCACCCACCATATGATGAAACAGCTTGGGATCCCTGTTGTGAAACCCCCAGGCAGACACTCTGTCTAGTCCCACTCTCTGAAATTGACCATCTATCTGCTGCAGCCAGGTGTTACATGGACATCCCCTTGGCCTGGTCCATCCTCTTGGGTCCTCAACAATGAGGATCCGGTGAGCCGGATCACCCTCGGGGAATCGCACCACATGGCCATAGTGCCGTAACTGACACTCCCTCATAATGCTGGTAATGTGCCTTATTCGGGACTCCGTGAGCAACTGCTCGTTCGACACAAAGTCAAGCCAGTGGTACCCAAGGATTCTCCAAAGAGACACAGTACCGATGGAGTCCAGTCTTCATCTTTGGTCACTTGATATCATCCATGTCTTGTAACCGTACAGCAAAACAGGAAGCACCAGGATTCTAAAGATTTGGGCCTTCATTGTCTTGCAGAGATAGCGACTTTGTCAAGCCAAAATGTGAATTTCCTTTCCAGAAAGCCATTACCAATGGGTCATAGCAGCATACAAAGAAATGTCTGTTTATACCACGTAAATGAAGCCTCCAACAACATAATGCCGAGACTGCCTTAACAATGAATGTTCTGTGTGACAATCACTTGTCATTATGTTGTTGACTGTAACGTACAATATTTCTTCTTGTAAGCTAAGTGTACTGAAAAATGGCACAATGCACAAAACACACATCTCACAGCAGCCTCTGATGAGTGGGTTTATCAAGACATTGTGACTGCTTGTGTTTTTGGTAATGATTGCAATGCGCTTTATAGTACATTTAATTTTTTGTTGCATCATATCTCTACTCTTGTCAAATCGATAAACACATGCTGCATCTTTAATTACAGTGATTACATTAATTTTCAGGTTATGTAATACTAATATTAGTCAAAATCTGAATTTTGCAGGGAACCAAATATCAAGTTGTTGACCCATATGCATACTTGACTATCAAAATTAGTCAGAATACACATCCCTAAATGAAACCCTCAAAAATCCTATAGACCTAAAAGTGCTTGTCTGGTTCTGTTACTAGCTTGCACTATAGCGTGTGGCTTGTGGTAGGCAAATAATTAAGGTCGGGCAGTTGTTTACAACATTAAGAAGAATGCCTAACAATAGAATCTGACCCTTCCTTGTGAGAATGCCATTTTAATTTACTGTTATTGCTCTGGTAAGCTGCGCCGAGGCCTCTGATAAGTAGCTGTTTGTTAAAATTGCCACACAGCCACACTTCCCAGCACAGACTAGTGGATGAACACTTGATCTTGCCCAATGTGTACTTATGACTAAAGCACAAAGACTGTCTACTTGTATCTTCAATATGAATTTTCAACTTGTAGCCAAAATAGTGTAAGTTACCCAAGTAGTCACACTATTACTTTACAACAATTTGTTTTCTGATGTGTTCATACAGTTTGTTAAAACGGCTACTCCTAGAAACACCACCCTCCTTGTCCAGTGCTCTGCAGAATGACCTAATAACAGGGAGGTTAAAGATGATTTAGGTAGTATCCCGAGTGCTGCAGTTTTCAAGGTTTAAAGGGTTTTAGGCTATATGGGCTTAAGAAATCTATCTATCCTGGCCTCAAGGATTGCATTAATCAAGGAAATGAGCTGGGTGCAAACTATGCACCAAAGGTCCACTTTAACAGCCCATTGTAGCTTTAAGTAAATAGAGGTTTACCTTGCTTGGTATCGTGTAAAGTTAATTGAGTCTGACCATCATTAATATCTGTTGTTTTTCCATTTATAACCTTCATTAAGTCTACTGACTAGCTGTAGGGTTTCTGCGGCACTGTGAAAATGAAAGATGTGGTGAAAAAAAGCCCACATTTTCTTTGTTCTTTATACCAGGTGACATGTGTAATGACAAATGTCTTTATAAGTGAGCTAAATTTACACTCTTATCCCTCACCACCTTAATTTGAATTGATTTTTCTTCCTGCTGTTAATTTTTTTGCCCAGTTAAAAATACATTTTATCTTTAATTAGATAAAATTAGATGTGTCCCCTAAGCAAAACAGAGCAGGAAGATGAGCCCAAATATTCAAACTGCACTGAGAAGGAAGAGCTACTACAGATTCCCTGTAACACCGTGCCTTTGGAAGTCTGTCAGCCTCAGCGAGAGTCATGGTCACTTTAAACTCATCAGATTAGCCTTCTAAATAGTACTAATGAGCCTTGGCTGCTTGCCAGACAGGATTAGTGCAGTCTAAATTATGCACTGATTTTGGCTCCACCAGTGCTGCACACAGAAGGAGGAAGATGCAATCAGCTTGTTCTTCCTCCTTTATTTTTAAATAATACACTTCATAGTGTAAACAGAAAAAAAATATTTAGTTCAGGAAATGTTAAGTGAAACATCTCTGGTGTAACACTGTAGTTTGGACACCTATGGTTTTGATACTATAACTGTATATTGTTTAACTAAAAGTCTTTGCTGCTAGATAGTCATGAAGTGAGCTGCAGGTGTCTCGGCCTTGAATAATAAAGGAATCCCTACTAACTTTCTCCTCCTTCCTTGCCTTCTGCAAGGTTATTCTTTTGCACCTGGGATTTTGTGAGGCCAGTCTTCAACCCAAGCACTGACAGCCATTGCACATGTAATGATATCTGACATTGATGAGAAACAAACCCTAGCTGTACACAAAATGCCTAATCTGGCCTTCAGGAAATAGATTCAAAGTGTAATGTAGTTATTGTTTCGCTTTAATTGAATGGTCCATTCTTAGCACTTCAACGATTGTTGGGACCCAGCATTATTATGCTGTGTCATAGAGGCTTTGGTCTACTCTGATTTGGCTCTAGAGAGAGATTATGCTTTTTAAATGGGAACTGTAGTGAGGAGTGACCTTAAGATGTTAATGGTAATAATTGATTCTTTCTTACACTTGAGTTTTAATTTTATTCTGTGCATGAGTTTTTCGGTTTTCATATTGTTTGCACAGTAATGTAAAAAGCACTCTTAATTGTGCACTGTGAAATAGAAAGTGATTATCAGAATGTGGCACAGGCCCTTTGCGTGCAGTAGACCAAAAGAGTGAACTTGCCTGTTGCTGTGGGAATGAAGGAGTCTGTCCTTAGGCCCTTTAATGTTACAGCCTGCCATTATGTCTTTCTGAATGGAAATGATTTAATTATTATAAGTGCTTTCTTGGTTTCCCCACAGCTCCGTGGAGGATAATTTCTTTATAACGTCAAAGCACCGTTTTGGGATAATACTTTGAGCAGCCATGGTAATAGATAGATCTGATAATGGGCTGGTGCTGATTACTTGTACATTCCCACATCTTAAAAATAAAATTTTTCAACTGTATGTTGCTGTGAAATTCTTTTTAACCCCCATCTCCAAATCCCTTTTCAAGATTTTTGTTTTGGAAAGATTTTCATTTTGTCTTCTTTCGATTTGACATTCATAAATAAAGAAGAGGAATATTAGGAGGAAGTGTATCTTAACACCTATGTGATTGTAGTATAAGAGTGAGGGACAACAATCACATTGCTGGTTCTGACAAATCTCTGTTATTTACTGAATGAATTGTTCATCTACAATTAAGCATGTCACATATATCTGCTTCAGGTTAAGGTAAGCAATCTCTAGCATTTTTTTTTATACAGGCAGTCCCCGGTTACGTATGAGATAGGGACTGTAGGTTTGTACTTAAGTTGAATTTGTATGTAAGTCGGAACAGGTATATTATTTTAATAATTGCTATTGTTGACCGACTGTAACCAAGTGCTCTGCCAATATGAATGATGGAGTTTTACTTCTCTCTGACCTTTTTATTATTTCTACTTTATTTTCAATGGTGATGTTTTTTCTCTTCTTTACTGTATCACCAGCGCTTGCATCAGATTTGTGTTTCAGAGACATTCTTGAAGGGTTAAGACAAAAGGTTAAGATGAGCTCTTCTGCACACCACTGTACATGCTATCACAGCAGGAAGGCACCTGTCGTCCGCATGTTTGATGTACTGAATGAGAGACAACTTTGTGCTATGTGCGTAACGGTACAAGCAGGCTTGCTATTGAGAATGAATGGGGGCGGCAAGGGGCTGTTCATCACCAGCCCACCTCACAGTCACCTCCATTACAGTATGCTGACTGCAGCGTCCGCCCACCGAGAACGAACACATGAAACGCCCCCCTCCGCATCATCAAGCCTTCGTCCTGCACACGAGCGATAGTTGTGGCCCCGGTGACTATGGACCACGGGTCACTGCTTGCTGCCGGGAACCACCCAAGGGACACTACACTGCGCGAGCAGCAAAATCGCCCGCCTCCAGCCTCCATCCAGCCCCCGCTTGCAGCCTCCCCAGGCCGAAGATGACGGAGCGGGAGTTACTGAGGCACGTGCATCGCAGCTGCAGCCCCGTTCGTAAGTCGTAGGTCGGATGTCCGTAACCTGGGGACTACCTGTATTAGGCTTGAAGCCTTTGAAATGAAACTTGATGGTGTAGCATTTGATACAATGAGTATGATGTGAAATCTCCACACAGTACTTTTAAAACAATGTCACTCAACCTAAACAAACATGAAAATGTAGTTTTGTTTTTTTTTTTTTTTTAAATCAATTTCCATATTTTTCTTTTTTTTTTTTTTACTCGCTGTTACCTATCGGCACTGAAATCTGAGCTGATTTTACTCCCACGGAATGCCATCATACCATCATAGTTTCAGGTGATCCGTGACCTCATATGTAAACAAGACACAATCTAAGTATGAGGAGGTAAATGCTTTTTTTACTTTTTTTCCAAGGAGAGTATTTGTAGTCCAGAGACTTGTTGGCTTGGCTGAATCTGAAAAACATATTGGTATCAACACTGCAGTTTAATAGAGATTTGTCTGCAGGTCAATTTGTGCACCTCCGCTGTTCTTCTAAACCTTTCTGTCTTGATTCTTCAGATTAGCAGTAGAGCTGAAACAGGAGGGAACTTCACCACTCAGTTATTGTGAGTAGTTATGGGTAGTTTATTGTATTTGGCACAGTAAGTAGTGTGGCATCAAGTGAAATGAAAATAATATGTTGGCTGTGTGAAATGCTGCTGTAGTTTTCCTTGGATTTCCTAAAGATTTTTAGCATTCTTAATGAACTCACAAAATATGGCCAGATCAGGAAAGAAAACACTGTGCTGAAATGTAATCATTTTATGTAGGATGTTCTCAGTGTGCCTCTAAAGAGAGCTTAATTTTATTCAGCACATGAACTTAAAACATTACGTATCATGTTGCTGTCTAGAGTTGATTACTAATTCATAGTTGCCCAGAGTTGTTTTTAATCATGCCCTTTCATATACCAGGCTGTTAATGGTGCTCTGTGAAGTCCCAAGTTAAACGTTATTGTTTCGCAAGAGGACTATTTACTGTTTCATAGATTTGCTAATTTTTAACTTGTGCTTGCTGAGTCCAATTCGTTTTTAAAACATCTGTAATTTCACCACTACCCTAAATGCACACATTTGGCAATTATGCCTCAATATATAGAAAACCTGGTATTCAAGCGAATTATCCTTTTATAAAAAAAAAAAAAAAAAGGGCTCTGGTTTCCTCTCACAGTCCAAAGACTTTCAGGTCACATTAGGAGGACTTTATTATCCCAGAGGGAAGTTTGCTTGTGTCAGGAAAATACAAAACATTGGGCAGTGATGTCTGGATAGAAGACAGTAAACCAAGACACATCAACAGAAAACTAGTGTGATAATAAGTACACACACACAAGATTATTACAAAGTAGAATAATTACTTTTAACAGTACGAAAAATAATAGTTCAGAATTTAGTAGCATCCCTACAAGTAACAGAATTCAAAATGCTTATAGCTCCTGGAATAAATAAGCTGTTAAATCTGCTGCTCTTTATACTTGGAAACTCAAATCTGCAGCCTTATGGCAACAACTGAAATTTAGAAAGAAGGAGATGGCTGCTGTCTGACAGAATTGTTTTGGTCTTCTGACAAGTTTTACAATGTTCTTAAAATAGTTTATATTCTTAATGCTGAGGATGCCAAACCAACATATAAAAGCAAATGTGATAACAGTTTCAATAGAATTAGATAAGGTGGACTGACATCCTAATTGGCCTGTGAGTATGTATGTGTGTGTTCAACTTGCAGTGCTCCAATGGTGTTCCAGCCATTTGCCCAATGATTGCTGGGATTAGCTCCAGCTGCCATGCAACCCTATCCTGGATAAGTGGGTCAAGGAAACTGATGATTGGATATTCTAATAAAATAATAAAACGACAGCAAACTCTTGAATCAGTAAAATTCATTCACACAAACCTTGCAGCATGTTAAAACAATTTTCTTGGTTTGATTAATTTTAATGTGGTTTTAAAATGTACTGTAAGTGCCATGTACGAGTATTTAAACACATCTATTTATTTTCTGATCTCACTTTCTCCACTTTAGGTTTCATTGTACAATCACACACCCTGGACAATTTAAAGTAGTCAATCGACTTAACTTCATGTCTTTAGTCTATGACAGGAAATTGGGAGTCCCCAAAGGAAGCACATATGAGCAATAAAGCATACAACCTTACAAAGAGGTCACCAGCTGGAAATCAGATTGTGAAGCAACATATTGACAAATTAAAAAGCAAAGAAAAGCCTTTCTCTGTGGTGGTCTTCCTCTGGCTATTCCAGCTTACCTCCCACATACCAAAGACAGGTTTTAAGTTAACTGTCAATTCCAAACTGGCTGTCTGTGACTATGCCTTCTATTGGGCTGGCACCCTATCCAGGGTTGGTTCCTGTCTTGTGCCTGAAGCTGCCGGTATAGTTTTTGGCCACATTGTTTTAAAATCTTATATTCTGCTTTAGTGTCATGAGATAGCAGATTCAGATCTTGGTGTGGACAGGAAACAGTGGTGTATGTTTAAATGTCTAAAACAGTATCATTGTGTGCATTGAGCAGCAAGCATACCTCTTGTTTGCCTTGCTGATTAAAGCCATGCCCACAGCAAACCTCATATTCGCATACACATACAAGAGAAGCTGTGCCAGTGTGTAAAGCTAAAAAAAAAATTTAAATGTATTTTTAAAATCAAAAGACATGACTGTATTTATAATTTATTAGCTCACACGTCTGCTTGGTGTATGTTACTGAAATACTTGACATTCAGGGTGCTTTATGAAGGGTTTGCATTTTTTTTTTTTTAAGTGTCCAATTTTATAACATTGACTTTTGTTATAAACACTTATGGTATAATCTTCAAAAATAATGCAAAACTACATAATTGGAATTTAAAAATGGAATGTTTTCATCATATTTTTTAAATCAAGGGAATGGTAAAATTTGGAACCTTGGGTTGTAATTCTTTTAATGGCACAACCATCTTCGCTGGGCTATGTGTAAATGTTGAATTGAAAACCACAACATTCTTACAGGTCTCATTAAGACCAGAATAAACAACGCCTTTCTTCTATATATACAAACCCTCATTAGTACAGTACTCGCAGGCTTCTCCAGTCAGATAATGTAGCCCTTTCTGCAGCAATGTCCTCCCAAAAGCACAAAGCTGTGATCCATTCCTTTCAGACTGAAACACTTATTTTAGAATTGTGTAGTAATAAAATCATTAATTTTCTAGTATTGACTAGTAGAACCAGTACAAGACACTTTAACAGTACCCTAGTAGCCAAAATAATTAAAAAAAAAAAAAGACAAATGTACAAAACAAAGAGTGTATTCAAGTTCTATAGATAGGTAGATCTTTATTTGCCCTCAGGGTGGGAAACTGGACTTTTTACAGAAGTTCTTCAAATTAATAAACAAACCAATAAACTTGAACACAATTGTAGGTTCTATCAGAATACATATGAACAGAAGAAATACAAATCCCAAGGTGCCTTACTAGATCCATGAATTTCAGGAAATACGTTCCTGTCTGTGTGATGGAATTGCCCACTTACTTAGTTTATGAAAAAATATCACAGGAAGAGACTCGCTTCACTCCTTCTACCAGCTGAGCACTTGTCTGCCACAACACTTGTCTCATCTTGCCTCTAGCGGTCAATTCTGCCGATTGTTATTACTTCCAGGATAATTATTGGGTCTTTAAAGTTTTGTAGTCCGCAGACCACAGTCTCATTTGGTGGCCCCTTCCGTAGCCTTTAAAGATCCAAGATGCATAGGCAGCCTCCAGTCAGCCCACTGTACATGAGATGTACCACAGCTGTAGTTGCCTCCTTCCAGCCCCTTGTGTTATCTATCTACCATACGTACTCTCACTTTTGGTACAGCCCTATTCTCCTTCATATGAAGGATCAGGCATCCTACCATTTGGTTGTTTCACCTGCTCTGTAGCATCTGGGCAAAGCATAACCTTATTCTATTGCATGTCTCTCTTGCACTTAGTGGGTAGTTTTATCACATACAGCCCATATGAAAGGCATACTGGAGTCAGTGATGCCTTTCTCCTTGCCTGGGCATGATCGATTGTGTCATCAATGTTGGCACAGGAGTTTTTCTTTTTCTCTCTGTGTCTGATATATTTGCCTTTTCTGCATGCATATTATTTATTAGCCAGGCCATTCATCAAAATAAAAGAAGCTAGCCCATTAATAAACCCAATTTGCCTTGTCTTTTGTTCTGTATGGTTTCATATTGTGTGCCATTAGGTAGTCAGGCACTTCAAGTTCTAATGCACTATTGACAGTATTTATGTTTTAATTTGGTTAGTTTTTTTTTTTCCATTAACACCTTATTGTCAGTGACTTCATTTGGACCTTTTGACCTATGAACTTCAAATCCGCCACTTGCCTACGGCCAATAGAAAACTTTTAAAAATTTTGAAGATAATTATTCTAAGTAAAAAAGTATGTGTGATAACTGCTTTAAATGTTGCACAGCTTATAATAAATGAAGCACAACATATTGCCCAGATAAAAACATGTTATACTTCTAGAAATAATGACTTTAGACCAAAAATAAACACACATGGTAAACATTCTCAGGCCCACTTAATCCAGTTTATTGTTGCAGGCAGCTGAAGCCTGTCTTGTTAAATACAAAACAAGATCAACTTTATTTTGTTAATACATAAATATTAAATTATATGGGGGGTGTATTTTATGAGCCTTGAGTATTTTTTGGAGTAAAATGTAATTTAACCATCATTTAAAATTAGTTAAATTACATTAAAACAAACTGCAAAAATAAAGTAGGTGAAAAAAATATGATGGACCAGGCATTAATCAAGCAAAACAGGCACAACAGTAAAGAAAAGATGCTGCACCTGGGCGCTTATATACAATTCATTTTTTGTTTTTTTTTTATGTGTCATGAATGGTAAAAAGGACAGAGTGTTAAACATGAATAGATAATTCATTTTTTATTTTGTTTTTTGCATCTTTTGAGCGATTGAAATAGAATTTTCAAATGGTGGTTATTTCACATGAATAAGGTACTTACATACCTGAACCACTACAAATTACATATTGTTAGAGCTGCTTTGCCTCAGTGTTAGACTTTTTTGGGTAAATTAATCGGTCTTTTCAACAGCCTCCTCTGCAGATGCTCATTTAGAATTCTTCATAATGTAATTATGTCTGAATCTATCAACTTTGTGAAAAGTTAAAATGAAATAAGCCTAGGAAAGTTCAGAGATGCACAATATATCGGGAACTGTATTGTTATCGGCTGATATTCATTAAAAATGATAACATCGAAATCGGTCAGATGTGTACATTTTAACCGATACATGCCAACCGATATAATTCAGGCTTGTCAACACTGTCAGTTCACTAAATAATTAAATGTTTTTTCATTGTTCGACAAGGCAGACATTAACCTGCAGAAAAACACACATGCAAGCGCAGCCCCTTGCGCTCACAAAAAAAAAAAACCCAACACCACAGGGTTTCCTAGTTTTGCTGACAGGAGCACTACGCGCGTTGTTTATTCATTGAGTGAATATCGTTGGTAAAGCAGTACGTCAGCCGTGTGGTCATATTTTTCTGTGAAAAAGGAAGATAACAGAGTTGCTATCTGCTCTACCTACAAAAATGAGAACCACCATAACGAATTATACACGGAATTTCTAGCAGCTAATGCTACCAAAACGAAAGTTAAATCAGATGCTGCCAGGCTCACTAGCTGTAGCCTTATACAGGAAATCCTTCAAAACGTAAAGACGTTTCCTAAAGCTAAAGGCAAAACTACTAAAATAATGGAAATGATCGCACTCGATGACCAGCCTTTTTCCCTAGTTGAGGACAAAGGATTTCGTTGGTTACTACATCATTTAGAACCTCGCCACATTCTTCCAAGCTGGCGATACTTTGCAGATGTCTCACTGCCTACATTATACAATGTGATTGCTACTCATATCCACGAGCTTTTAAGAAACAATGCCCCCAGCATTAGCTTCACTACAGATATGTGGAGCGCAGAGGTCTGCCCCATGAGCATGTTGAGTCTAACGACACTCTGGATTTATGACAATTTTGAGTCAAAAAGAGTGGTGTTGCATGCTAAAGAGTTCTCATTCTGCAACTTTTATCGCACAAACTTTCGATTCCATGTTAGCGAAGTGGAACATTTCAAAAAGTAATGTGCACGTTGTGCATCGTGACAACGCTCGCAATATGGCAAAAGCTATGGAAGAAAGCGGCATTAAAAGTTTAAAGCTGCATGGCTCACACTTTGCAGCTTGCTGTAAATGAAGACTTATTGAGCCAGAGCATCATCTCCGACTGTGTTTTTCATTGGGAGGCGAATAGTTACTCATTTTAAGCACTCACGGCTTGCTCTTTCACAGCTCAGAGAAATAAAAACAGACCTTGGTACCCCAACAAGAATGCTTCAGCAGGACGTTCCTACTCATTGGAACAGCACATATTATGTACTTAAACAGTCTTATTGATCAGAAGTGCACTCTTGCTGCGTATGGTGCTGAATATGAGTATCCTGCCTCTTTCACGGTGCAACAGCATGGTTACTAAACAATAACATTTATTTATATAGCACATTTTCATACAAATAATGTAGCTCAAAGTGCTTTACATGATGAAGAAAGGAGAAAAAAAGACAAAGTAAGAATTAAAATAAGACAACATTAATTAACATAGAATAAGAGTAAGGTCCGATGGTCAGGGAGGACAGAAAAAACAAAAAAAAAAACTCCAGACGGCTGAAGAGAAAAAAATAAAATCTGCAGGGGTTCCAGGCCACGAGACTACCCATTCTGGGCATTCTACCTAACATAAATGAAACAGTCCTCTTTGTATTTAGGGTTCTCATAGAAGAACTTGATGATGGTGGTCATATTGACTTCTGCCTTTTAATCCATCAATGTAAAGACATAAGTGCGCATTCATCTATGATTGTGGATATGATTCTGTCTGTTGAAGCGCTTACACGTCAACTTAAAAAGTGTGGCAAGACAGATTTCGGAGTTCAGACGGCGAAAACCACACTTTTGGAGGCTGTCATAAAACGCTTCAGTAGTGCATTCTCTGAGCCACTATGCTATCTATCTACTGTCCTTGATCCACAGTACAAAGATCGATCGATTTTTTTGACCAAGATACCAAAAAACAAGCACAAGAAGCACTTCAGAAACAACTGGTTGAGATGCCAGCTGGTGAAGGAGATGGTGAAAGCAACAGCAAACCACAAGAGAAAAAGATTTACACTCGGAGAGATGTTTCTGCTTCATTGCTGGAGATGTATGTAGAAATTCTTGAAGAAAATTCGTATGTGGTTGCAAAGCTGCCAAGGTAAAATAACAGGATTATAAAATTAATAATAATCATACTAATTAGGTTGACCAGATGTCCCTAATGGAAAAACAAAACACTGTTATGGATTTAAATTTTTTTTTTTTTTTAAACACAAACCATACACTGCAGCTTCCAAATAGTCAATCAGTATCATCCTGCATTTACAAGGCAAACTGCTCTGCAAACATAAGCTGAGAAGAAACGGAATTTACATTTGCCAGATAGCCTACAAAACTGTCATTGCAGCGGTGCAGTTTGTGGGGTTTTCCATTGTAGATAGTCGAGTCGCTGTGGAAAATTAGTGGAGGAATTTAATTTAGTGGGCACTTAGCAAAAAGGAGGAACATGTTCACCTGCATGGTAGAATGGCAGCTTCAAGTTTTGTACATTGTGAAAGATGTGTCTCCTGTGTCTAAACTGTAAACGATTTTAAGACAAGATTTATTCCAGTTTTAATGTAAGCATTCTTTTAAGACGAAATCACCCTGAAATATACAGCGGTCTCTCAACATTTCAAGGCACATCTGCATTACAGCACAAGCTGTTCCAAAATGAAATACTTTGTATGTCTTAAAAGTTCATCCGCATCACACTTTATACAGAATGCCCTTCATGTGACCCAAATCATTATACATCAAGCTTTCAGCATCACATGTTTTTATTAATGGCAGTGGTTGGTACAGATGGTTGTCCTGTTTTTCTTTACCACAAATCTGGTCAACCTGATAATTTATTATTCTTATTATAATAATACAGGTAAACGTTTGTAAACTTTTTTTTTTTCAGCTGAATAACTATCTCAGCGAGCCCCCTATCTCTAGAAATAACTGCTCCCTCCAGCATTGGAAAAGCAATGCAGCCTGTTTTCCAACTTTGGCCAAGGCAGCAATCAAGTGCCTATCGGCACCTTGTACCAGTGTTGACAGTGAACGCCTTTTTTCAGCTGCGTCAAATATAGTAAATGAAAAGAGAAACAGGCTTACTGGTGAAAAGGCAGCAATGTGTCTTTTTGTTAAGAAAAACCTACCATTTGTACTTTTAAAGAAGCCAACTTAAGCTCAGGGTTACAGGCCTCATTGTACCCTTTATGTTAGTTACTGCAGAAATAATATGCATTCATTTTTTTGTTAATATACCCAATGCCATGTTATGTAATGGCATGGTGTGTTGATGTGCTTAAGTTATTCAGAATGTGTATGTTAAGCAGATTTTTCTATATGACCTGCAGTGTTTTTTGTATAGAGATGAGCCATATCTTGCTCTTTTTCTCCCGCATAAATTACTGGCTGCTTATATAGCAAAGAAGAACATAAAATTCAGCAAGTTAATTAAAAGTTAATCTCTGTTTCACATGCTACTGTTGTTTCTTTGATAATGCATAATATATTTTCAGCATGCCTAAAACATTCATACCTGAAGTAAATAAAAAAATATATATATATCGGCCATCGGTTATCGGTATTGGCAAAGATGGACAAAAACATATCGGTTATCGGTATCGGCCAGAATTTCCATATCGGTGCATCACTAGTTATGACACAGCAAGTGTTTTTTTTTTTTTTTTGAAATACTTGCTCCTTCATGGTTTAAAGCCTGACGCACTTAAGAACAGTGATTCCACCTCCTTAATAACCAAACCTCTGCCGCAGTTAATAGCTCATTTTGAGCAATAAGAATTGCTGCCATTTTCCAAAAGCATAAAAACCATTGGGTTTGTTTACTGCCAGTTGCTACCCATTTAAAAGAAAAATGCTTAAAGTGCCTTGCTGGATTTACAGATAAGTGTGGAGGAGGAAAAGTAAGAGAAGAACATCAAAATTCTGTAAAAGTACTTTGCACACTGACTGGAAAGATAGTAGGTGTAGCGTATTAATTTTTAAAATTAGTCTTTAAAATATGACAGTGATCATAATATGTAAAAGAGTGATTAACCTGAGCACTAAACCTCTACCTGACTTTTCAACCACTTGAGCCAGTGTCATTTTAATTAACTGGCCAAACGATTGCCAACAATCTGTTTTTTGAAATTTCCAGTTTGCATCCTGTGCCCACCTCAGGTGTTCCTTTTTCCTTGTTAGTGGTTATGGTTAATCACAAGTTACACAAGCTTATGAAGACTGTTCAAAGCATCAACCCACTTGTGGGAGGATATCAAATGGCTTACCTTACAACCAGCTATGCAGTGGTTTCCAAGGTCGGTCCTGGGGGACGCCTGTGGCCGCAGGATTTTATTCCAACCAATTTCCTAATTAGAGGTTAATTTCTGCTCTAAACTGGGCTGCAGCCATCATTAAAATATTGTTTCTCACTTTCTATCTTTATTGTGTCCACCCAGAAACATCCAACAAAGCACGTTCACTTGTCAAGTAATGTAGCAGGTATTTGTGTGTTGGTTTTGAACATAAGGAGTAATTTATTTCCCTTGTCTCAAAAATGGTTATTACTTTATTAAAGCATTATCTTGGTAATTTGCAATTTGGTGGTGGAAATTATGGAAGTATTGTTGCTCATTGAAGATAATCATTTTGAGTTTCAAAGGAGACTGTTTAAAATGTGGCATAAGAAAGAAGAATCAGAATAGCAGAGGAACATTTATGTATAAGAATTGCTTTCTCGCAGTGTGGTGCCTCCTCTTATCACTTGTGTTTTGATTCTCCTTTGTTTTGTACTCTCTTGTGTACTTTGTAAGGTGCATAGCAAAGAAGACTGATTGATAAGATACTTCCTGCATCATTTTGTGCTCTTTTTTTTTCTTTTTCAATTAAAGTACGTGGAAAATCTTTGGCATGATCAAACACAAGGCTGGGAGACTTCCGTGGATGGCTGTGCCAGTCTGCTCTATTATGCACCTGCTAACATCTGTGCAATTGCTTTAACACTCACCTCTTTATGATGTGCAAACAGTTTTTAACTCCTGGGTTACTAAACTGTTAATTCCCATACATACATTTAACTGCTTGACCTGTAACCAAGCCTCCATGAATTAAAGCACCTGGACTACTTTGCATTACTGGTTTCTTTTTGTTTTGCCAATCATCTGTAGCTTTTTAATTTTTATTGTCTGATATATATTGCATGTTCATATTTGATTTTTTTTAATTGATAAGGTTGTGCATTTATTTATATTTATGTCCTTTTGTTTATTTAGCAATTTGTGCCTGCTGTGTCATTACACTGTGTATTGTATTGTTAATGCATGTTTGTTAATGCAGGCTACTTTTCATTGTCATTTAAGGTATAGTTACATTTAATTGAACTAAGGCTAAATTAATTTAACTTAATTTGGAAGTAAATAGGCACACCCAGAACAACATGCCAATCTGGAAAGTTACAGACTACTGTGCCAACTAATGCACCAACGTGCAGCTCTAAATGGTTCTTTTTAAACTTATTTACAAACAAAGCCACACTCTGAGAATCTTTGCTGATGCCATGTGATAAAAACTTTATTTAATTAAAAATGACTATAGTTAAAGGTGAGCAATTAAACTGGTAGAAATGAAAACCTGCATCCACAGTGGTCATTCAGGTCTGACTTTATGAACAATTATTGACTGAAGGACTGTTTGAAAGTCAGTTAGAGATCAGAAGTGGTGCTAATAAAATATTTGAGCACATTTGGCAGATGTATGGTACTTTGTAGTAGAGTTTTATGGCTATTTTTTGAAGATCTCCTTTTGGGTGAGATGTCAGGCTTATGTTTCATTCAGTATTCTTTGTTAATATCCATTTTAAAATACCTGTATCACAAATGCCATTGTATGGTTGAGGCAGATGGAAAGCGATATCTGTACTAATCCTAAGCCTAGACGAATGGACACTAGAATAAATCGGCTTAAGTATGCAATACTAATTCAGAATTGTCAAACCAGTATTGTGTAAATACATTTTATTCATTCTTAGCAGCAGCAAAGTGTTTTTTTTTTTTTTTGTCTCGGCACGGGTCTGTAGTAGTGGTTTAAATATTTCAGAGCCTTAAGACCATCTGCTGTAAGAGCCAAGTGCAACAGATGCATGCTATAGTCTGTCCAATAAGGGTTTTAACATAGAAAATTTAAGACCATTATCTCTAGTCAGATAATCTTAAAGTCGTTGTGGGGTTTCGACAAACAAGAAATTGTACTGTTTTGTGGGGTTAATGATTTATATTTTTTGTGCTCAGTCATATATGTATCAAAATTTTATCCAGGTAGTCGTGCACAACGATTTTGAATTTGACTCTAATGCTTTGTGTCTTCTATACAGTTATTTGCATTCTAAATCAGTTTTGGTTTTCTGGAACTGTTTTAGGGAATCACGGCTAAACAGAAACCACATCAACCTTCACCGTCACACTATTCATTTTGTTACAGGAAATGATTAACAATTTAAATAGATTATCTTTTGTGCTGTTATCTTTGACAGTGTCTTAACTTCTTCCTTGTATGGACACATAGCTGCTAGTGTTGTAGCATAACAAGGCCATTGCGTGGGGGTTCACCTTATTTTTGAGCAGTGATAAATTCCTGTAGGTTACTTCCACTATGCTTTATAAAATATTAGAACTGTTTTTCTGTATTTACAAGCAGGCTATTTCAAAACCAGCTCTTTGACTTCTAGCTAGTGCCACAAGTATGTTAAATAGAGTGCATTACGAATAGCTTCCTTATTTCAGATAGAGGAAGTTGGAGCCACTCCTTGCAAATGGGTTCTGTATATGTTAACCCAGAGCTCATCTGTCAATGACTTCCTCTCATGGGGCCTCTTATAAGCAGTGTTGGCAGCTCATGTTCCCAGTAGCAGAACACCTTTTTAAAGAAGCTGCATTTCTGTAGAGTTCACTTAATGTAATGCCTGATGCTTCTGCTTCAGCTTCTGAATCACTAATTCCCCTCCTCCACTGGAACACATGAAACGGAGCCTTGCAGTATGTTTGTGGAGGCCGAACGTACACCAACAGTCCAAGAACTGAGAAGTCCTACAGGAAATGAAGCATATGATACACAGGGAATTGATTCGCAGTGAAGCCCGATTTGTGGCAAGAATCTTCTCGTAATGTCAGGTGCTGCAACCGCTCTGCCCTTTTTCCTGTTTCAAGCATTCTGGCCAATGACGAACCTATTCTTACAACACTGAGTTGATTTTTTCCCCCATTTTTTTAATACAGCTTAACATGAATGTTGTCTTCTGTTACAGATTTTGTGGCTTACATTGGAATAAATGAATTTTGTCATTTTCATGCTGAAATTAATCAATGCTCTTCTGCTTGGTCGCTGCCAATATATTCTCATACAATGCAACCTGTTCCGATTGTTGATACAAAAATAATACTGTAAATTTGTGGCAATTGGCCTACAGTGTATTCTGATTATCTTGCAAGTTGCCTCAGACTAAATAAATATTTTTTCATTGTTAGACATTATTAGAATAGCAGATGTTTACAAAAAACATACATTTACAAAAGTTCAGAATCTTTTGATTTCATATAAATAAAATGCAGTTATCTGACTTTCTCAACAACAAAAACGCAATTTCCCGTTTAGTTATAAAGCTGAAATGTTGCCAGCATTGTGTGTCTAGAGCAGTAGATTATCTGATAAAACAGGACATTTCAATATATTAGTATTTAGTAGTAAAAACCCCCACAACAGAAAAACTAAATACCCCAAAATCTCAAAAATATTTTGACTGATTTGATTGAAATTTGATGACCCTTTGCTTTTGTCGTTGGCTCTACTCTCTTTCTCTCGGGCAGGGGTTGAATTCAAGTTAAAGTTTGACTCGATTGTATATAATGTTATTTTCTTCAAATAAAATCTATAAAAAATTTTAAAAAATGATGACATTATAGAAAGACAAAGAAAATTCACTGACCTGTGTTTTTAACTCAATATTTGTCAATAATTATGGAAATAGTGAATGGCCTATTTTAGTGGACTGCATCACACAGAGAAATTGGATTGCCAATTTATGCATAATAATGCTTCTGACGAATAGGATGGACAAAAGAGTGAAGAAGGGTAATTGTTCTACATAACAAGTAAAGAACAGGTAGCATGGTTCGTGGGAAATTCTCAAAAATGCTTTAAGTGATTTGATTGAAATTTCATTACTTTATTGAAAAAGAAAATTAGGTGACCCATTTTTTTAAATTTTATTTTATTGATGGTAATTCTGTAACAAATAGGCTATGCAAATATATACTGTGCTAAAAACTAACAATGGAGATAAAAGGGGCTGATGGTAAGTGAAGAAGAGGAAGAGGAGGTGTCCTGCACAGAATAAAAAGGCACTGGGTGATGTATTGCTTAGAAAATGAGCCGTGAAATGGATGAAGGAAAGTTAAGCAAAGGTCAGGTAAGATTCGGTTAATGATGGTGCCAGAGGCTGTGGTTGTGAGTTGCTGCTTCACTAGAAGCAAAAATATAAATCCTAGAAAAACTCAGTTAATGGGTCCTGCCCAACTAGAACAGAGAAGGGCTGAGCACTGTATAGTTCACAATATCATTTTTTCACCTGTTATATACACTCCTTACTTCTCTCTAGGTTTGAACCTCATTCCTTCATAAAAAAAAAAAATCCTTTGCTTGTCTACATTTGAGAATGCCGCGTCTTCTTTCTTGTACTTAAGAAAAAGTCACTACTAGAGATGCACGATCTATCGGGAACTGTATTGTTATCGGCCGATGTTCATTAAAATTGACAACATCGAAATCGGTCAGATGTGTACATTTTAACCGATACAGCCAACTGATATAATTCAGGCTTGTCAACACTGTCAGTTCACTAAATAATTAAATGTTTTTTCATTGTTCGGCGAGGCAGACATTAAGCTGCAGAAAAACACGCATGCAAGCGCAGCCCTTTGCGCTCACAAAAAAAAAAAATTGCCACGGGGTTTTCTAGTTTTGCTGACAGGAGCACTACGCGCGTTGTTTATTCATTGGGCGGATATCGTTAGTAAAGCAGTACATTACCCGTGTGGTCATATTTTTCTGTGAAAAAGGGAGATAGCAGAGTTGCTATCTGCTCTACCTGCAAAAATGAGATAATGCAAGGATGCTGCAGAATTAAATCTTTCAATACCACAAATTTAATTACCCATCTGAAGAACCACCATAACGAATTATACATGGAATTTCCAGCAGTTAATGCTACTAAAGTGAAAGTTAAATCAGATGCTGGGCTCACTAGCGGTAGCCTTATACAGCAAACCCTTCAAAACGCAAAGACGTTTCCTCAAGATAGCACCAGAGCTAAAGGCATAACTACTAAAATAATGGAAATGATCGCACTCGATGACCAGCCTTTTTCTCTAGTTGAGGATGAGGGATTCTGTTGGTTACTACATCATTTAGAACCTCGCTACATTCTTCCAAACCGGCGATACTTTGCAGATTATCTCACTGCCTGCATTATATGATGTGATTGCTACTAATATCCACAAGCTTTTAAGAAACAATGCCACCAGCATTAGCTTCACTACAGATATGTGGAGCTCAGAGATCAGCCCCATGAGCATGTTGAATCTAACGACACACTGGATTGATGACAATTTTGAGTCAAAAAGAGTGGTGTTGCATACTAAAGAGTTCTAAGGTTTTCATTCTGCAACTTTTATCGCACAAGCTTTCAATTCCATGTTAGCCAGGGAAGCATCTCCGACTGTGTTGCCATTGGGAGGCGAATAGTTACTCATTTTAATTACTCACACCTCGCTATTTCGCGGCTGAGAGAAATACAAACAGACCTTGGTACCCCAACAAGAATGGGGTACTAGTTGGAACAGCACAGCACGTATTATATGCTGAAAAGTCTTGTTGATCAGAAGCGCACTCTTGCTGCGTATGGTGCTGAATACGAGTATCCTGCCTCTCTCACAGTGGATCAGTGGGGACTTGTGAAAAACATGATTACTCTACTCGAACTATTCGAGCAACTTACTAAAGACATAAGCGCGCATTCATCTACAATTGTGGACGTAATTCCGCCTGCTTAAAAAGTGTGGCAAGACAGATTTCCGAGATTTCACTTTTGGAGGCTGTCATAAAACGCTTCAGTAGTGCATTCTCTGAGCCACTATACTATCTATCTACTGTCCTTGATTCACGGTACAAAGATCGATTTTTTGACCAAGATACCAAAAGACAAGCACAAGAAGCACTTCAGAAACAACTGGTTGAGATGTCAGCTGGTGAAGGAGATGGTGAAAGCAACAGTGAACCACAAGAGAAAAAGATTTGCACTCCGAGATGTTGCTGCTTCATTGCTGGAAATGTATGTAGAAATTCTTGAAGAAAATTCGTATATGGCTGCAAAACTGCCAAGGTAAAATAACAGGATTATAAAATTAACAATAATCATACTAATTAGACTGACCAGACGTCCCGAATGGAAAAAAAAACATTTATTTTTTTTTTTAAAACACAAACCATACACTGCAGCTTCCAAATAGTCAATCAGTATCATCCTGCATTTGCAAGGCAAACTGCTCTCTAAACATAAGCTGAGAAGAAACGGAACACGTTAATGACATCACCTTTTTTTTATTGTCAGGTTTTTGCAATTTACATTTGCCAGATAGCCTACAAAACTGTCGTTGCAGCGGTGCAGTTTGTGGGGTTTTCCATTGTAGATAGTCGAGTCGCTGTGGAAAATTAGTGGAGGAATTTAATTTAGTGGGCACTTAGCAAAAAGGAGGAACATGTTCACCTGCATGGTAGAATGGCAGCTTCAAGTTTTGTACATTGTGAAAGATGTGTCTCCTGTGTCTAAACTGTAAACGATTTTAAGACAAGATTTATTCCAGTTTTAATGTAAGCATTCTTTTAAGACGAAATCACCCTGAAATATACAGCGGTCTCTCAACATTTCACATCTGCATTACAGCACAAGCTGTTCCAAAATGAAATACTTTGTATGTCTTAAAAGTTCATCCACATCATACTTTATACAGAATGCCCTTTATATGACCAAAATCATTATACATCAAGCTTTCAGCATCACATGTTTTTATTAATGGCTGTGGTTGGTACAGGTGGTTGTCCTGTTTTTCTTTACCACAAATCTGGTCAACCTAATAATTTATTATTCTTATTATAATAATATAGGTAAACGTTTGTAAACTTTTTTTTTTCAGCTGAACTATCTCAGCGAGCCCCCTATCTCTAGAAATAACTGCTCCCTCCAGCATTGGAAAAGCAATGCAGCCTGTTTTCCAACATTGGCCAAGGCAGCAATCAAGTGCCTATCGGCACCTTGTACCAGTGTAGACAGTGAACGCCTTTTTTCAGCTGCGTCAAATATAGTAAATGAAAAGAGAAACAGGCTTGCTGGTGAAAAGGCAGCAATGTGTCTTTTTGTTAAGAAAAACCTACCATTTGTACTTTTAAAGAAGCCAACTTAAGCTCAGGGTTACAGGCCTCATTGTACCCTTTATGTTAGTTTTATTTAAAGTAATAGATGTCTGATTACTGCAGAAATAATATGCATTCATTTTTTGTTAATATACCCAATGCCATGTTATGTAATGGCATGGTGTCTTGATGTGCTTAAGTTACTCAGAATGTGTATGTTAAGCAGAGTTTTGTATATGATCTGAAGTATTTTTCTATAGAGATGAGCCATATCTTGCTCTTTTTCCCCCCGCATAAATTACTGGCTGCGTACGTATATAGCAAAGAAGAGCATGAAATTCCGCAACTTAATAAAAAGTTAATCTCTGTTTCACATGCTACTGTTGTTTCTTTGATAATGCATAATATATTTTCAACATACCTAAAACATTCATACCTTAAGTAAATAGAAAAAAAAATATCGGTATTGGCAAAGATGGACAAAACATATCGGTTATCGGTATCGCCCAGAATTTCCATATCGGTGCATCACTAGTCACTACAGCACATTTACAGGGAGAAAGCCCAACATAGTAAAGACATTTTCCCCTTTTTTTTTTTTTTACCACAAATTCATTACATCCATGGGTGTAGACTTAAAGAAGCACCTCAAAGCCTCCAAGGCCGCTCTTGACTGTTTAAAAGCCTCAAACTTATTACTGGCAGTTATTTTCTTCCACTCCACGCAGTACAGAAAACAACCCCAAAATTGTAAAAAGTTCCACTCATTAGATGGTCTTTATAAATATGAAGCCTGTCGACATCATTGCTGTTTGTAATAAGGTAAAATAAAACCTGATTCAGTGTTACAACTTTATTGTCTGGCTATGGATATGAGCAAAAAAAAATACAACTGACATAAAAAAAAGCTTGATTTAACAACTTAAAGAAATAAAAAATCATGAATATTTAATAAAATGAAGAATATACACTCATAATTTTAAATGTATACCTACTACCTATTGCAATTTTAAAGAGTACAGATTTCTATAAATTTTTGTTTTTGTAATTACCAAAAACAAATGTTCAGTATGAACGGCAGGAATTGATCAATGGCAGAAATGTTTTTCTCATGTGCAACTGTATGTAGCATGTTTAAGGAGTAAGGAGCTTCAGTAATAATAATAATATCCCCAGGTGAAAAAATACAAATATTGCATACAGAAAGTACTTAGTTACACGGTACTTCTGATTTCATATGATAATTATGATTCATATGATTTCATAATTGATGTTAATATAACCAAGAGCCGTTGTCTTTGAAAATTTCCCAGGCAAAGTTGGGTAACACAGCTAGTATAAAAATAGTAGTAGTATTGTCACATGCACAGAATACAGTAATATTATTACTTATATGTCCATCTAACATGCAGCAGATTGCACCTATTTCTGGTAAAACAGAATGAATTAAAACATTAGCTTCAGTTTAATAGAAAACATAAACCAGTTTACTTGATGCACCCCCTTACCCTGTTTCTGCTTCTTCAGATATGTTCCCAGTTAATTTAACCGTGAGAAAGACTCTATTATTGTTTAGCACCATTTTACTTTATATACAGTAGTTATGAATGGTTGATTTGCATTTGAAGTTCACTATGACTATAAACAATAATAACAGGAGTGATTTGGTTAGATAGGTAACCTAAGGCAGGACAAACTTATTTTGCAAGGCATGTACTCCTTTTTTAGCTTTTGAAATCATGAGAAACAACAATACTGTACTGTGATGCATATTTAGGAATTTAATTTAATAGCCCTTTCTAGCCATCTATCCTGTTTTGTTTTTATACAGGTTTAGTGTCAATGCAGCCTTTAACTATAAGAGCATGCTATATAGGGTCCTTATAGCCGAATGATCATTTGGTTATAATGTCTACCTTGACAAGGCTTTGTTCAGCTAGTAATATAGCAAGTAAAATTTGCAAAGAAGCCAGGAGCTGAAGCAAGTATAATAACATAATCTTTTTTTGCTGTCCCCCCTCAACGAATTCCGGTAATAAACCCAAAAATAGTACTTAAGCCACACCGTTAACTGATCAGAGGATATACCACTATTCAACAGAGATCTCAGTCCAGAGTTGAAGCAGTTGTCACAAAGGTGGCAGCACAATTTCTTGTGATCTGAACTGGAGCTATTCTAATTATTTTCCTCTAAAATGGCATAATAAAGTACCATGTTTGTGTATTTCAGTCAAGCAGTGTCATGAGGAGTTTTTTTTTTTTGTTACATAAAAAAACCATTATGTAAGAGCATAACAGAAGCTTCATAGGAGAGTGTCACTTGAAAATTAATGATTATGCCCTGTGTCATGTTTAGTGATCAAAGCCTTGTACAACTCTACTATGAGTCATTGGGTATAGTCTTTGAGTTAAAAATGTATAGAAGAAATATCTTGTGCTGTAGAACTTCAAGGACAAGCCAAGGAGTTTTTCCTGAACCATTTAAACATTTTCAATCTTCTTCTCTACTGCAGTCTTGTGTGATATGAGCAGAAGTGACTTTGACCTTGTGGCTGTAATGACAGTGGCATTCATTGCAATGGCTCTGGCAGGATGTGCAGAAGACCATTTTAATGCCCAGACATTGGCTGCCCAGAAACACTTGCCAGACAAGTTATATGTAGTAACATACTAGCCTTCTCATCTGGCACACAGTGTTCACTCATCTTAGGCCATAAGAGTCCCATGATGCAGAGGAAAAGGATTGGATCACAGAACTGACACACAAAAGTGAATTTTGCATATAAATACTGAATTACATGGAATTTGAAAATTTGGGTGAGATTGTAACAATCTTTATGAACCGATTAAACATGCAAGTGATATATCCTTGTATCATTTGGATAATATGTTCACATTTTTTTTGTTGTTCTTTTTAGTCAATAGTATTCTTTTCTGTCTTGCTTATGTGCCTCTGCGTTTATATGTGCACATCACGGTTTTCTGGGTGTCCAGGACGTGCACGTCAGTAAAGTTATGTGGGTTAACTAGTTGCATGAAACTAATAGGGGAAAATGTTGAAGTGACGATTATCTGGTACCTCAACAACATCCCAGAAAAGTAAGATATACAATCTTAAATACAGAATTTGGGGCTCAGTGATTTTTATGAATTAGTGCAATAGTTTTTCTGCCATATATCAAAGCAATAACCTAAATGAGGGTCTCGCTCCTTGTGTGGAGCTTGCTGATTATTAGAAGGGTGTATAAAAGCAGTGATTTTCAAGGGTTGTAGAGATATGACAGCCCTACATATATTTATCAGTTGTGAGAGTAGTTTGAGCAGACACGAGACACTTGGAGAGTCGTGGATTGGGCACTGCACAGTTATATACGTCAATCACAGATGGAAATAAACCAAATAAGCACATGCTACATCATAACATGAATTGCACTGGAGGAAATTAGGACTGAAATGCTTCAAGTTAAAAATTGCAACTATAGCTAAACTTTAATTCATTTTTCACTCATTTCTGAATTTAATTCATGCTGTGAACTTATTGCTGTTACAGACTATGTGCAAGTTGTTTTATTGCAATAAAAAATAATGCACATTGACATTTTGCAATTTTTTACTCTTACTGTAGTTGATCATATACTTTCTTTTAGTAAAGATGAGTGAAAAATCCTTCAAAAAACAACCAAATAAGAGAAAATTAAAGGTGAAAAAAATGTGTAATTTTTAAAAAACTTGAATGGATTTAATCCTAATTAATCATACTTGTCAGTTTGTAACACATGATATAAGGCTTTGGATTTCCTGATCAGCAATGGATGCTGTTTTTGTTTTATCTGCTTGGGTGTAGGATTAAAGGGGCGATTTTAATATACATGTGAGGTGTGTACTGGGGGCATATGCCATTTGGGGTGCATAGAGTCGGCTGACTCCAGGTTTTCCACTAGGGAATATGTGGCTTGGAGTGTGCCTTTTACAAGGGTAGGAAGTCCAGATTGGTATGGTTTTACAGTGAGGCCTTGGATAATGTAAGCATGTGTTCATTTTACATTTTTGATTCTTTTTTTTTGTGTGTAAGATGTTAAGGTTCATAGTGTCTCTTATTTAGGTTGTTCAGAATTCATCCCATTTATCCATTTCTGCTTTTAACATGCATCAGCAGTGGGTGTTTAAGCCCTAATGTACAATTAGCATACTTAGAAGCACAGCAGTGCTAACCAGCAGTTTAGCTAATTTTACATAACTGCATTTGTCACTTACTTAATCTGGGGGGTTTGACATAATATATAGGCTCCATATTGTGAAGCGTTTAGTAGAGTGTTGAAACGAGATGATTAGCCGCATGTAGATTAGTCTGCAGTGTAAAAACTGGGTGTCATGGCCATGGCATGCAAACTATCTAAATCTTCTTATCCAACAGGACAGTTGGACCATCCACAAAATCCTTAGGGTTATAATTATCACCTGACAAGCACAGTAATGAGTGTGAAGCTGTTTGAGCAAATTGTAAGGTGTTCACATCTTGTCTATTGAAGAAACTTAGCATTTGAGTGGTTGAATTGGGACTGCTGCATACTGGACCAGTGATTGTAATTAAGAAAAGACTCCCTTAAAATCTGCCTATATGAAATACACAGCCTTATGTATATGTATATACTGTATATGATACATATGTATTTATTTATTTAAAGAGCTTGGGACAAATAAAGCTATGGAATGATGGATCGAACGAATGAATGATGGTGGAAATTTCTCATGGAATTTTAGATTTGTCTGACACCAGAAGTATTTCTTTGGATGAACCAAACGCAAGTTGAGCAGGGTTAAGCAAAGGATAAAATGATATTGATGGTCAAAGACTATTATTTTTAATGATTCAGCGATTAACCAGGAAACACTCCAAACAGTGTTTGACAAAAAATCTAATCCAAGAGAGAGGTACCTCAATAGCCTTCTCATATGTGAGATGTCATTTGATGGGTGTATTTCCCTTTCAAAAATGTCTTTTCGAATAATAGGGAAACACTATGTTGTTTTACTTCCTCTTCTAATTAAACTCTGCCTTTTTCCAGGTAAACAGTGTTTTATGAAATTAAAAAAGGTCCAGGAACTTGAGATCACCATCCTTAAGTTGCTTATTTTTTTAAACCCAGTATCAACGGCAGGCAGAATGTAACTTGACTCCTTATATTATACTGTATGTTGTTAAAATTTGCAAAAGATTTGTAATTCGAAAGAACCACTGGCAGTGCTAACTGCAGCCTGGCATTGTGCCCCCACACTTAATCTTTATGCCACCCCATGCCAGTGCAGCCATTAATTGTTGTAGCATTGCTAGGGCAGGATTGAAGTTTAGTGGGTTTCAGTTTTTAAATCTTGCAAGCTACCCTATGGCGGTTTGGATGTTATCTGTCAAAACCTTTACAAACTACTGTGTAAAGGTTTTTTCCCTTTTTTTGTCTTAGGAGATCCCCTTCACAAGCCTTCATTCTTTTCCTTGCCCCAGTGTATGCTTTTTGTTATTACTTGTTTCAATTGAAAAAACCGTAGTGGTGGTGGCTACATGTATTTAATGTTCAAAGAAATTCAAGAATCAAAAAAAATAAAATCAGGAAATGCTTTACTTAAGTCTTACTCCAAAATAAGAACTGAGAATTGCTAAATACAAATACCCTTAGGCTTTGTTGTCATGACTACAGTACTTGTGCATCTTATTCTAACCTGGTCCTAATCCACCTAGTCTCACAGAGGTTGATGTCCTTTTTTTTCTTTTTTCTTCCAGTTATGATGCAGGGAAAGATGGATTCATTGACCTCATGGAGCTGAAGCTGATGATGGAGAAACTAGGAGCACCACAGACACACTTGGGCTTGAAGAACATGATTAAAGAAGTAGACGAGGACTTTGATGGGAAGCTAAGCTACAGAGAGGTGCCTTTAAATTTATGCTTGTTGCTAAATATTCTTTTAAGTTTAAGTAGCAGTTGCTGCCTCTTTGATTGGAAATGAGATGTGCAGTTCTTAACAGTCTAAGCAGCTAAATAATACCATGTAGACAAAAAACTGTTGCCCAGAGTTTGATGTTGTTCAGTAGTGGCACTACGAAAGCAAGTGTGCATTCAGGGGAGAAATAAGACATTAAAATAATCAATACTAAATGAAAAAAATGACTGTGTTCTTTACTAGATTAATTTCTAAAAATATATTTAGTATACATTTTGAATCTATTGTTTACTTTTTTTATTGCTGGCTGTATCACAAAAGTTTACAAAGTGTCAGTTTGCCTTTTTCCTGAGCCGTATTATTTCAATTAAGTAAAGCAATGAATTATATGGTGAAACATAAGTGGAAAGTGTATAGCATCCATATGGTGAACAAGTAAGAAAACAATAAGATAAATCAGATAGGACAGGGTTACTAGTTTGAAGTATTGCTTTCCAAGTGGGAATATGTTATGAAATGCAGTGAATTTGGCTCTTTAGAAGTGATCAAAAATGTCAGACTAAAAGACTTAATCAGAAACTGAATGAATCTATTAGGCATACCTATATTGGTTTTATAGTGTCACTAGCTCTTGTACCTCTTCTATTTGTAGGGCGGCACGGTGGCGCAGTGGTAGTGCTGCTGCCTCACAGTTAGGAGACCCGGGTTCGCTTCCCGGGTCCTCCCCTAGTGGAGTTTGCATGTTCTCTCCGTGTCTGTGTGGGTTTCCTCCCACAGTCCAAAGACATGCAGGGTTAGGTGGATTGGCGATTCTAAATTGTCCCTAGTGTATGCTTGGTGTATGGGTGTGGGTGTGTGTGTCCTGCGGTGGGTTGGCGCCCTGCCCGGGATTGGTTCCTGCCTTGCGCCCTGTGTTGGCTGGGATTGGCTCCAGCAGACCCCCGTGACCCTGTGTTTGGATTCAATGGGTTGGAAAATGGATGGATGGAAGAAATTTGTAGAATTTTGGCCATCTATTTGTTTTCCTACAGACTTAATTAATTCCAGGAGAGCAGAGACTTGTCTTGGAAAGAAAATACTCAGGAAAAAAACAGTATATCAGATTTAGTGTGCAGGAAGATATTTAATGCTTTATGCCCAAATTCAGCTTGATAAAGAACATGCTGTGAAAGTCATCGGTAAAGAACAGCAAGCAAGTGAGCAGGAGGCGTAAAGGAGTGGGCGAGCTGACCATGACAGCGTTATTTTAAAAGATGAAATGTTTAACTTGCTGTGTTAAAATTAATTGGTAGCCTAGAGTGCTCCCTTCTAAAAATTTCGAGAATAAATTGCTCCTGTGAGCCTTTTATGAAATTTCTTGTCAAATTCTGCTCCTTGATACTATTTATTTCAGAATTGAATAAAATCTGCCACAGTAATTTTTAGATTTCTTCAAAATGTCAGGAAAAAACGCAAGACTGAATTGACCTTGCTTGATTTAAGTTAGAGCACTTATTTACTCAAATGCAGCCATCTTAGCACTACCTTTTAAATTACACCAGGCAGATCACTTATTTACTAAAATGCCACCACTGTATATGAATGAATTAATGCAAAATTTTATTACATAATTTAACTGAAACAGAATGAACAGTAAAGCAGGTAAACATGATATTTTACTAATTTGCATTCCTTTTGATGTTTGTGCTGCACATCTAACTCTCCAATAGGCAAACTTAAATGAGCAGCTATAGTTGCTCCTCTTTCTTAAATATCGATCTCTTTTGACTTGGCTGCTACAGATTCCAAATAAGGCAAAGCAAATGTGAAATGCTGTGTTGTAGCTCCCCCTAGCATCAGCTCAGTAAAATAACATTTAAATAAAACAACACAAGGTTAGTGATGGACATCAACATTTTTGTTTATTGAAAAGCATATTGTAAATTTGGTTTCAAAAAACAGCCTCTTGAAAAGTCCAGTGTTTTAAGAGATGATTAACCAAAATGTTTTAAAGTATACAGAAAGATCAACAGTACTCTATTAGTATATTGCTATTTTAATTCTCCCTGACACTGCAAACAAACAGTATGTGCTTACTAAATCATTTGTGAAGATACCTTAAGCTTACTTTTTTATTTTTCCTTTCTCTTCATTATTTTCCCTGAGCAACATGATCACTCTGTCATATAAAGTAGGAAGGATGTGTTGGCCACATTTGCCTTCAGAGAAAATATTTTATAGTGATCACAACCAGAGTTCTGAGGTTTGAATACAAGACCTGGTATCTTACTGAACTTTACCTGTTATCCCAATGTCTATATGGATTTTACTTGAGGTAGTATGATATCTCAAAGCATGTGCTTGCTGGGTTGACTGGCAACCCAACCAAAAAATTGCACTGGGTGTGTGCATAAGTGGAAAAAAATGGGTTAAAAAATATTGGTTGGCTGAGTATGTCTTTGGCCAATCAAAAAATTTACTCTTCTATGTTACTGTAGTAGCTTGACAGCTTCTTTAGTACTTCTGAGTTGACACCTTCAAACCACACATCCTTTCATCAATAAGAATATCTAGTGATATTTAAGAAGAAATGTAATAATCAGGGGTGGCACGGTGGCGCAGTGGTAGAGCTGCTGCCTCGCAGTTAGGAGACCTGGGTTCACTTCAATGAGTTTACATGTTCTCCCCGTGTCTGCGTGGGTTTCCTCTGGGCGCTCCGGTTTCCTCCAACAGTCTAAAGACATGCAGGCTAGGTGGACTGGTGATTCTAAATTGGGCCTAGTGTGTGCTTGGTATGTGGGTGTGTCCTGCGGTTGGTTGGCACCCTGCCCGGGATTGGTTCCTGCCTTGTGCCCTGTGTTCGCTGGGATTGGCTCCAGCAGACCCCTGTGACTCTGTGTTCGGATTCAGCGGGTTGGAAAATGGATGGATGGATGTAATAATCAGTAGATTATTTCTGACTTAAACTGGAAAGTTAAGTGCAATTCAAAATACCATAGGTTACCTAAGAACGATAAAGCAATTAACTATGTTTATCTGATCATACACAACAATATGCTAATCACAAACCCTTTAAAATACAACACAATGAAAACAATACATCTAGATTCAATCATTGTTTATTGACTTTTTTGATAAATAAAAACAAATGAAATTTATAACTTAGATGAACTAACTTAAAACCATTTTGAAAGCTGTGTCACAGGGTGAATGAAACCTTAATGACTTGAGTCTCTGACTGTGTAGTGTGTACACAAGTAGTGTGTATTTGTTGTAGGCCACTGTTTGTGCTAAACAAACAACTTTTGCTACCTGCCATTATTTTTCATCTGTCTTGCCTTATTTTTTACTTTTTGTCACAGTTCCTGTTGATTTTTCGGAAGGCAGCTGCTGGTGAACTGCCTGAAGACAGTGGTCTTCATGCATTGGCCCGACTGTCTGAGATTGATGTTTCCACAGAGGGAGTAAAGGGAGCTAAAAACTTCTTTGAAGCAAAGGTAAGCAAAAAAACTGAGTAACCACATATAAACCCTGAAGGTGTGAAGTGTGGTTTGGACTATATATTTCCTAACACGCTGCTGCAGGTTAATGAACTATTGATATAATCTTCTCAGTCAGCTTTTTTTTTTTTAGACAGGCTGTGCTGAAGTCTCTGTGTTGGTGTCACTTTGTGAGTCATGCTGTACACTCTGCTGTGCAAAACAGTTTGTGTAATGTAAACAGGTTAATGATGGGATGCTGTGGACTTGGTGAAGATGACGCAGTCCTCTACTCACAAGCTGTTGTTAGATGGACATTGTAGAATGTCAGAGGAATTACATTCTTTGGAGATGAAAAACTCGATTTTGCTAATCTGTCTTTTTTCTTTCATGCTAAATCAAGATTAGTATAAAGTGGAATGAAAAGCCAGGTACCGTCCCTGGATGGGGTTTCAGTCTATCAAATGCGCACTTGTTCTGTTTGGTACAGGAGCAGTTTATGTCAGCTTTCCACTAATAACAACCACCAGGAACTAAAAGCAGACCAGTGACTTTACAATGTTTTCCTACTACAAGAAAGAACTTTAATCATCACTTTTACATTGATACCATCAAACCCATGTCACCTAACATTTGCATTCTTGTCTGTATGGGGGAATAAAATCTGTGTATTGCTTTTGTTTTAGTTTTTATGATTATTCTGTGCATGATAATATTTAATTTCAGCTCCTTTTGTTCTTTTGATGGGCTTTGTTTTGGCTAATGATTTCCAAGTTGTGCTCAGAACAGTTATCAGACCAAACTTGAACCTTAACTGCAGTGCAGTGAACTAATGACTCCATTGTACTGAAATACTGAGTACTGGACAAAGCAAACCAAATAATAAAATTGACAATTATAGTCTGCCTAATGACACCAGCTGAAACATATTAGGAACCATAATGTTGGAGCAGGAATCAAGAGAGCTGTGAACAGGAGATTGCTGAAGCCATCTGGGAAAAAGGGTATTAGAAGTTAAATGGGAACCAGCCTTAGCCTAGTTCTTCCTGGTTCCACATGTCAGTAAAAAAGCAATTACTAAGACAAGCATGGTTATCAACTGTGCCCTTGGATCAAATCCCACATAGTTACAGGGACACCTTAAAGCATGACACAGAAGACACTCCAGTCCTGAAACTAAACCTGGAGACCTCTAATGAAAAACTACCTGCTCCAACTTTTTTGCAAATTTGCTTACAAGCAGAATAAAGAAAATACATGTGTAGTAATATAAATGTATCAATTAAAACTTTATTTAGTGCTTTGGATATGTTTTAATGGTAGAATGCAACATTTGTAAAGGGGAGGGGGACAAGTATATAATAATGAAGAAGTGAGAGCTGGTTTATTTTCGCCTGAACAGTGTTTTACATATTCCTTAGCATAAGCTTCTTGCTGTATGTGTGCAGTATGTAATGATTTCAACAACAAGGCAGCAGCTGTAAGAATATAGCACAAATAAACATTTCACTATATCCTCTTCAGACATGCAGTGTAAGTTTCCTCTGTCATGATCGTGTTTTAAAACTGCTGTGGTTGCCTTTGTCTGATCAAACTGTGTCTCATTCTGCAGGTCCATGCTATCAATGAGTCAAACCGGTTTGAGGCCGAGATCCGTCAGGAGCAAGAAGAGAAGAAGCAGCAAGCGGAGGAGAAGAAACAGAGGCAGGCAGCCTTTAAGCAGCTACAGTCAGCCTTCAAATGACACACAAAGCGACTTTCCCATTTCTTTTTCCTCATTTACATACAAAAGAAAAATACTATCACAACCCTACATCTTATATCTAGGGGGGCTTGTTAAGGGGTGGTATGCCAGAGCATTTTGAGGATAAAACTATGGTGGAGTCTGTGGGCTGCCCCTACAACAAGTGTCAAAATATAGGTTTTGTGCCATTAATGTTATCATTCTGAAGTGTGTCATCACAAGCAACCATTCACCCAAAGGTTGCACTGTCTGAATGCATCTCAGGTCAAAGTACAGAAAGCTGTTCCATTCTGTGTAGGACTTCTGCTATGCTCCACTCTGTGTCACTGGACTTGTCAGTGCATATCTTTACAGTTTTGCCTTTTCTTGTAAGTTACTGTCCTCCTTTTTCTGCCCCTATTAAATAGGCCTTAATTTTTAAAGGGCTACTAGTGACCGCTGGTCTGTGGAGACAATATGGCAGCCACTAGTTTGCAGAGGGTCTGCTCTTCACATAGACCTTCTGCACAGACACACATAAATATATGATAATTGAAGCACCTAGTGATCTTGGCTGATGTTATCATTTTTTTAATTTTTGAAAAACTTCCATCTCAGTTAATGATCAAATTAAAATTTCTTCATAGAAATAAATCTGATCTTCTAATTGGGCCAAACTGAAAATTGTCTTGCTTTTTTATTTTTATTAAATGCTATAATGCTGTATACTGTCCCAAAATCAGTGTGACTGGGTAAGGAAGTTGGCAGCCCACCCTTTCCTCTGATGTTTGAATGTGCTTTCTGCTTGACAGGCAAATTACCTGTTTTGCCCCCTTAGATATCAATGGATGTTGGAGTTGTCATTTCCTGTGCCTACAGGAGCGCTTCTGGGAAATCTGGAGCGCATCCATGACGCTTCCTGCTGCCTCTCAAGTTCCATGACAGTCATGGACTACATTTCTGCTTTGGACTGTGACAGTTTGTCATATATGCACACATCCACAAAAGCTTGTGAAAAACAAATGAAAAGCTACTAGTTTAATGTAAATGTCTAAAATTCTTTATATTTTTAAATGTGCAGGTGGGTGATGGGTTGAGATTATTGCATGTGATGGAGCACTCATGAATTTCACATACTGGGCTAGTCTGAGGTTTATAGCTTTACACCCCCATCTCTGGAAAATATGTTCTGCCTTCACAGACGCTGTTATACTGCTGAGTAGTCTTCAGATTGTCTGCGATTGGCCATGGAAACATATCATTACTTGCAAGTTGAGTAAATAATATGGAGTAATTTCTGTTTGTCCTGCTTTACATGTACTTAGTTTTACTTTAAAACCTCCCCTTCGTTATACATTAGAACAATTAAAGCCTCATCTTATGTTTATTCTAAATGGTTAGGAGAAAGACTGTCAGGCAAGGGTGGTCATACACACTAACTAGTGAAGGCCTCCACTGAGAGAGTGAAATCAGGGGGATTCATGTGTGGAAGAGGCAAAGATTAGAAAAACCCTGAGTGAGCAATTTGTGGAGCTCTGGCTCATTTAGCATGTAGTTCATGTGCTGAAGTGTTCATTTTAAGGTGCAATTTGCAGAAGATCAGCATGAGAATGTAATCTTCCCATTGCTCATACGGCAGGGTGGTAGACATCCTGGCCCATGGTACCCTCACCCATTCCCATGGAATGTACTGAGCCATAGCAGAGAGATGGATGAACTTGAGGTGCAGTCCACTTTGTGGCTGCCTTATATGCATTCATCAGAACATCTTTTGTCTTGTGTGTCTCATGTACTTGGCACACTGGTCGTGAGTGCAGAGTACCACTTGATCATTTCTCACCAGTCCACTTAAGCCTCCAGCCCGACTTTACGCTATCTGCTCCTGCTTGACTTGTGAGGCACTTTTTAATTGGTTTTATTGGTCACAAATTTATCTTCTTGTGGTCATTTTAATCAGTCTTTTAATGCTGAATTTCATACCCATATTTAAGTAGTTGAGCAAAACTACAAGGTAATGTGATTAAAAAAACACAGATGTGTGAGTTGTGCTGGGGTTTATGTTTTACAGTAGAAATGTGGCCAGTTTTCCACTAATACAATTAACTTTTTGCCTTTATTACCTGTAAGCTGGACATTTCCAGTGCAGCCTGAGTTGCTCAGCTTAGACTATTTAAAAATCTCCAAAATCTCCTGAACATGTCATGTAAGAAAATGAGGAGAGAGGTTGGGTGGGTTGGCTCATCAGATTATTTATATAGGTATTTTTACAAGACTGTATTTTAACTATTAACATTCAGTTTAGATAGGCTGCTTCAGCACGGTTCATGTTCTTGTCAGAGAATGTTATCACTGTGTTGTACTCTTTTTCAAAGAGTCTTGGGGAGTCAAAGGGATAGCTACCATGAAGAAGAAGGGAAGGCCTGTCATGCTGTGTTCATGTCGCACTAACCAGGCACTGTTCTCTACTGGATTGAAGTGTTAAATATTAAAGCCAATTACATTTTATGGAGCTCTATCTAGAAGGGAATGCTCATTGTTGAAATCAAAGCTGGCAGAAGTTTACTTTTTCTTATGGGGAGGTCTTCCTGTATTTTGAGAGGATTAATTCTTTTTTTGTTTCCTCCATAGATCAAGGATATTTGTGCCAAAACGTGACAATCATATAAAATGCTTTTAATTCACTGTGTATGAGCGAAAGAAGGCATTCTAAGCATGCGTGCAACGCTGCACAGATGTTTGTGTCACGGCAGGGATTGCTGTTACGAGCCTGTAGGATCTGAGGGCTTCTATGCTTGCCCCTTTCTTTACCTGAGCCAGATGTAGTGTTCTGCTGCAGGTAAGCACACACCTACTAGTGAAAAAGAAACAAGAGCGACAGAGAAGCTTATTTTGCACATGTAGCTTTGCCTTATGTCTCAGATGTATGACCAATCACAGTGAGCTGAGGAGAACAGATTCGCTCCTCATGACCTCATGTTGTGTGCTGTAGTAGGAAGCTGTAGATTTATAGAATCTGTGTAGGCAATGACGTCTTTGTCTTTCAAGTTAATTAGAAAAACAATTAAGTCTGCAAGCTGTGTCCACAACCATTTTTGACTCTAAAAATCAGCATCTTAATGAGAGCTGTGAATTGGACAAGCTTCATGAGCAGCACCCCATACTTTGTACGGCAGCCCCTGCATTAATGTTTGGTTAATCACCAGTTACAATTACCATAAAAAGGTGGAACAGGTCAGTAGGCCCAAACAGTTCGGTGAAGAATCGAAGACCTCTCCATCTCCCATCCCAAATCAGGCTGCTTTCTGAGTGCTCCGTTATATTCCACCTTGTTGGACATTCCTGATCGTGTCAGTGCTGGTGTAATTCCGCAGTGTCTTTATGTACTTTGAAGTCAGGTACTGAACATATTTTTGTAACTGAATTGCAAATATAAAGCAGTCTACATTTTTAACGATTATAATGAATTCCCTTTGAAATATAGTTTACGACCAATTCTGTCAACTTGGTGTGTGTGTTTGTCTTATTGTGAGTGGCTTCGAGTTTTGAACGCTTTCGACTCATTTCAGGCCACACATTCCTTCACCTTTTAAAGTTTTAGGCTTTCCTTGCGTCCAGTGCTTAAGTCAAAATATGTAATGTTGGTTAGTGGGTCAGTTTGTTTCCTGAGATTTATTTTTAAGTTGAATAAAAAAATATGTGAAATTAATGGCTTCTTTGGGAAAAAAAATTTATTTTTGATTTTCATACTAAAATGTATATTACTGTGGCAATAAATAAAAAGCATCTATAATTTAAATACCCAAGTCACTGTGAATTGTTCCTTCCTGTTTCTGTTTGTGTCTGTCTGCTTGTTTTGCACTATTTTGAAATAAGGTGGAGTCGATGGAGGAAAGTCTTGTCAAAGAAGTTTTAACATTTACATGAAACGTCATCGCAGCACTACAAAGACAATCGGATGGCGGCAAATTCGTGATGAGAAATATCGGCTGACATTAGATTGGAATGTATATGAAAAAGTGGAAACATGAGGTAAAGACACATTCACATACAGAACAAACTCTGTGGCAGTGAGCAGAGGTCCTGGTGGGCAAAAACTGCCTGCATTTTAATGGATCTTTCGCTTTTCTTGTGTGCTACAAACACTGCCCGCTAGCTTTTCAGGCTTGTACAGTATAAGCTGCTTTTGATGGTATAATCTACAGGCTATACTTGACGCAGAAGTATAAATCAGCCTTTTGGAGCCCCTGACTAGATTGTACCTGAAGGTCTTGCCCAGGAGGATTTTAAACAGGAGGAATCTGAAAAAAAGATAATACAACCTGAAGCCTACCTTTTCTTCAGATGAGGAAGAAATCTTTTAAGATGTTGAAAGGGTGACAGTGACTTGTATGCCTGTTAGCTTATGTCTATGTTTACCTTCACATGCCAAAATAATTAATATAATTTTAATGCCCTTAATATTCTGTGACTTCTTAAGTGATTTTCAGTCATAGACTTCATTTACATAACTGGCGAGACGGAAATAGTTATGCTGCACTCCCGTGACTCCACTCATGCGGTCTGACATCTTCAGCAACTCCGTCTCACCAGTCGTAGGGGTGGCTAGTAGCTGACAATCAGTGGGCACTCACCCGGGAGTCCACCTAATTTTAAAGCTGTGACAAGGAATAAAGAGCACTGGTGTTTTAGACCTCGAAAACAAGAGAGGCTTATCTGTCTGATACCATGTGTATCACATACCCTGACAGAATGGAAAAAAGGAGAATGAAATGGCCAAGATTGGGGCTGAGCTCACCATACCTGCTAAGCCGTTGTATGGTACCGGCTCCCACAGGCAGCATGCTATTGGCAATCAGAAAAGGGGGCAAGCTAACAATTCTTTGGAAGTGTGAAACTTATCTAATTATTTGGCATTCCCAGTGATTTCTAAATTGACATATGCAGGTGAGGGGAATCAGCAACTGGAGTCGCCCAAGTAGGACAACGAATGAGGGGGAGAAATGGAGCTTCAATTCAAAAAGCGAGTCCCATGTGCTTTTAATTCCCTGTTTATAATGTGAACGGAATATTCCGGTGGTATCTATTGAACAATATTTTAGCAAAAAAGCAGATGTTTTGCATTTTTTGAACATATGACTGCATAACAGATATATGGATTGTGTGACACAAGAATGTACGTGTGATTTATTTATTTTTTTCCCATAGAGGTTTTTCACACAATTTCCAATTTTGCAACATAGGTCACTTTCACCTTCTATTACTGTATATTATTTTTTTCCTTTCCATTTTCAACGGAAACATAAGATGAAAATTTTATCTCAGCCATCGCTACAAACTACATAGGGTAAATAAAATTTACTGCCTGGCCAAAAAAAAAAAAAAGGTTGCACACTTTAATATTTCATTGGCATGCCTTTAGCTTTGATTACTGTGTAGATTAATCATGGCATTATTTTGACACCCTTATGCAATGTTTCAGCATTTATCTTAATCCAGATATGCATTCATTTTTCACTGAGATCTTGCATGGATGATGGAACATAAACCACACCGCAAAAATCTTCTCCACTACAATGGTATTAAGGACTCTGTAGTGAGTAATTCATGTGTGAAAATGACTCTTCACGCTCTTTGAACCGCTCACAATATGAGCCAGATGAATCTTGGCATTGTCATCCTGGAATATACCCATGCTGTCAGGGAGGAAAAAATCCATAGATTTTGGATTTTTTTCCCACAGAATCTCCTCATGATTCAGTAGATTTAGATGTAAATGCTTTGCTTGACTTGAGAATCCTGTGGCTCAGGTGCATCCTCAAAGCTTTGATTGTGCGCATTGGACATGAGTGTGAATAAAGAAAAATGGGGTGCATGTCGTGGTTACTTTAAACCAAGAAACTCTGAATTCATCATTAGAAGTTTGCATCTGAAGTGTCTGCTGTAAATGTGATCCTCAATGGCCGAAAGTTTATGTCTGCTCTACCAGCGATTCTCCAATCAAAAAATAGCACTTGTTAGAACCCGCCATCTCAATTCAGGGCTTATTTAATGTTGCGAGTGGTGTCACTGAAATAAAGAAACAAAGGAAAAATTAAATTTCTCTATTATAATAAAAAAAACCTGTGATGAGACAAGACTTTTTCAGGGAGATACTTTCACTCCCATGAGATGAGACTTTGTGCCAAGAGATTTAACCACGCCTGGAGGCGGAAATAAAAGACAAAGAGTAGATGACAAAGCAGAACATTGTAAAGAATTAAAAAACGTTGGCGAGATACACATGCAGAGCAGGTTAGAGATAATGAAAGTACTAAAATTCGAAAGTCTGAAAAAAATGATAGTTAAAGATCGCATTAGTGCAAACAAATGGAAATTATTACTCGGTGAAATAACGGAACAGTGAAAAGAGATTGAATATATTGGAGACTTGCAGATTGTCTAATTTGTGTTGCCATCAGGGAAAAGTAGTGTTTCTTCCCAATGTAGAGGCGTATCCATGAGAATTAAAAGATTTCTTGTTTGGTGAAAGTGAAATCCACATACGCGAGCGTCAGAGATGCAAAGTGGCTGACAAATAGCGCGGCTTGTGGTTGGGGTGTGCTTGTGTTGGTGAGCAAAGTCCCCCAGTAAATAAATAAAGAATTAAGCAACAAAACATATTTAGTAATACATTTAATTACTTATGCACACATCTCATTTTACTATTATTTATTGCCACATTTCAGTGCAATTTTGTTTATCCAATTTTGTCCAAAATATTCCTCCATACATACCATCCTCAAGATGATAATGCAGGCTAGCACACTTGAGTTCTAATAGGTGGGTCCAAGTTGTGGCATAAATGTCAATCAAAGCTGATTTCAGCGAATCATGTTCTCACTCCAGTCTGTAGCTATGACGTCAGACTCGATAACATATTTATGTCAGTTGGTTTACTGTACAGACGCCATTATTCGAGTCAGATAACCTTCCCATAACCCAAATCTTAACCATTGTGTAACTGGGTGTACCGCGTAACATCGAAAACCACCTCAACGGACTGGAGTTGTGGAGCATAGACATAGAATTACTAGAGACCGCATGACCAGCAGCATCGTACATCAACGTCGCTGCCATATTGCGAGTGGCACTGCTGTGGAGTGAAGTAATGGATAAAGATGCCTCACGCATGTGCTGCTTGGGATTGTACAAACCACTGTACACTCCAAACTAGATCCTGGGGGATTACATTTCATAGGTAAGGCCGAACAATTGTTTGGTTATATTTGGCCATTAGAGAATCCTGTTTTATAATCTTAAATTTAGCAACGCCAGGCTAGCAAAGCTAGGCATTTATGTGCTCAAGTGAGCCTCCAAACAATGTTTTGGCTAAACGTATTTAGTCACTAACTGTGTAGATTGTTGTTAGCTGTTAAAATTTCTCAAACTTTGAAGGTTTCCCAAAGAAATCCACCTCAGGAAGCAGTGGGAGGTAGCCCTTAGACAGGATTTTGAGAAAGCTGTCCTGTGATGTGTGCCGTGCTAGTTTGGTAACAGAAGCTGTACCGGCATCATATGATCAGAGCTACCACTTGCTCACATTAAAAAACAAAGGCGGTTTGATGATTCCTTCTGAGGGTACAGTCAAAGTGGCCAAAGCAGCTGAGCGTGTTATCTGACAGTCGACATTAGGGCAAGCTGTCAGTGTATCTTTGCTCGATCCGTTTGTACAGGCTGAGATTGGTTCAGATGATGAGTTTTTTCTCAAGGAGCACATTGAGGAAACACAGTTTGAAATTGACAACCATCATTTTATGGTTGTGTCTGTCTTCCACAAACTAAGGCTGCACCATATTGCCAGACTGAATACTCTCAAATTACAGGATCTAAATGAACGAGAGGGAGTGTAAGTCTGTAGGAGATCAGTGAGGTAGGGGGAGCTTTAAATGTTAAGTGATATTTTGTATTGTATTAAATAGTGAACAGGGAGCCAGTGAAGTTGAGAGAGAATGGGTGTAATATGTTCAGTGGATTTAGAACAGCAGGTTATTATCCTGGCAGCAGAAATTTGAAGAAGTTGTAAGCGATGGATATGTTTTTGTGGGATGCCAGATAGAATAGCATTACAGTAATCTATACGTGAGGTGACTCGGGCATTAACCAATACTTTAGTACTGTGTTGCGTAAGAACAGGACGAAATCTAGAAATATTTCGGAGATAAATGTTACTTATATAGGATGAATTATTTAATAATAATAATTATTATCAATAATAATTGCCATTATTAGTGCATAAATGGATATAAATAATTACATTTAAACGATTCGCCAAAATGTTATATGTAAACGATACTGTTTTAAACGTTATTGTTTTTTCATCAGAAAACCCGGTTTCCACGTCAACCTGTATTAGTTTAAATGGCACTTTTGCCACTCGCAATATGGCGGATGCGTTGACCTATCGTGTCGACTGGGCAACACAGTGAACGCGGCGTCTATCTATAAGTCTATGTTCTGGAGGTCTGCACCTAGACTACTGACACGCAATGGACGTTACGTGACTCATGTAATAGGTATCGTGGGTTGCAGATACACTCTGTTGCGCTTTACAATAGCTGCATTTAACAAAAACTCGGAACTCGTAATTTTCGATCACCGACTCGGGAGACGGAAAGAAAACGCGTCCCAAACTCGAAATTCCTACTTGGAAACTCGGTCCTAGTTTCTCAAATCCGAGTTTATCCGACGTTCTATTATGGCGTCAATCTAAAATTGCGATATACACTGCGATCATATAGGTTTATATGTTTAACGTATTTATTAGAAGAATTTATCCTAAATGAATCATCTCATTCAATAACACTGAGAAGGCTTGTCTTAGCATTACCAAAAAGAAAAGTAATGGACTAACCGATGTGTGCTTGATACGCGCTACTCCCTCGTGCATTGCGCTCAATGGTTGCTTTGTGCAGTTTTTTAATTACAGCTTCCAAGCAGAAATTGCAGTGTTTATCGCTACAAACAGCATAACAATCTTTTTAGACATGACAACATGCTTTTTGTGTCTGTCTTGCTCATCAGTTTCTTCTTCGATCCAGACTATAGAACTGTTTCGAAGCTTTGTGGGTGAATCCATGTTTACTTTACCCACTTAAAATGTAGTACTAGGGTGTTGTACCGTGTTAGCCATTATGAATGTAGAGAAAAGCCACGCAAAATGACACCATTTATTGGCTAACTATAAAGATTGCAATATGCAAACTTTCGAGGCATCTCAGCCCCCTTCTTCAGGAAATCTTGCGACATCCGACTCCACACCTCCACTGTAAGACGAATGCAGCATTATATATATATATATATATATATATATATATATATATATATATATATATATATATATATATATATACACAGTATATATTATACTGGTATAGAATGGAGAAAAATGGGCGTAACCGACAGGCGTGTAAGTTATTCCGACTACAAACCCCGCCATTCACCCGATCCGTATGTAATGCGTCAGGTGTGCGGGAATAATTTGTCATTCTTCACGTCAGTTTTGTACCGCGTAACTTGCAAAAGCGCGGTATTTAATTAGAGTTGCGCGCAGAAACTGCTGTCATCAGGCAGCTGGACGTGAGCGTGTAGACATGTACCGGTAGACCTTCTTGTTTTCCCAACTTTTATTTTTTTTTTACCTTTCTAGCAGGCGATATCAAAAAATTGTCATATCTTTTTTTATTCCCATTGTAACCGTGGATTACCAAAAAAAAAAAATCAAAAACGTTTACAATCGGAAAAGCTCAGTTCTTTGTGTATAGCTGTTTTAATCTGGAATGGATCGAGCCCACTTAAAGCACGCCTTTTTTGTGACAAGACGACGACCATTGCTTATAATCACTGCCCCAAGCGGCATGTGAACGCTGCCTATTATTTAATTAGCCTAAAGGCCCATTTCTCGATCTGCTTTTCTCTTCATGTCCGCGGCCAGCTGGACATTTTCATATGCAGCACCCGAAGAGGATCATTCAGGCCTACTTTAGTCGCCTGCTGCTTCTCGTGCACGGCTTTGTTGCCGTGTGGCATACAGTTTGGGTAACGGGAAACCCCCTGTATTGGGGACTTTTGACCGGCGTTGGCATTCTTCTCGGAGAGGGAGTGTTTACGCTGCGGTCCACTAAGTCCGGGGAGTGGAAATGGTGAGTACTGGCCGGGGTCCCTCATGCATTCGGGTATTTGCTGTCGTTCCATGCTGCTAATGACATAGCAGTGGTAAGTTTTGATGTGGGTTATGTGCTGAGTTCTTTTGTTTGGATTCATTTTGAAGCTTACAGTGGTATTTGCTATATATTTATAATTGGTTACACACGTTGCTCAATACAGGGATTAATCTTTTCCAGACTCTTCACACAGGTTTCTTGCCAACATGCTGCTTATCATCAAAGTTATTTTTTCCTCCGGAAAATTGCACTAAAACCGCCAAAATATTTCACACGTCTCAAAATTAATTCGTACCATCAAAACATTAGCAAAGCTTGTCATATAACTAAATTACTTTGTCACTCATAACAAAATAACTGAAAAAACAGTAAAAACAAATGGCATTCCAAGAAAGTGCATGCTGTGCCTGTAGTATCTTAAATCTTAAGACTTGATACAGATTTTAATCAATAATGTAGTTGAATTTTTATGTATGCTTTATTTTTACATATTTTTTTAATATGGTACGCTAATACAAAATAAATACAAGCTCATATAAAAAAAGGAAACCAATAAAATTACCAAAGACACATTTTCAGTTGTATGTGCATGTAAGTGTGTGTATGTTTACACACACGTGCACACACACTCAAGGCACAACTGTGAATTCCTATTCATCTATTCAAAACTGACTCTGCATTGGGCCAAAGGTTCTCATTCACATTGCATGTTATGTGTTTTCTTGCTGTACAACCGGAAAAGAATCTTTTTGCATGCCGGATCCATCACTAGCATTTTTCTGCAGATAAGTCCAGGCACCCAGCAATTATTGTATTTTAGAGAGACATACAATAATGTAGGGCAGCACGATGGCGCAATGGTAGCGCTGCTGCCTCGCAGTAAGGAGACCTGGGTTCGCTTTCTGGGTCCTCCCTGTGTGAAGTTTGTATGTTGGCAGGGATTGGCTCCACCAGACCCCCGTGACCCTGTGTTAGGGACGATGACTGACTGACTGATAATCATGTACGTAAACCTTTCACCTCCATGGGGCAAAGAACATCTCTATGGGAATGAGTAAGGTAGTAGAAATAGTGGCATTATCCTACCATCCTAAACTACTCTGCAAAAGCAGCAGGATGTTGCAATGCCACATGGTCCCATATGATGACAAAACTTTTCACTTTCCTTGTTCTGCTTGATCCCCTGGGGCAAACCTGGCATAGAGGTCATTCAGAAAGAAAATGCACCTCTTTTTGTTGTTTGTGCTCAGTCTGTATTTGTATAGCAGGAGTCCAGGGACCAGGAACATTCATGATAACTTTTCTGACAAGTCCATTTCTTCCTCGGCAGCGTGTTTTTAGTCAAGCTGAATCTGGCCTTGTCATCAAAGACAAACATGTTGGATGTTTGTCTGCCTTCAAGCTGCATAACTCTCTAAAACAGAAAAAAAAACCATAACACACGAGTCACATTATGCCTTACTGCAAAACAGTACTGGGTATACTGAGTCATTTGATGTTCCAAATCAGTACTGTTATGTATGGACCTCTTACCTGAACATCTTAACTTTATCTCAGTTAATTCACATATTTAGACTTCCTTTTAAAGGGCACGTTTTGCAACTGTTGAATTATTATTTGGTTCTGTTTTCAAGACCCTAGAAATTGTTGTTAAGTACATGTTGGATATTCTGAAACATTTTCTTAGGAATGCTCTGCCAACCTCAATAGTCCTCAGCCAGCCTGGACAAAATCAGACTGGTTTGGTTTTGTCTTTAGTCATAACAATGTATAATATAATAGAATTTAAAAAGTAAATTACAATGCAGAAGAACATTAACATTAATATAGAATAAGATTGTCATTAGCCTCCATTTCTGACACGTTTTTCAATTTCTTTTGGCATCACGCTTTATATTGTCATTCTTCCTACTCTGTAAATTGAAGAAATATTTGAAATACTTTTGCTATTTTGTAAATGTTTAAAAATTTCAATTTTTTGCGACAATTTCAACACCACACGCATGCATTTATTGGCCACTAGCAAAATACCCGCGCTTCGCAGCGGAGAAGTAGTGTGTTAAAGAAGTTATGAAAAAGAAAAGGAAACATTTTAAAAATAACATAATCTGATTGTCAATGTAATTGTTTTGTGAGTGTTATGAGTGTTGCTGTCATCAAGGATTTGATTATCATTATTTCTTTCAATCAGGTTCGTATTTGTAGGATGTGTTGTGTTCAAATTACATTCCATGTTTGTCAACCGTTGTAAAGATAACAGCTTTCATTATATATACATATATATGTTGTGGAACTGGACCCGGACACAGACAGACGGACAACAGTTAAGCACCCATCACACTCATTTAATATATACAATATTTACAATATTGTCGTGCTCAACCCAGTGTCTCCAGCACCGATCCCCCAAAGTCCAGGCCTCACAGTCCTTCGTGCCTTTCCTTCTGGCCGCCTCCACTCCTCTCCTCGAGCTCCGTCCTCTTACACCTGACTCTTGCTCATGACGGAAGGGAGGCGGCCCCTTAAATAGCAACCCAGATGGGCTCCAGCTGCTTCCCGGGCAATCCCCCGCGGACACGCCCCCATGTGCCGGAAGTGCCGGCTGCGCACCCAGAAGCCCTCTGGGTGTTCCCAGTCCTCTTCCCCCCAGCACTTCCGGGTGTGGCGGAAGTGCTGAGGTCCAGGGTTCTTCAGGCACCGGGGCGCCGCCTGGCGGTGGCCACGGGCCCCTACAGGGTTGGGCTTCCATGCCCTCTACCCATGGCCGCCAACACAACCAGGATGGTCGCCCCCTTATGGTCTGGAGGACACCCCGAAGTGGGTCTTACTACGTACACAGGGTCCATCACGGCACCCTGGGACGCACCACTTTGGCACCCCTTCCAAGGCTGTTGCGCCCTTCCCGCGGAGCAACCCGTTCCAGGAGGGCAGGTTCCCAACGGCGCAGGTCCTACTGCTCGTCGGGTCTTCGGTCCTGTAAAGAGACAAAAGGGAGGGCCAGAAGCACTGCCTGGACACCCGCACCGGGCGTCTCCCCGATCTCTGTACCGGCATCGCTCTCCCCCCCCACTGGCTGCCCCGACTTGCCTGTTTGGCACCTCCGCCGCAGGTTCCATGCCCATCCGTTTGTCATCGCCGGGACCGCTCTCACATGTGGACTGGCGTGCCCTTGCCACGGACGCAGATCCGGATTGTCCCTGCCTGCAGAAACAAAGGTGAGACTGACTCCGAAGGGCCGACTACCGCGGGGCAGGGCACTTACAGGTCTGACATTGTGTTCATCAATACAGGGGCACCGCAGGGGACTGTACTTTCTCCGGTCCTGTTCAATCTATATACATCAGACTTCCAATGTGACTTGGAGTCCTGTCACGTGCAAAAGTTCGCTGATGACACTGCTATTGTGGGCTGCATCAGGAGGAGTACAACAGGAAGCTAATCAAAGACTTTGTTAAATGGTGCGACTCAAACCACTTACATCTTAACACCAGCAAAACCAAGGAGCTGGTGGTGGATTTTAGGAGGCCCAGGCCCCTCATGGACCCTGTGATCATCAGAGGTGACTGTGTGCAGAGGGTGCAGACCTATAAATATCTGGGAGTGCAGCTGGATGACAAATTGGACTGGACTGCCAATACTGATGCTCTATGTAAGAAAGGTCAGAGCCGACTATACTTTCTGAGAAGGTTGGCATCCTTCAACATCTGCAATAAGATGCTGCAGATGTTCTACCAGACGGTTGTGGCGAGTGCCCTCTTCTACACGGTGGTGTGCTGGGGAGGCAGCATAAAGATGAAAGACGCCTTACGCCTGAACAAACTTGTTAAGAAGGCAGGCTCTATTGTAGGAGTAAAGTTGGACAGTTTAACATCTGTGGCAGAGCGACGGGCATTAAGCAAACTCCTGTCAATCATGGAGAATCCACTGCATCCACTGAACAGTGTCATTTCCAGGCAGAGGAGTAGCTTCAGTGACAGACTTTTGTCACTGTCCTGCTTCACTGACAGACTGAGGAGATCGTTCCTCCCCCACACTTTGCGACTCTTCATTTCCACCCGGGGGAGTAAATGCTAACATTACTCAAAGTTATTGTCTGCTTTTTTTATTTTTATTTTTTTTTATTTTTCATTTTTATTACTCTTTAATATTGTTTTTTGTATCAGTATACTGCTGCTGGATTATGTGAATTTCCCCTTGGGATTAATAAAGTTACCTACCTACCTACCTACCTACCTGACCTACCTGACCTACCTACCTGACCTACCTACCTGATCCCATCACTCCGAGGCGCCTGCCTCAGTGTAGCCATCTGTATAGCAATGCCGTCCTTCCCGACAGCGCGACTCTCAGAGCCTGCTGCACTCTGGCAACGCCCATTCTCCTTCCTCTGCACCCGGGAAACATGGCCATTCTGCGGACCGGCGGCGGTTCGTGGGGAGAACCACTCCCGCGGGGTCTGCTGCTGCGCCGGGCCGTCCACATACTGATTTTTTTCTCCAGGTCCCCATCTTGAACCAGACGGAGCATCCTGCCAGCTACGCCACTGTGGAACTGGACCCGGACACAGACAGATGGACAACAGTTTAGCACCCATCACACTCATTTAATATATACAATATTTACAATATTGTCGTGCTTAACCCAGTGCCTCCAGCACTGATCCCCCAAACTGCAGGCCTCACAGTCCTTCGTGCCTTTCCATCTGGCCGCCTCCACTCCTCTCCTCGAGCTCCGTCCTCTTACACCCGACTCTTGCTCATGACGGAAGGGAGGAGGCCCCTTTAAATAGCAACCCAGATGGGCTCCAGCTGCTTCCCCGGCAATCTCCCGTGGACACGCCTTCATGTGCCGGAAGTGCCGGCTGCGCACCCAGAAGCCCTCTGGGTGTTCCCAGTCCTCTTTTCTCTAAACCCCCCCCCCAGCACTTCCGGGTGTGGCAGAAGTGCTGAGGTCCAGGGTTCTTCAGGCACCTACAGGGCTGGGCTTCCATGCCCTGTACCCTTGGCCGCCAACACAACCAGGATGGTCGTCCCCTCGTGGTTCCTCCTGGGCATCCAGGCTGGGCTCCACCCCCAGCTGCATGCCACAATGTGTGTGTGTGTATATATAATATTTATATAATTAACTAAGGCAAGACAACCATGGAAAGCATGCCGGAAGGGGCGTGGATTCACTAAGCCGCTGACAAGTGAGACACCTATGGCGCACGCAGGAAGGAGCCACGCCCACCAACTCCAAGACCATTGGATACGACGGCAACTCACAGAGCCACGCCCACCAACTCGGACGCGACGACACAGAAAAACCGCCGTCATTTATATTCGTCTGTTGTAGAGGTCACATGCAGCTCCGATCCACGTTGACTGTTAATAGAGGCATGTTTCTCGCGGAGGTGAATCGCCATATGTGGCGTGTAAAACTGTTTGCGAGGGGTATCCCATGGGATCATTAAAACGTTCCTTTACAACTGAGGTTAAAACACAATGAAGTGAGCAGTCTTTACAAAACGAGTTTTCGGTTGCGACGCACGACCACGTGCACTATAGCAAACTGTTTTACACGCTACATACAGCAATTCGCATCCGCGACAAACATGCGTCTTCTTAGATACTCCTGTACTTTGTACACACCCCCCTCCCACCGTGGTCGGGTGTCTTGGTGGATTATATATAGAAAGGCAGCCAAAACCGCACAGAGCAATGAAAAGTCTACGTGAGTCACAGGTGCATCTGGACTGTACAAAGACGACACATGAGCAGGCAGTGTATACTGAACGAGAAATCAGCAGACTAGCATGACGGAGGGAGCAGAGTGGATGTCCTTCTCCTCTCCTCCTGTTCCACCCTGAGCGCCGCACGGACGATTGTGTGTTGGTTCGTTCTGTGCATTGGTTAAAACCCAATGAAGGAAGCAGTCTTCCTATAAGCCCTGTGCCTCTGTTTCATTACCGTCTCACCTGCTTCACCATCGCAGGCCCCGCAACAGGCAGCCAACCGGGTAACCAAAGTCTTTGGGTTCAGGGGGGGAGTATGGTTACAAAGCTGAAACTTAAAGGAATTGACTGAAGGGCACCACCAGGTGTGGAGCCTTTCACTTCATTTGACTCAACACAGGAAACCTCACCCGGCCCGGACATGGACAGGATTGACAGATTGATAGCTCTTTCTCGATTCTGTGGGTGGTGGTGCAAGGCAGTTCTTAGTTGGTGGAGTGATTTGGCTGGTTATTTCCAAAAACGAACGAGACTCCCGCCTGCTAAATAGTTACACGACCCAACAGCGGTCGGCGTCCAAATTCTTAGAGGGACAAGTGGCTTTCAGCCATGTGAGACTGAGCATTAACAGGTCTGTGATGCACTTGTATGTCCGGTACTGCACGCGCGCTACACTGAATGGATCAACGTGTGTCTACCTGGCGCTGGGAGCCGTGCGTAAGCCGTTGAACCCCATTCATGATGGAGACCGTGGCTTGCAATTGTTCCCCACGAACGAGAAATTCCCAGTACGTGCGGGTCATACGCTCGCACTGATTACGTCCCTACCCTTTGTAAACCCATCCCCCCCGCCCCCCAATGGTTGGGTAACTTGGTGGATTATATATAAAAAAGCAGCCGAAACCGCAAAGAACAATGAAAAATCAACGTGGAAACCGACTGAGGTGGTGTTTGGAAAATTAACGTGACTCACAGGTGCGTGTGGACTGTACACAGACGAAAGCGACTCAGGTAGGGAGTTGGGGGCGGGCACATAAGCAGGCAGTGCGTACTGAACGAGCGCCTTTTAACCCCGTCCTTCGCTTTGGAAGGAGAAGGCGTGGCTGCGCCCCTCCGGTTTCCAGTCACGGACAATTGTATGTTGGTTCGTAGCGTGCATTGTTGCAATGTTACTTTTCTTGGTGGTTTATTAAATTACGGATTTTTCAAATGTTTATTTATTCCTCTGTGCTTAAAAATCATTTAAACAGTGGCCTGATTATGCGGCGTATGGTACGCTGTGGGTTGGCTAGTATAATATATACACACGCACACATCGAAGCTTCTCAGCTGTGCTTGTGCTATCCCGTGCGATCTCGCGATGTCCACGGCTTTATTTAATGTTAGCTCAGATACCCGTGCTTTGCAGCGGAGAAGTAGTGTGTCTAAAACATCACACACTGCATGCACGGGTTTACCTTTCCCAGTCCTGCAAAGTCAGTTCATATGAGCCGCTCGGAGTACATGCATCGAAGCTTCTCAGCTGTGCTTGTGCTATCCTGTGTGATTTCATGATGGCCATGGCTTTATTTTAATGTTAGCTAAGACCCGGCACTTAAAAGTTTCTCTCGCAGTTTCGCTGAGTTTGTCCCAAACACCACCCTGACCATCTCACCTTCGTCTGAATATTTAGCGGCAGAGTGTTTCTATTGGATTGCCTCTGACGGACGGCCTTATATGGGCAGGCATTCAATTACGTGGGAGGTGTGACGATGAGGGATGGAACTCCGCCTCACACGGCGACCGAGCTGCAGGCTATGGCCGGTATATATGTACATAAGTAGTTTCCAGTTATGACCGTTGCGCATAGAATTTCGAAATGAATCCTGCCCAACATTTGTAAGTAAGCCCTAAGGAATGAGTCTGCCAAATTTCAGCCTTCTACCTACACGGGAAGTTGGAGAATTAGTGATTAGTGACTCAGTGAATGAGTGAGTCAGTCAGTCAGTCAGTGAGGGCTTTGCCTTTTATTAGTATAGATAACAATGTATAGTATTTTAATTATAGCAAAAGAGAAAATCTACAAAATGCTATTAAAACTGAAGGAATGTAATTGACAATGTGATTTCAAAATACGCCATGACATGTGGTGCTGGGGATAAACACTCTGCCCTAGCATAAGGGAGAGTTGTTCCAATGTGCAGAGCTCACAGCACATCGTGCAGCAGTAGTAACAGGTACAAACATGCGCAATTAATGGAGACTGATGGTTAATTGAGTGATGGATAATCGAGGTTTTACTGTACTTTAGAGTTCTTGTAGGTCTCTTGGTGGTCTCCCTCACTCATGTTGTTCTTGCACGATCACTCAGTTTCTGTGGATGGCCTTCTGAATACAGATTTACAACTTTGCTATACTCTTTCCATTTCTTAATGATTAAGGTAACTGGACACCAAGGGATATTCATTGCCTTGGATATTGTCTTGTCTTCATTCTCTGACTATGCTTTTAATCCCCTTTTCACAGAGTTGCTTGGAGTGTTCTTTTTTTTACCTTGATTCACCACTAGTAAGTCCTTCCAGATGAGGTGCATTTATAATACAATCAATTAAAACCCCAGGCATCGGAATTGAATGAATTTGGTGACATCTAAATTCAAATGGGGATACACCAGTGATGATTTAGGAAGTGAATACTTTTATTTGCAATTAATTTAGACCACTGTGCCTGACAAATCCGCTCAATGATACAATGTTTCATAAAAATAAAATATGCAAACTTCCACATGACTGAAAAGAAACACAAGGGCAAATAAAAATTTTTCATTTAAGACAGGGAATTTAAAAATCTGATGGAAATGTTAGAACTAAGGTATACAGCAGGGAAAATCAGTATTGAATGCATCAACATTTTTCTCAGTAAATATATTTATAATGGGGCTATTGACATGAAATTTTCACCAGGTGTCTGCAACAACCCAAGTAATCCATACATACAAAGAAATTAAAACTATTAAGTCCATAAATTAAGTTGTGTAATAAAGTGGAATAACACAGGGAAAAAGTATTGAACACATGAAGAAAAGGAGATGCAAAAAGGCATGGAAAGCCAAGAAAGCAGCTGAAATCTGTCAGTATTTAAAAGGCTATCCTTCCCCCTATCAGTGCAAATTAATAATAGCTGGTTTAGTCCTAATAGGTGGCCTATAAAATGGTTTCTCATTACGAAGGTGTCACACACGAAGCATTTCATGATGGGTAAAAGCAGAGAGCGCTCTCTGAAGACCTTCACAGCCTTTTTGTTGCAAAACATACTGCTTACATTGTTATTTACTGATGAGGACCACACGTTCAATACTTCTCTTTCCCGCTGTAACGTGACAAGCAGTGCGCTTTGGCAGAATCATAATTCACTGCTTGTATAATAATGTGAAGATGAAAATTGTCACAATATCAACTTCACAATACATGAAATGGGGTTATGAATGCAGGATAAGCGTTTCACACACAATTAATTTAGAGTGTCACATCCTCAGATGAGTATGGCCAATCACACTGATGTTTAATGAGTGCACCACTGCATTCACGGGAGGCTTGTTTTCATAACAAATTTTTTTTTAAAATCAGAAAAGCACAATCTTACCCTCCTGTTGGATCATTTCTCATGTATTCAAACACTGCTTACAGAGGGTAGCAAGCTGCGGTTACTGCAGCTCTCTTGAGCCACAGATGTGATAGAATGAGACAGGGGTGGCGAACTCCAGGCCTGGAGTGCCGCAGTGGCTACAGGTTTTCATTCTAACCCTTTTCCTAATCAGTGACTGATTTTTCACTGCTAATTAACTTTTTCCCCCTCACTTTAATAGCCCTGTTAGAAGAGTTCAGCCCTCTGAATTGATTCTTTTCTTCATTAAATGACAGCCAAGCAGAAATGAGACATGAAACGAGCCAACAGATGACCCCAGCTGAACTGGGGCTTCAAACGCCAACCAATTTCACTCCAATCACTTTCTTAATGAGAAGCCAATTTTTGCTGTTAATTAAACCTGTTATTTAATTCCATGGCTTGTTGCTGCCACAGCACACATTTCGAAAACTGTTGTTTTTCTGTTCTTTCTAAGAGCACCGTCAAAATGTTTTGGTGACCTGAGAGATCAGCTTTACCAAGACCATCACCTTTCTTTAATTTCAGATATTGTGTGATGGGCACTGGGGAGCTGGTCATGTGGTGGCTTGTTTTGTGTCTCATTATTGTTTGGCTGCTAGTCAAAGAAAAAGAAACAACTATGGGGCCCGAGTCAAGTTAATTAAAAGAAGTAATCCGCAGCAAAAACTGTTCACTAATTAAGATAATGGTAAGAATGAAAACCTGCAGCCACTGGGGCATTCGAGGCCTGGAGTTCGCCACCCCTGGAATGAGAGCTCAAGATATCAATAAACCTTTCACTGATAACAATTCAGAAATAGGGTTACAGCTATTGGAATTATACAGCAGTGGATCTCACTTTGCCCTCAGTTTTCTAGCATGCTAGAGAAAGAAATCAGCCAAATCCACAATTCTTGCTTTTGGTCAAATATTTTATGTTAATGTTGTAGTAGTTAGCAGATTATCCTGAAGATAGGTGGGGTGAGAGGAATCAGATGAGGTGGCTCGGGCATCTGATCAGGATGCCTCCTAGACGCCTCCCTGGTGAGGCGTTCCGGGCACGTCCAACTGGGAGGAGGCCCCGGGGAAGACCCAGGACACGCTGGAGGGACTATGTCTCCCAGCTGGCCTGGGAATGCCTTGGGATTCTCTCGAAAGAGCTGGAAGAAGTGGCCGGGGAGAGGGAAGTCTGGGCCTCTCTGCTTAAGCTGCTGCCCCCGCGACCCGACCCCAGATAAGTGGAAGAGGATGGATGGATAGGTGGGGCTGAATGCATGATTGACAGCAACCTGTCACCAAGGTACGCAGAGATATGCATTCTGTAATCCCCAGGATTATTTGCAATACATTTTACAAGTCCAGGAATGTTCAAGAATCCTGAGATAGCATAGGTTAAATAAAAAGATAAATGGTCTCCAGTGGATTGTTGAGAAAGACTGCTTGCAACAGTGGAAGTCGATTGGAGGCAGGAATAGCAGTGCCTAGTTGCCAATGGGTGTTTGATTTATTCTAAGTCATTTCCTGTGGTGATAACAGCAGAAATGTGCTACTTTTCAAAGTACTGTATAATATCCATCCATCCATCCATTGTCTATATTCCATTGTTAAATAAATACATCTTTTCTTGGGCTTAACTGTCATTGTTCATTATAATATTTAGGAAAAAAAAAAACAAATGAAAAGGCTTACAAAAATGTACTTTTAAGATTTGCATAGTGATTTGAATTTTATTTTGCAATTTTTTGATTTGCCAATGTGTTTATGAAGATTTCATATTGTGGGAATATTGTTATCATGACCTTAATCTTAATATGAACTGTATTATGGGATAAATGTATTGTCTCATGCATAATTGTCACATTATACGTTTTAACACTTCTGGAGATTTCCCATAGACTATTGACAATAGGGCAGCACTGACAATGAATACAAACCCAGTGAACACCCATCAGGCGATATTTACAAGAAACTCTCCTGTAGTGTGCGCTGTACAGATAAGAGGAGACCTTGGGCATCTTTGCCTGCTCCATTACTCCTGGGTCTGCTAAGTTTTCTAGTCTGTAGAGAGACAACAAAATGATTTCTTTAATTACTTGCAATGCTGTTGTATGACAGAAGGTATCCTGTTCACCCTCTATAGTGTTTTTTCATTTAGTTTCCTTTCGATCTGATTTGTTATTTTGGGGAAACAAAATAAAATCATGCATAGTTGCTATAAATAAAGTGTGATAATAGAGTGACAGTGACTCTGGCATTAAGAAAGTCAGAGGTGTGTGAATCATTGTTTACTGTGATGTCGGCATCCAAGCAAGAGCAAAATGCTGGTAATGGTGACAAATTAACTGTGTTAAATTGAAAGTGTTGGTTTCTGGTAAGTAATGGGGTGATTACAGAAATGCATCTACTGTACAGTAAACTGATTAACTTGTACTCATAGCCAATACCAAACCTGAATTAAAGTTATGCATGGACTGATTTAAACATGAATGTCGGTATTGCTAAGAAAGAAGTGGTCTGTATACGACCTATTCTTTGCAATTATTTTTTTTATTATTTAGTAATTGATTTTGCAGATTCAGAAGGTCAGAGTAAGTCAACAGAGGTTAATAAAATGTTTACTTAGCAAGCATAAGTGCAAGTTGACCTGGATGCTCTGACTTTCTATGCAGGTTCTCTTTGATGGTGTTTCTGTACCTGTGCACTGCCATCCCCTGTATCTGGGTGCTAGAGCTCCATTCACTGGATTCCACAGTTTTAACAAGTATAAGCCCAGAGACTACTCCAGCTGCACTTCAGAAACCAGACTTGATAAGGGTTGGTACAGAAACATCTCTGGTTTAAGCAGATTCTTTATTTTTGTTAATGTAGCCTTTTTAGTAAATGTTTTAAAGGTATGAATGAATATAAATATATTATATATATATTATATATTATAGAATTACTTATCTATGTTAATTAATGTTGACTTATTTTTATTTTTTATTGTGTCTTCTATTTTTCTATTCTTCATTTTGTAAAGCACTTTGAGCTACATTTTTTTGTATGAAAATGTGCTATATAAATAAATGTTGTTGTTATAAATGTTTGAATTCTGGGGGTTAGGGTGTTCTAAGAATATGCAAGTGTTGTAATTAGAAATCAGAGTTTCAAAGGGTACTATTTTTATCGAACAGTTGCTGTAGTCTTACAGATTTGTTAGTTACATATGAAATAAACCAAAAATGCAGAGCTTAAAAAAGTATACATTTTAGTACAACAAATATGGCATTAGGTCTGTTCTAGTTTTATGCAAGTGCTTCAAACATTTATACCATTTACAAAACTTCCGTCAACATACAATTAGAAGTCTGTTAGTAATATATAAAATAAACCAAAAACGCTTTCTTTGTATTTTACATAGTCATGTGAAAGTACATCCCCAAACTGTTTGTTCTTTTTTAACCTATGCAAAAATATCAATATTTGATCTTCATTTTAAAAGTATCCATAGAGAAAAGTGATGTAACAAACACAATGCTGCATTTATACTTTGTAGTCGATTGTATAATTTACATAAGCATAACTGCATGTGGAAAAAGTAAGTACATCCCTACACTTATCACTGTCTCAGATACCTAAAATTAGAATCAGTTGAACCAGATTAGAGCATCTTGTCTGAACCTGCTTATCTATACAGTACCCCACATATTTAGTTTGGTTTGTGTGTGTTCTCACCCTGCCTAGATCAAAAGAGCACTTTGAGACCTTCAGGATGAAGGTTATAGATGCCTACGAGTCTGGAAAGGGATTTAGAAAGATCTCCAAACAATCTGAAATTAAACATTCCACTGTACAGAAGATTATCTACAAGTGGAGACAATTTTTCAGGCCAGGCCATCCCAGCAAGTTCAGTCCGAGAGCAGAATGCAAGAAACTGAAAGAAGTTGCTAACAACCCCAGAATTTCATTATGGGACTTACAGGTTGCCCTTGTCGCTATTGATGTCAAAAGTGCATTAGTCTACCATTGTAAAGCAGTTACCCACATCAGAGCTGCATAGGAGGTGTGCCAATAGGAAACCTTTGCTGTCCAGTAAGAACATCAGGTGGAAGACTAAAGATTGCCCATGGACACCAAGGCAAAGACCAAGACCTCTTGAGTGATGTGCTCTTTATAGATGAGGCAAAGATAGTTATTTGGCCATCACACTAGAAGAAAACCAAAGACGGCATGTGCTCAGAAGGACTTTTAAGTATAAAACATGGTTGTGGAAATGTTTAGGTTTTGGCTGTTAAGTTATATCAGGGCTGTGGCAGCTCATCATCATATAGTTGACTATGAATTCTTCCCAAGGATACCTGAGGGTGCTTGTGGATAATGTGAGATTCATCAGAAAATTGGCACTCAATCGAAATTAAACCCTGCAGTTTGACTAGGTCATATACATCCTAGTAAATCCAACAAGGAATAGCTGAAATGAAAAAAATAGTGGTTTCCAGAATGACCAAGTCATAGAAATGCTGTTTTTTGGGGGAGGGGAGGGGAGGGGGTGGGTGCTGTGCACAGAATACTAATACTGCATGGAGTAGTGGGGGAAAAACACCCAGCTGTCTGAGATTGGTAAATACTTCTATGAAATGCCTACGTAAGGGGGCAATACCAGCTATTACAGCTAAGGGTGGACTTGCTTTTTCCACAGACGAAAATGTCATATCTGTTCACTTTTTATTGACTAAATTATTGCAAATTTAAATTTTCACTGTTTTTGTTTTCAATTACTTCACATATTTTAAAATAGTCTGTTTAAATGTAGATCAAAATATGTTAGAAAGAAAAAAAAACATTTCATGGGGTGTACTTACTTTTTTACATAACTGTACAACTGTTTAAAACCGTAAATATTTTTACTTTCATCTACACTAAACCAGTGTTTTCCAGGATACACTACACTATATAATGCAAAATGAAAGTGTAAGCATTAATACATGACTGGTAACATTGAACTGTTTACCACAGTGATTTCCTTGTGGTGATGTATTATGTCAACTGTATACAGTGTCTCTACATTGGTGCATTTACAGGCATCTTACCTATATTCAATCATACCAAACTATTTTTCCTTGACTTAATTATGCTCTGCATTTCCTTACAGTAAGGTTAACATTGCACATATTCTAGCAATATGGAGTAGCTAAAAACAATGAATTCCTAGGTTGGAAAAACTGTTTCTAAATGGCTACTACAGTGATAAATTATATATGCCTCTTGTTATATTAATAGTACAAAATCTTTTTTATTTGGGTTAAATTATGAATTACATTATGTGTGCGAACAAGTTTTTATTGTGCGATTAGAATGTTTTGAACCTAAAGTGCAGCTCTTTAATTCTTTGTGTCTCTCTTACTTTCAGATCAGTATCACAGCTGAAGAGGCAATGTGGACATCTGGAGTTGAGCAAACCATGATGTTGATGTTAGTAGTGGGTCGCTGGCTAATGCCAAGAGGTGATCTTTCCCGTGCGCAGCTATATGAACTACTTCTGGTGGAGAGTGCACTAGGAGCTGACATTCTGGATATTCTTGATACCAGCAAACAGTCACAGGTTGAAACAAACCGAGCCATCCGTGTCATGGGGCTGGGGGTTTTCTCCTGGTCCATGATTCAGTTTCCTCTTGTTTTAACTAAGATTGAGGACAGTGACTCCTATAAGTATTCTAAGGTGCCCTTAAGGGATAATGGGAAGCTACAAGTACTCCCTAAAGTCAGAACATGGTTTAGATCCTGCATCTCTAGCCAGGTCTGTACTTTATTGATATCATTGTGCATGCAGGATGGTCCCTCTCTAGTATATCGCCTTTATCTGCTTATTGAAAAGAACATGAAGAACCAGATGATGATCTTCTTTATATGCCAGCATATCCTTCTGATCATCCTGCAGATCAACAGGATAATTGTTTACCCTGATTGTGATGATGAAGAATTGAAGGATTTGATAGGTAAATATTCTATTGTTAGATTGCTTTGCTAAATGTTCCTTACTTTTCTGCAGAAATGCTGTTGGCATTTTCATTCACAAAAATTGGCAGATTTGTATCAGTTTTCTGATTTATGTGAAAACCCAATCCAACTAGTTGTTCCGTGGAGGATTCTGAACTGATTTTGAAAACTGTGCCAACTCCTTAAATTAAACTCTAAACTGCAATTCTGTACTTTCCAATGCACATCTAGGTGCTCATAAATTGATTATTGATAGAAATTAGTGATGAGCGAAATGTGCATGTTTTGATTTATATACAGTTTTGTTAAAGTGACCCCAAAACAATACTGCTTCTTACTGTGTTCTTTTCTGCAGCTTCATAAAGCTTGTAATCCTTTTCACACAGGTAATTCCAATTTTCTTTCTGCCTCTCGTTCACATCATTGTGGAGAAATGCTGTACTAAAAAAAAAAGTGACATGCTGCATATTTTCAATATATAGACTTACTAAAACACACCTTCATGATCATTGCTGTGTTTTCTTCACAGGAAAACATTACTGCTGCCAGACACCCTGAATCCCCTCTCCACCCTCACTTCTGCTTCACTAGAAATCTTTATTTAAATACTAACTGGCCCCCACACGTATGTGGAATTAAAGAATGAAATCAGTTCCTAACAGGATCTAAATTCAATTGTTCTTGTTTCAGTGGCACAAATTACACATGAAGATAAATTCTGTTTATTTTGCAGATTTTTATGTGAACAGAGAAACTGAGTTTTGCTGTAAATTCAATTTCACTCATCACTGTTGACCAATAATTATGACTGAATCCCTACAAATCTCCTTTTCTAAGCTTGTTTTCAACTAGGTTTTGTGCTTTCATTCCTCAAACTGATCCCCGATCTGACGAGCTGTTGGTGTGAAAACAACCCTCTGTATTTTGTTAGTATCTTAAGCTCTTATATGAAGAGTTCTGTTTGCCAGTTGCTAACATTCAACCTTTCTGTTCTGAGGGCCAATATATGAGCTTAACACAGAATGAAGAGAGGAGCACATGTTCATGAGTAGGCTCGCGTTTGAAAGACAATGGAATGGTCCACAGCTTTTCCAACAGAAATTTTTCAGCTGACATTTTTACTGAAGCTAATGGTTCTACTATTTCAAAGCACTATTATAATTTACCATTTGGGTATCTGAAAGTGCACTTTCATGTACCTTAAAATGAATCCTAGATATCTTAACTGCGTGCCTAAACAAGTGCATTTTAAGAAATGTTCACTTTTTATTCAGGCTTCCATCCATCTTTTTGCTTCATGCAGCTCTTTTTCTTAGTTTGTATTTGCTTACTTTGCATGGCTAGAAGATGCGGGCATCTTCTCTGTTTCTGGTGTGCTCTATTTCAGTTGCAGAAGATTACAGAATCTGGGGCTTGAAGCATTAGATTTAGTTACAGAAAAAGCAGGCTTATAGGATTTTCTGTTTCCATGAAATGATTTTGAGGCACCTTAAAATGTTTGTCAGAATATTATTTATTTAACAAATTCTCTTTTCCTCAATGTGGCTTATGAACAGGATGCATGATTCCAAACATCCATCCATCCATCCATCCATTATCTAACCCGCTATATCCTAACACAGGGTCACGGGGGTCTGCTGGAGCCAATCCCAGCCAACACAGGGCACAAGGCAGGAAACAAACTCCGGGCAGGGCACCAGCCCACCACAGGGCGCACACGCACACACTAGGTATCATTTAGGATTGCTAATGCACCTAACCTGCATGTTTTTGGACTGTGGGAGAAAACCAGAGCACCCAGAAGAAACCCACGCAGACACAGGGAGAACATTCAAACTCCATGCAGGGAGGACCCGGGAAGCGAGCCCAGGTCTCCTTACTGCGAGGCAGCAGTGCTACCACTGTGCCACTGTGCTGCCTGATTCCAAACATGAAGAAGCTATATAAGCAATAATGTATCGTTTTAGATTTATAAGGTCAGAATTGTCACATTCGTTATTCTGCCTTCTGTGCTATTTTTGAAGAATATTTAACAAAGAAGAGTTGCATACAGGAAATGGCTAGGTCTGCTTTCTGAATTAGTAGTGCATTGAAGGGCTTGGAAAGTGATTCATTTAACAAGTATCACCAATTAAACAGAAAATTTTATTAAGAAAAATTTGCTTCACATTTTTTGAAAAATGAAGCCTTATTTTACTACCTGTTCATATACTAAACATACTTCTTTTTTTTGATGCAGAGCTCGGAAAAGAAAGAAAGGTCAAACTATGTACTCGGAACAACTGTCAGACCTTGATGAGTCGTCTGGTCTTCATCTTTCATGGCTTGCTCACCGTTTGGTTTGTAGTCTCGATGAAAGGCGAATCCTTGTATTGGGCGCTGAGCACAGGAGTGCTGCTTCTCTTTGTAGAAGCTCTAATCACTCTCTGCTCCCCCTACCATCTTGACTTGAAATGGCAAGAGCTACAGTATATATTGGCATTTTTGAATGGTTGAACTTAAAGATAGCACTATGGAGTTATATTACTGATTTTTTTTTTTTCTTATTTCCTGAATATAAACAGACTGATGTGAAAGGAGTGTTTATAAATCAAGCACAATGTGTACCTGCCTATTAGAAATGTCAAGCTTTATATACTAGTTTATATAATAATGGCCATTGAACTAATTTGTACAAATCATACAAAGTTAAGAAGTAAGATGCCTATGTATTGCCCAGATTTTTTTCTTGACTTACTTTTTATGTAGTCTTTTAGCACAAATGGGTTAAAACACTATATTTCAAATGTAATATTTAAAACACGTTACAGAAGTTTTCAATTATTTCTTTAGTCACAAACAGTTATTAATGAGAGAACAATGACAGAAACATGTCACATGTCAGTTTTAAATATGTATAAGAACTAAATATGGTAATCAAAAAGTAAGAGGGGAAAGTAGCAAACACATATTTCAAATATCTCAAGGTAATGTTTGATATTCTATTGAGAATTTTGCCAAGCTTAAGTGCAGAATAAGGAGCAGCAAATAGTTTCCCTGTGTAGAAGTCTGTCCCAAACAGATGTCATAGATGTTTGGTTTTCTTATTGGACAATGTTTGTCAGCTGCCTTTATGCAGACAAGAAGCTTGTCATCTTCAAGAATGCTAGCCTTACCGTTCTTTCCTGACCACTGCATTGACATTGCTGATATTTGAAATAAACTGCTTAGGATGTTTTGCGTAATGCTTGTTTCATGTGGAACAGCCTACATTGGAGTAGAAACTACTCCAATTGATGTTACTCCAATTATTAAAATATATTCCAGATTATTTTGTAAATGCTTTTGAGCTCACAGACATCATACATCCAGGAGTGAATCACTAAGTGTGGATACAGTATTTGTGTATGTGCTTGGAAAGCTCATTTTCATAACTGATTATTATGTAAAACAAATGTTTTGTTTCTTCTTTCATTCTTAATTTCCTTTTGGGGACAAATAAAAACTGTCTTGCTATATGGTTCCGAGACATGGACAATATCCAGTGACCTGAGACGAAGACTGGACTCATTTGGTACTGTGTCTCTCTGGAAAATCCTTGGGTACCATTGGTTTGACTTTGTGTCGAATGAGTGGTTGCTCATGGAGTCCCGAATGAGGCACATTACCTGCATTTTGAGGGAGTGTCAGTTATGGCACTACGGCCATGTGGCACGTTTCCCCGTGGATGATCTGGCTCGCAAGATCCTCGTTGTTGGGTACCCAAGTGGCTGGACCAGGCCAAGGTACCACCTACGTAACACCTGGCTGCGGCAGATAGAGGGTCATTTCTGGAGGGGGGGACTGGACCGCGTGTGTGCCAGTGGGGTTGCAAACCACAATCCTGAGTTGTTTTGTTGTGCAGTGGGTGCGGCAACACACTGTACCAGTGCATGCTCCCCAACTTGACTTGATTTGACAAATAAAGTATTATCTATCGATCCATTCATCCAAATCTAATCTATACTTTATACAGTGAATTTTATGTTTGTCATCTGTCAAGTTGGTATTTTCAGTAGAAAAAAATAATGAATATGACATTGACCGAAGTATATAATTGGTTCCTCTGTTGAACATACTCTTATCAAAAGGTAGATTTGTAATGATCAAATGTTAAAGATTTTTATATCCTACCAAGCTGTATTCCCTTTTTACTTGCCCTGATGACATTTTTTATCCTACTAGTACTGTGTTTATCTTCATTAAAGTGTCAGTTGCCTGGCTTTTACAAATCATTGTAAATTGCTGAACAACAGCTTGATGCACCATTAATTACAAAGGTCAAGAAAGAAATCTGGGCTGTAGATTATGGAAGGTTGGATCAATGGAAGGAGCCTGCAGAAGGTTCCTTTTCCTTAATTTTTTATTACAAAGTTTAATCAATCCATTGTATGTTGCCAAGAACTGTAACAGGGTAACCTTACAGATGAAAACAAACTGAAATCTAACTCTGTTACTGACTTTACAAAACAGGTTCTCCCCAACAATCATTCTTTATCTTTGCACTGTTCTGCCGTGTATATGGATACTAGAGCTTGGTGCTGCAGAAATTGAACCATCACTCAGAACTGCTCCTCAGAATTCCAGTCATCTTCCCATTCGCTTTGGAGCAGTATTGCTAGAGGTAGAATTATTTGAAAATGATTTAATTTCAACTTTAGTAACATTTCTATTTAAAATTTTGAGAAGTTAAGCAAAATGACACCTTTTATTGGCTAACTGAACCGATTACAATATACAAGCTTTCGAGGCAACTGAGGCTTCTTCTTCAGGCAGATTGTAAGGGTCTCAGTTGCCTTGAAAGCCTGCATATTGTAATCGGTTCAGTTGGCTAATAAAAGGTGTCATTGCATCCATAATAACACAGTTCAACACCCAACTATTTAAAATTTTAGAAGAGTACCATCTGCAAATTAGTTCTCTTGAGGTCTCTTGTTTTCTGCAGTAGAAATGTTGTATGTAAGTTATCAAGATGGATGACAGTCTGTTGGGCTGAATGGACTATCCTCATCTAAGTTGTTCAAATTATATTCCCATTGTACTACAGTAGGTGAGCAAAATGAAAGTTTAACTAGCAGTATAGTATAGCAGTGTTTCCCAACCTCAGCCCTGGGGTCCCACTGTGGCTGCAGGTTTTTCTTCCAACCAGCTTTTGTTTTTAATTGGACTCCTGGGCTAGTTAAGTGATGTGTTATTTCCCAAGTTCTGTGTTTTGGGAAAAATATAGAAATTATAAAACTAAGTTTGGTTTTATATATATATATATATATATATATATATATATATATATATATATATATATATATATATATATATATATATATATATATATATATACATACACACATACAGTGCATCCGGAAAGTATTCACAGCGCATCACTTTTTCCACATTTTGTTATGTTACAGCCTTATTCCAAAATGGATTAAATTCATTTTTTCCCTCAGAATTCTACACACAACACCCCATAATGACAACGTGAAAAAAGTTTACTTGAGGTTTTTGCAAATTTATTAGAACTAAAAAAACTGAGAAATCACATTACATAAGTATTCACAGCCTTTGCTCAATACTTTGTCGATGCACCTTTGGCAGCAATTACAGCCTCAAGTCTTTTTGAATATGATGACACAAGCTTGGCACACCTATCCTTGGACAGTTTCGCCCATTCCTCTTTGCAGCACCTCTCAAGCTCCATCAGGTTGGATGGGAAGCGTCGGTGCACAGCCATTTTAAGATCTCTCCAGAGATGTTCAATCGGAATTCAAGTCTGGGCTCTAGCTGGGCCACTCAAGGACATTCACACAGTTGTCCTGAAGCCACTCCTTTGATATCTTGGCTGTGTGCTTAGGGTCGTTGTCCTGGTGAAAGATGAACCGTCGCCCCAGTCTGAGGTCAAGAGCGCTCTGGAGCAGGTTTTCATCCAGGATGTCTCTGTACATTGCTGCAGCCATCTTTCTCTTTATCCTGACTAGTCTCCCAGGTTCCTGCCACTGAAAAACATCCCCACAGCATGATGCTGCCACCACCATGCTTCACTGTAGGGATGGTATTGGCCTGGTGATGAGCGGTGCCTGGTTTCCTCCAAATGTGACGCCTGGCATTCATACCAAAGAGTTCAATCTTTGTCTCTTCAGACCAGAGAATTTTGTTTCTCATGGTCAGAGAGTCCTTCAGGTGCCTTTTGGCAAACTCCAGGCGGGCTGCCATGTGCCTTTTACTAAGGAGTGGCTTCTGTCTGGCCACTCTACCATACAGGCCTGATTGGTGGATTGCTGCAGAGATGGTTGTCCTTCTGGAATGTTCTCCTCTCTACACAGAGGACCTCTGGAGCTCTGACAGGATGACCATCGGGTTCTTGGTCTCCTCCCTGACTAAGGCCCTTCTCCCCTGATCGCTCAGTTTAGATGGCCGGCCAGCTCTAGGAAGAGTCCTGGTGGTTTCGAACTTCTTTCACTTACGGATGATGGAGGCCACTGTGCTCATGGAGACCTTCAAAGCAGCAGAAATTTTTCTGTAACCTTTCCCAGATTTGTGCCTCGAGACAATTCCTTTAACTTCATGCTTGGTTTGTGCTCTGACATGAACTGTCAACTGTGGGACCTTATATAGACAGGTGTGTGCCTTTCCAAATCATGTCCAATCAACTGAATTTACCACAGGTGGACTCCAATGAAGCTGCAGAAACATCTCAAGGATGATCAGGGGAAACAGGATGCACCTGAGCTCAATTTGGAGCTTCATGGCAAAAGCTGTGAATACTTATGTACATGTGCTTTCTCAGTTTTTTTATTTTTTAATAAATTTGCAAAAACCTCAAGTAAACTTTTTTCACATTATCATTATGGGGAGTTGTGTGTAGAAGTCTGAGGAAAAAAATTAATTTAATCCATTTTGGAATAAGGCTGTAACATAACAAAATGTGGAAAAAGTGATGTGCTGCTAATACTTTCCGCATGCACTGTAACATATATATATATATGAAATATATGTGTGTTTATATATATATATATATATATATATATATATATATATATAAACTGCTCAAAAAATTAAAGGAACACTTTGAAAACACATCAGATCTCAATGGGAAAAAGAAATCCTCCTGGATATCTATACTGATATAGACTGGGTAATGTGTTAGGAACGAAAGGATGCCACATCGCTTGATGGAAATGAAAATGATCAACCTACAGAGCCCTGAATTCAAAGACACCCCAAAAATCAGAGTGAAAAAATGATGTGGTAGGCTAGTCCATTTTGCCAAAATTTAATTGCAGCAACTCAAAATTGTACGCAGCACTTTGTATGGCCCCTGTGTTCTTGTATACATGCCTGACAACATCGGTGCATGCTTCTAATGAGATGACAGATGGTGTTGTGGGGATCTCCTCCCAGATCTGGACCAGGGCATCACTGAGCTCCTGGACAGTCTGAGGTGCAACCTGGTGGCATTGGATGGACCAAAACATAATGTCCCAGAGGTGTTCTATTGGATTTAGGTCAGGAAAGTGTGGTGGCCAGTCAATGGTATCAATTCCTTCATCCTCCAGGAACTGCCTGCATACTCTCACCACATGAGGCCAGGAATTGTCGTGCACCAGGAGCCACTGTACCAGCATAGGGTCTGACAATGGGTCCAAGGATTTCATCCTGATACCTAATGGCAGCCAAGGTGCCTTTGTCAAGCCTGTAGCGGTCTGTGTGACCCTCCATGGATATGCCTCCCCAGACAATCATTAACCCACCACCAAACTGCTCATGCTGAATGATGTTACAGGCAGCATAATGTTCTCCATGGCTTCTCCAGACCCTTTCACTTCTGTCACGTGCTCAGGGTGAACCTGCTCTCATCTGTAAAGCACAGGGTCACCATTGGTGCATCTGCCAATTCTGGTATTCTATGGCGAATGCCAATCGAGCTGCATGCTGCTGGGCAGTGAGCTCAGGGCCATTAGAGGACATGGGGCCCTTGGGTCACCCTCATGAAGTCTTTCTGGTTGTTTGGTCAGAGACATTCACACCAGTGGCCTGCTGGAGGTCATTTTGTAGGGCTCTGGCAGTGCTCATCCTGTTCCTCCTTGCCCAAAGGAGCAGATACTGGTCCTGCTGATGGGTTATGGACCTTCTATGGCCCTCTTCAGCTCTCCTAGAGTAACTGCTTGTCTCCAAGAATCTCCTCCATGCCCTTGAGACTGTGCAGGGAGACACAGCAAACCTTCTGGCAATGACACGTATTGATGTGCCATCCTGGAGAAGTTGGACTACCTGTGCAACCTCTGTAGGGTCCAGGTATCGCCTCATGCTACCAGTAGTGACACTGACTGTAGCCAAATGCAAAACTAGTGAAGAAACAGTCAGAAAAGATGAGGAGGGAAAAATGTCAGTGGCCTCCACCTGTTAAACCATTCCTGTTTTGGGGTCATCTCATTGTTGCCCCTCTAGTGCATCTGTTGTTAATTTCATTAACACCACAGCAGCTGAAACTGATTAACAACCCCCTCTGCTACTTAACTGCCCAGATTAATATCCCATAAGTTTCATTGACTTTATGCTATACTCTGATTAAAAAGTGTTCCTTTAATTCTTTTGAGCAGTATATATATATATATATATATTAAAATGTACCAAGCAGCTATATGGGGAATAATGTTTTTTTTTTTTTTTTTTCTTTTTAACAAAATTTTCATCTTGATGTTCATTATATTTTTCCAGGTGTTCTAATTGTTTAATTAATCCATTATTTACTAATTAGTGGGTCTGATGCTAAAGTAGTTGCAGCCTTTGATTATTCTGTGTTGTTTGCCAGTGTGTCTGCTCTTTTCATTTTTAATTGTCATTAATAAGATACAATGAAGGGGAAAAACTGCACAGAGAAAGGGCAAAGTATAATGAAATCCACAAAAGAGAGTTAAGCTTTTAAATCTATAGCAAAAGCAGAAATATTTCTAAATGACTTATAAATGTAAAAATCATGCTGCTGTGCTTTTCTCAATGTAGAATAAAAGAAAAATACCAGCTAATTAAATGAGATCCGTGTTATCAGGTGTTGTCACTGATTAGGAATCTGGTTGGAACGAAAACCTGCAGCCTCAGTGGGACCCTCAGGACCGAGGTTGGGAAACACTGCTGTAAAGACTATTAGGAAAGAGTGGTCAACTGCCAATAGTGGAGATGGAGGATGGGGTCCACTGTAACTGTAACAACCCACAATAAAATAGTAAACCGTATAACGCTGGATTAATAATGTAAAAAACAAGTCAGGAGAAATGATCCTTAAAAAATGATCTAGATTAACCCGTATCTGGGACAAATTGTGCTAGGCTAGCCTGTTAAAGCTGGCATCCCTTTTTAGGTTTATATGCTCAATATTGACTTGTGTACAGGTAAAATAAGTAAAATGGTTTATAGAGGTGCACTTGATAGTAACATTTATCTCGAGTTAAGTTAGGGATGCTCTGATTGATCGGCCGCCATTTGGAACTGTCCAGTTTTCACCAAAAAAAAGACTCTTTATCGGTGATTGGTAAAAAGTCTGATTACCATAACCAATATTTTCTGCCCCTGCCTTTTATGAAAATGTGCTATATAAATAAATGATGTTGTTGTGCTCCTTTACTCAATGTAATACGTATTTGAGCCAGTGCACATACTTCTTGCAGTGTAAACAAACAGCAGCAAGTGGAGACTTGTTTTATCAGTGAATGCGAACTGATTGGTATATTAGCCTTTACACTGAAAAAAGTGAAGTAATAAACCAAAAAAAAAAAATTATCGGACAAGTTGTTTTACGCAAATAAACAAACAGCAAGCAAGCCATTCTGCTGTACTTTAAAAGCTATGTGATTCATTGTGTAGTCTCAACATTTGAGCATTTGCTGGCAAATAATTAAACTGAAAATCAGGAAAGCTACTCTGTAAATTTGGAATAAGCATTTGTTTAGCAGAAGCTTTTAATTGGAAAGAGAAAAGATAAAGATAAATTTGAAATTGCTGTGTAGTCAGCTTTTTTCTAATCTTTATTATTTGTCACTGTGTGTATTACAGCACAAGTTTTGGTAAGAAACAAGTACTATATAATTTAAAACAGTAATCCATATTTTATAATTACACCTCAAGAATTACAAATGTCTAGCAGATAATTTTAAGGAAAAAACACACCTGTATAAATATAGTAAATGTTTATTTGAACAGCAAAAAGCTGTAGTACAATTAATAATTTTAAATGATCAAAACCTATAAGTGCTTGTACAGTATATTTACATTTAAGCAATGTGTAATTGCAAATATCAGTTGATTGTGTGAGAATATATATATATATATATATACAGTGGTGTGAAAAACTATTTGCCCCCTTCCTGATTTCTTATTCTTTTGCATGTTTGTCAACCAAAATGTTTCTGATCATCAAACACATTTAACCATTAGTCAAATATAACAAAAGTAAACACAAAATGCAGTTTTTAAATGATGGTTTTTATTATTTAGGGAGAAAAAATCCAACCCTACATGGCCCTGTGTGAAAAAGTAATTGCCCCCTTGTTAAAAAAATAGCCTAACTGTGGTGTATCACACCTGAGTTCAATTTCCGTAGCCACCCCAGGCCTGATTACTGCCACACCTGTTTCAATCAAGAAATCACTTAAATAGGAGCTGCCTGACACAGAGACGTAGACCAAAAGCACCTCAAAAGCTAGACATCATGACAAGATCCAAAGAAATTCAGGAACAAATGAGAACAGAAGTAATTGAGATCTATCAGTCTGGTAAAGGTTATAAAGCCATTTCTAAAGCTTTGGGACTCCAGCGAACCACAGTGAGAGCCATTATCCACAAATGGCAAAAACATGGAACAGTGGTGAACCTTCCCAGGAGTGGCTGGCCGACCAAAATTACCCCAATAGCGCAGAGACGACTCATCCGAGAGGCCACAAAACACCCCAGGACAACGTCTAAAGAACTGCAGGCCTCACTTGCCTCAATTAAGGTCAGTGTTCACGACTCCACCATAAGAAAGAGACTGGGCAAAAACGGCCTGCATGGCAGATTTCCAAGACGCAAAACCACTGTTAAGCAAAAAGAACATTAGGGCTCGTCTCAATTTTGCTAAGAACATCTCAATGATTGCCAAGACTTTTGGGAAAATACCTTGTGGACTGATGAGACAAAAGTTGAACTTTTGGAAGGCAAGTGTCCCGTTACATCTGGCGTAAAGGAACACAGCATTTCAGAAAAAGAACATCATACCAACAGTAAAATATGGTGGTGGTAGTGTGATGGTCTGGGGTTGTTTTGCTGCTTCAGGACCTGGAAGGCTTGCTGTGATAGATGGAACCATGAATTCTACTGTTACCAAAAATCCTGAAGGAGAATGTCCGCCATCTGTTCGTCAACTCAAGCTGAAGCGATCTTGGGTGCTGCAACAGGACAATGACCCAAAACACACCAGCAAATCCACCTCTGAATGGCTGAAGAAAAGAAAATGAAGACTTTGGAGTGGCCTAGTCAAAGTCCTGACCTGAATCCAATTGAGATGCTATGGCATGACCTTAAAAGGCGGTTCATGCTAGAAAACCCTCAAATAAAGCTGAATTTCAACAATTCTGCAAAGATGAGTGGGCCAAAATTCCTCCAGAGCTGAAAAGACTCATTGCAAGTTATCGCTAATGCTTGATTGCAGTTATTGCTGCTGAGGGTGGCCCAATCAGTTATTAAGTTCAGGGGGCAATTACTTTTTCACACAGGGCCATGTAGGTTTGGATTTTTTTTCTCCCTAAATAATAAAAACCATCATTTAAAAACTGCATTTTGTGTTTACTTGTGTTATATTTGACTAATGGTTAAATGTGTTTAATGATCAGAAACATTTTGTGTGACAAACATGCAAAAGAATAAGAAATCAGGAAGGGGCAAATAGTTTTTCACACCACTGTATATATATATAAATATATATATATATATATATATATATATAAATATTTGTTGTTGAAGTGGTAAAAATTACTTTTATTATTAATTAAGCATTGTTTCATATAGATACATTACAAAAAAAATGAAACCATTTGACAACTAGTAATTATGAGAAGCATTTTATTTTCTTTTATGCTGTATGTATTATTTTAGTATTTTATGGTCATTGAACAATAAGTCTACAGAATTTTATTTTGTTAATGAAAAATGAACAGTTAACACTTGTGGTCTGTAGTTTAATTTTAAAAATGTACAAGGCATCTATGTGTCTGGCTATGCAGGAGCTTCGTGCAAACAGTTTTTTAAAGGGATAAAGAAAAAAATCAGTATTGGAATCGGCCAATCAAGTAACATGAAAATCAGTTAATGATATATCTGCCTTAAAAAACCTGATCGGAGCCTCCCTGATATCATCTATCATGATCTATCTATCATGATATCATCTATGCTCAGCAAGTTGTCTGCATTTGTGACAGTTTGTGGGTGTCGATATAACTGGTAAAGCAAATGAAGACAAAGAATGAAATATCCTCGTTTTACAGCAAGCCATTCTGATGTACATTAAAAGCTATGTGATTCATTGTGTAGTCTCAACATCTTGAGCATTTGCTGGCAAATAATAAAACTGAAAATCAGGCAAAGCTAGTCTGTTCCTAATTTGGAATAAGCAGAAGAGAGTTTACCAACTGACAGTGCCTCCTGGAACTAAAAAAGTGGAAGAATGAATTGGGCTAATTGGATTTGAGAGGTATAGCATAATATAGTCGTTATAAGTGCACAGGTAATAGGTTTCAGATTATTGTAATGTTGGCTGATGCATATTTCTAAAAGTGATGACTGAGAAGGAGCTTCTAGTCTTGTTTTGAACATAAAAGGAGTAAGTAATGCAGGTGCAGACAGAGATTTACACAAATTTCTAAAAGGAGCATTTGCAGTATGATCTTCAATGGCTGTGTACTCAATCTTCTTTCATAAACTATAGAATGGTGTACAGTTGACTAGATGTAGTACTCTGTTAAACTGTAAAGGGTATGGAACGACAATGAGTTCAAAAGTAGTTTTTAAAAATGAATTTTTTGTCTTCTGTGCTCATGTAAAATGCATGTACAGTTACCATGAAAGTTGTGTTTAGAGTTGAATCAGAACAGTGAACACAAGAGGGGTTTGCTGCAAAAAATCCTAACAGACTGGTGACAACATATTCTCAAAACTGCTGTGTGCATTCCTTTTTCGAATTGGTATTTTAAATGGGTAATATTAATTGATTGGCTGAAAACGCCACATTTGAAGTTTGGTTTAATTGCCAATGCATGCTGGTTACATTTTTAATAAGGCCATAGAAACTGTTAAACTTGCTTTCCTGAAGCATCAGGCAATTGTGAGAGTAAGCCCCTTCTCCTCCAACAAAACCTGTTGTGCCCTCATTGCTGTAGATGAACTTAAGAATCATAAAACTGTGTGTTATAATAGCCATTGTCTGATTAGTTCACTCTATTTTCCTATTTTTACAGTTGCAGAGTTTCAGCCTGCAGATGTGGACCACAGGGTTGGAACAGACCATGTTGTTTGCTCTTGTTCTTGGACGTTGGCTCATGCCACGAGGCAGCATGACACGTGATCAGCTCTCTGCTGTGCTTATGGTAGATGTTGGTCTAGGCGCAGACATTCTGGAACTTTTTGACCCTTTTAAAGAGCCTGGTGTAAAGCTGAAGAAGGTAGTGGTGGTTATGGGTCTTGTTGTATTTAGCTGGGCTTTCCTGCAATTTCCCTTGGTTCTGACCCAGAAGGAGTTTTCTGTTTCCACTTCATCCAAGAAGACAATGGAGTGTTTACAGTGGTGCTGCACTAGTGAAACCTTGAGCTTGTTAGTCACTCTTTGTATGCTGGACGGACCCTTTTTACTCTACCGCATCTCCATGCTGGTGCTGGCAAAGATGAGGAGTCAGATGATGCTGTACTTTGTCTGCAAGAACTTCCTCACAGTGGTCTTTGTCATCTATAGACTTATTATGATGGTGAGGGAAAAGAGAAAAAGAGTGGACGCATTCACCACAGCAAATATCCCCATAGGTGGGTGCCACTTGGTTTCACTATTAATTCATGTACTGTTTAATCTGATCATTTATCTTTATCATATGTCATGGTAAATGTGCTGCGTGAATCTTAATTCCAGAAAACCTTCAGACTACAGCAGAGGTGTCATACTCCGATCCTAGAAGAGTTTTGTTTCATGCTAATTTGCTTTAATTTTAACGGAATCACGTTTTAAAACTCTGATCCCTGATGTTTCTTTTTTTAATTAACCAGAAGCCAATCAATAATGAAATGCAAAGTTTGCCAACAGATGACTAGCTAACTTGGGGGTCTCAAAATCATACTTAAGAGCAATTTTTGCTGTTAATTAAAGCAGTTACTCAGTTCTGTGGCTTGTTGATTTTCCTTTTGCTGAGAGCACAAGCAAATTGTGTTTGGACCAGAGCAGATCAATTTTTCACAGAGCTTCAGTTCTTACTTTTATATATAGTATATTGGACACAAGCTGGGAATGAGATCAAATTAGCTGGCCCACTGTTGGTCTACTTTGCATTAAGGAAAATAGTTTTTAAGATTCTGAGTCACATTTAATATTTAGGCAAAGTAACTAGGAGGAACAGTAATGGTTACCAGTTTAGAAAGTGGCATCTCTGGACTTCAGACACCTTTAAATAGCTCTTTTATTGTAATCTTGGTTTTCATTAAGTATTTTAGAGTTCCACGGATGTAACACTTCATTTACTGAGAAGATTTAGGCATATATAACTTATCTGTGTGGATTATCTTAGAAATTTCCTTATCACTACAGCTCTCCTGAATTTTAATATAGGATGTTCCCACTATACAGCATTAATATGGAGGTGAAGAAAGTGCAACATATAGTAAATTGGCATGCAACAGGGCTGTTTCTCCTATAAGAAGTAATTGAAAATGCTCAGGTGGACAGTGTATCAAACTAAAAATTAAAGCTAACATAGTATGCTGCACCAGTACATTTACAGATAAATCAATTGCAGTTAATAGTTAAGAGGAAATGTTTCTTATCTTAAGACAAGGAGTGTTGTTAGTTGTGTGTGGGGGCTTTAGGCCTGACTGCATTTTCATTGTAAGAGGGGGAGGTAGACGAGGAGTTATAAGAACGAGCATTATGATTTTCATTATATACTTCTGTGAATATGTAGCACTTCTTGTGGGGTTTCATCAATAGCTTACTGGAGTAGCACCAAAACCTAAATGAGAACCTACGTGTGAAACCAACCTCACACACGCCAATATCAAATGTGTGTGTTTTGTGAAAAATCATCTCTTAAGTAAATTGTACTGTGCAGTCATACTCATTTTTCTCATTAAGATGCTGTCAAACTTTGTGTTATATGTCATTAAAAATGTGTAGCAAGAGACACGTAAAGATTGAATGTAATGTGGAAGTCTGCAGCAGGATGCCATTAATCAGGAACTCCATGTAGTTTTGCATAAATAGGTTGGTGGCTTGGAGCCCTAATTGAAAGATCATCAGCTGGGTTCAGATAAACGGAATAAATCTTTTAATTTAAGTACTATGTGCACTACAGATAACAGATGATTTAATCACAAAGGTAATGACTGTCACAAAAAGGAAGAACGGAAGAGAGAAAGAGAGCAAGAAGGAAACTCAGAATTAAAAATGTAATTGAAGATCGCAACTCAAGCAGAGTCAATGAAAGATAAATGTTTTATTTCCTGTATAATTACCATAGAGGTAGAATGTTTTAGAGCCTTCCATGTTTTTATTGAAATTTATGGTTACCAAAAACTGAAAGCTAATGTAATTTAGTTGTAAAGAACTTTTTGTGCAAATTATACATAATACTAACTTGCATCATTTTATTTTTTCTGCACTTAAGACTCTGACCAACAGAGTGAAGAGATATGGACTGCAGATGCAGAGCAGTCACTAGAGCTCGGTCTCTGGTTGCTGTCTGATGGCAGTCAAACCTGTTCCACTAGAGATTTGCTTGGGAAAGAATACCAGTGAGCACTCTAATACCAAGGGTCAGAATCAAATGCTAGGTGAGTGATGATGACTCCAGGGTCTGTGTACAAATGGGGCTCCCAAATCTCAGATCTCTTGAGTCAAATATCCCAAGTGGACTTAAAGAATTTCATGATCCCCAGTCCCCCAAGAGTAATTTAATTACATCAGGAATGAAAGAAAATTGAAAGCCACTGCAATTTAAAAGAGATGAGATATAATGTACATCATTGTGTTAAAGGAAAACAAATGGATACTCTACTAGAGTTGAGTTCTTTCTGAAGAAACCATGGAAGTGAGGTCAAGGAGAATCTGATCGTGCCCAGATGGAGTAGTAAAGGGACGTTTTGGGGGTTCAAAGATGAGGAAAACTCTTAACAGTATGTGAGAAAAGACATCAAGTTGTGTTCTGTTGTTTTGAAGGAAGTGTTGTCCTAGCCCTAGTTTGTAAATGTTCCTAATTACATAGATTATGCTCTTCAATCTGTTTTCTGTATAGCCTTGAGACCTTTTATATTGTCCACTAGAGCTACAACTTAATTTGGTAGAATTCCAGTCTGTATCACTGTTCAAACAGATTGACTTGAATAAAATCATTCGTAACGAAGGGAGTAGCAGCACACCAGATGGAGAACAGAATATGTTTGAATTCGAGACTCTGAGTGTGAGTGGCAGCAATTGACTGAATATAAAAGGCTTAAAGCCGCTGCTAGTTTTTCTTTACACATTTCCTTCAGATTCTAGATAATACTTTAAAAGTACAGGTTTTATCTAAAATGTACAATCCTAAATCATCTTGTGATATAGTTTGTCTAATTTATATGAATTAAACTTGCTCTAAATATCACCAAAGCCACTCCCTGTAATAATGAAGATTTCCATGTAGAAATCTCACAATCTAAACAGCCTAATTTGCTTTTTTTTTGCTTCATGTTTTTCCCAGTGGAATGTATATATCTGAACTTCACCTCCAAGTATAACTAATGGGACTTGATGGATTAGGAATCGACAGCCTTGGTTGAATTGCTACAGCAGAATCAAAAATCAAAATGTTCACACTACAGGTGGGTAGTGTCTGGGGAGATCTCATGGCTGGAATTTCTGAAACAGTGCCCAGTGGAATGACCAAACCTTACCTCAGGCCTGTGGTAGGCTGCAGGTTTTCATTCTAACCCATTTCTTAATTAGCAGCAAAAACTGATCACTAATTAACTTCTTTTGCCATAATTGTAATTGACTTGCTTAGTAAGACTCAGACCCCTTAATTGTTTCTTTTTTGCATAATCAGCAGCAAACAATAATAATGAGATACAAAACAAGCCGGCCAATCTGTGTCCTTCATATAATATCTGAAATAAAGAAAGGTGAAGTTCTTGGTAATGTTGATCTGCTCGGGTCCAGATATCATTTTGACAAGTGTTTATAAAATGAAATTCAGCTGTTTTGGAAATGTGTACTGTGGTAGAATGAGAGCACCTAAAGCCATGGAATTAAATAATAGGTGTAATTAACCAGATTTAACTCCTGATTAAGTAATTGGTTGGAATATGAAGCCCTGGCTTAGCTGGTCATCGGTTTCCTCAGTTCACATCTCATTTTTGTTTGGCTGCCATTTAAAGAAAAAAATCATAGGACTGATTCTTCAAAAACAATGCAATTAAAATGATGGGAAGAGAAGTCTGTTAAAAGCAGAAATTGGTCACTGCTTAAGAAAGTGACAGGAAAGAAAACCAGAATCAAAATTGGGACTCCACTTGTTTAGAGAGTACAGTATATCAAAGTTTGTAGAAAACGCACAGAAAGGCTTACCATCATTTTTTTTATTGATTTTATTCAGTTCTAACTTGTACAACAAATTAAATAACATTACATTTAATCAAGTTGAACTTAACAAAACTGAATGCAGACCCCTACCGAGAGAAAGAAAGGAGAACCAGAGCATGAGCAAATCTTTAAAAACAACAAAAGAAAGGAGAATGTCCTTTATCCCAATTTATAAATGCTTATTCTAAACTTTTATCAATTACATCTTGCCATATTTTAAAAAGGCTAAAAGACAGATCCTCTAAGTGAGAATTAGATTTTTTCCAGTTTCAAATAGTATAAAACATCAGTTACTCACTGACTTATAACAGTTGGGCTGGGATTCTTCCAGCTGTGCAGCATAATTCCACATGCTAGTAGTGTGGTAAAGGCAAGTACAATCAAGTTGTCCTCAACTTTAAGCCCAACAGGGAGTCCACCAAACACAGCTGTTAGTAGGTTAGGAGGGATTGTGGCACCAACGCCAACTGATAGGCACGCAAAGATTTCTGTCCAAAATGTTAATTTGATGCACGCCCAGTTTCCCAGTGAGGCTGGAGCTAAACTGCAATGTTCACATGTTGAATCTGGCCCAGGATACATTTAAGACAATTTTTTAAAATAAATATATAAATGTGATCGATTAAAAGATTTTAAGTCGAAAGACTGAATAATTTGCGCATTTAGAGCTGGAGTGTACATGGCTGCCTTCCAGTCCTTTTCTGAGCTGTTAAGTGAAAGATTCTCTTCTCACCCTACCCTGGGATCTTTGAAAAGAACGGACTTTATGATGTTTTTATATATTATTATTATGCTGTGTCAGTTTTCAGGACTGATCAGTACTGCCTCTGGAACAGAAATGGATGGGAAGCAAGGAAAATTGTAGGATCCTTTTAGTAAATTTTGTGATTTAAAAGTATTAGAAAAATTGTGTTGATGGGAAATTAAAATCAAAGTGTAAATGTTCATATGATGCAAAGATATTAGCTATAAACAATTTATAAAAAAAAGTACTTTAATCCTGTATGTTTCCCAAACATTGAATTGCTGAGGTTTCAGAAGGTAGAAAAAGATATCCTGTAGAGGTGCAACATATAAGACCTTCTCTGCCTTGAAGCGCTACCTGCATTGTTTCGATATTCTGAGTGTTTGATGGACAATTGGATTATTAGTATGTTGATGATAATTTATATTTACTGAGTCACAAGCAGGGCATATAAAGAAGTACAGCTATAAATGGGTATGCATCCAATTTAATAATGTGTGTAGAGAGTTCACTGGAAAATGTACACTTGTTTAAATTAATTTTGAGTCAGACATCTTTAGAAATTCTGCTAGTGCATTAAGGACTACTTGTACAGAGGTTTGTGGGTCTGACATACTGTATACAGTATCACGTCATCTGCATATAGTGACATTTTCTGTTCAAGTCCTACTCTGGTAATCCCCTTTCTCTCTGATGCATTTTTTGAAAGTGAATGGCCAATGGCTCAATGGCAGTTGCAAATAGCAGTGGTGATGGGGCCATCCTTATCAAGGCTTACCTGTCTTATTGTGTCAGTAAACATGTCTGGTTATGATTCCTACATATTTGACTTTATAACTGGTCCAAAAAAATCTCTGGCCACAGGTTTATTTTATTAATGGTCATCATGTATCATCATTATTATTTCAGGGCAGGTACAAATCCCCTGGCAGGGCACCAGCACACCGCAGGGCGCACACACACACCAAGCACACACTAGGGACAATTTAGGATCGCCAATGTACCTAACCTGCATGTCTTTGGACTGTGGGAGGAAACCGGAGCACCTGGAGGAGTTAACATTTATTATTGCTCAGAAATGCCAGTTATTAAAATCCGATTGCCTTACCTGCAAGTTTGTGAATTCCTTCTTTTGTTGGTGCTTATTTCAGTCCATGTGTGTGCATGCGTTTGTGTGCAGACACTGCTTTACAGCTAGGAACACTTTTGTGATCGCCATGCTGATATGTGTGGCAGCTTCAATGTTGTAAATGTTGTAAATGTCCATGATTTGTATCCATGTCAGCTTAGAGTCATGGTGTTTTAACAAAACGTCAATTTAGAAAGTTGCTCTTGGATGCAAGACAGTAACATTAATGCTGATGCTCCTCTGGGTTTGCTGGAAATATCTGAGATTTTTTTTTTTTTTTTAAACCATGAGTCAAAAAGTCATCCCAAAAGTCTTTGAACGTGTGCTATTTAGCTCTAAGCATATAAAAACTGTGGTGGTAAAATTGGTTTAAAAAAAACAAGTCATTTTGATTTATGCAGTCATAAGCAATGACATACTGTTTATTATGTTCTTCATATATTATACAAAATGTGTTCAATAAAGAAAAGGCTATCAAAGCATATTTCTTACTGCATGAAAAAGTAACTTCCTCTATCGAAGCTTAGATTTGGAGGATATGTGGTTTGAAAAATGACTACTGAAATGTACTGTTTGTCACCGTCAGTCCGAGCCCTTTCTTTACATTGAATATATATTTATTATTAGATTTGTACTTATTGTGACCCTTTGTAATGTTTTGGCTCCAGCAACCTATCGGGTTTTATCAGAGCTCTTCTTTAACTTTTATCAGTCAATGAATGGTTATCTAATATTCAGATTGAAGATTTTCATAAAAGGCAAGTGACTACTTCACTGAATATTTAAAAAGAGGAAAAGGTAACCTTTTGTTCATCCCATGTAACTGTACTCCTTTCAATTTAAAGTAATCTGACAGTTATCAGTTTTAGTTTCCATAAGCTTTATTGAATTTTTCTGTTGTGTGAGATGAAAGTTCTGGTCATAAGAATTGGTCAAGTACAGCATCCATAAGAAATCAGCAACACTGTGCAATTGCTAACTTTGATACATCACTAGAACCACCATGACTGGTAGTTCATACATTATTGGTAAGTAAGGTTTTACTTTTATGTAAAGAATAGCAAAGGCTGTATCTTGGGCCACATGACCACCCTGTACACCTTACGCTGTCACAGATGTGTACCTGAAATGTGTCCAATGCTGGAGTGCCATTCCATAGGATGCGGCACAGCAAACAAAGCTCAGTCCTTTCTTTGTACAGAATTAAGCCAAAAGTCCCAACTTGAAATGAGCAAGAAATTCCACACATAAACAGCAACAGCTAACAATTCACAGGGCTCCAAGACTGTGACAAAAATGTGAATTTGTGACAGTAATATAAGGTTTAGTCACCATTATTGAATAACAGACAACATTCTTTTTCTAGGTTAATATGTAGTCATTTTTATCTGCTGTTATTGTAGTAAACCTTGAATTACTTCACCTCCCTCCCAAGCTTAGGGCTACTTGCATGCACAAAATTGAGTCAGTCTATAGGCACCATACACATCATCATTATGCCTACTACCACTCATCACAACGTGAACAGCAGCTGCTTAATTGGTTGATCGTTGGTAGGTGGCTATTTGAAGTGATTTTGCCACCACTGTGGCAGAGAACAACCAGTATAAAGTTGTTTTTATTGTGTGACAAGTAACTCTTCTTCACAAATGGTGACCGTGAGGTAGATACAATTACTAATGTTACGCTGCACATGTTAAGTCATCTTAGTGTGCAGACTGTGGTACTGGACTAGAGCACACAAAGGTGAGTGTAGTCTGTGACAAGACAGATGTATTGGAGTCAGATGATCCCTTCACTATTTAAACCTGTTCAGAAATGACACCATGTTAAAAAAAAAAAAAAACAACAACATATGCACAGTGACTGATACTGAAACCGATTTGTAACTCATAATGGTTTTGATCTTCAGATTTCACTTGTTGAGGTTAATGTGATTATTGATAACACTGCATCTATAGGACTATCTACATTGAGTGATTCATTGGGATGGCACTTTAGAAATTAGTGGCTTCAGGAATTTTCTTGGCTTTGTATTGTGCTCCTAACCTCACTAGTATAGTGATACTAAATGATACAGTTAAATAAGTGATGTACTGCAGGGAAAGCAGGGTTTTTCAAGGGGACAAATAAAAAATGCATAAAGAAAACTGAGAGAATCAGAAACATAAAAATGAGACACCTGTACCTTGGGCCATTTCTCTCACCTGCAAAAAAGAAAAAAACTGCCAAGCAGGACATTAAATAACTGAAAACATAGTTTAATGTAATTACTGTGTCCAAAATATGTCTCTCAAACCTTGCTAATGAAAAAGAATGGAATGGATTTATCAAAGACGCATGATAACACTGCATGCGCTTCATTTATTGGGTGTACTGCAGACGTACTTAAATCACAAAAATTGAGTGGGACCGCAGAGGTAAATTACATCTTCATCATTACAGACTGGAAGAGATAATGTGATTGTATACTGTAGGCATAATTCTTTTGGTGCACTTTTGAACACTCTTGTTGCAGTAGTGTGTTCAAGGATAACTAAACACAATAAAATACATATTTAATAATGCAGATCAGGCTAATGTGTATCAATTTGAAACCTGTGCTTTTGGGGCAGACGGAACCTTTGCTAACATGGATACGTGGCTAAGTGGAGAGACTAGAGAAGCTTACATCTGTGAATTTGCCTTAGGCTGTAGCTACAATTAAATGCTGTGTCATGACAAAAGTATGAATGAAAGACCATTGAGAAATGGAAAGTTTTAGGAATTCATACAATACACAGAATCAGAATTGCATACCCAAAGCCAGGATATTGTCCAGGTGGATGATACACAGAACAGACAGGCAGACAACTAAAAAAAAAAATCATAGCAAACCACAAATGATAGCTGCAGCTGCATGACATTTCAGACCAACCAGCTCAAGGGTTTTCAGAGATGATATCTTAATCATCAGATTGAAATAAACAGTGCAAGTAACAAAGCTAGAAAAAAAGATTTGGAATTATGATAAGTGGTGAACAACAAGGTACAGGTTCAGGGGGGCAGAGATCATGCAATATTTCTCTGTATTGTGTCATGATTACTGTCCTGATCAACATCATCACTTATGAAGAGAATGACATTGACACTTTAATAAAAGGGAACAAAACCATCTGGCCGAAGAAGGGGTGGTGGTGTTGTGGCTGTCCAGACTGAGTGGACAGCAATCAAGTTGCTCATCAAAGGTCACTTTACAGACATGTCTTACAGTAGCTTATGGGGGTTGTCTTGTCATTGGGGGAAGATCCTTACCATAAAGATTTCAGGAATGATTTGCATTTAGTTCAGACCATGCATGTGCTACCCAGTGTGAATGACCCTTTTCTGCACTACACAGTTCACTTATGTTTCCACATTGGATGATTCAATCAAGATATCCATAGAACGGCCTTCACTTGCACAGTTTGATCCTGAGCCTTGTGAGTGACAAGGTCTCAGTATAGAGGATGGCAAAGTGACACGCCTCCTTTGATTTTCAATTACACAGGATTAGAATCTGATGAGTAGACCCTCAGTTTGTTACTGTATATAGATTTAATGCTCCAACAAAAAAGAGTCTAGAGACCTACAGGCATAGAATAGTGGACACTATGTCTTTGTTATGTTACTACAAACAGTTTCATTTCTGTGATTTGGCAACTAAAAAAGTAAATTTGCTCCTAAGTGTTTCACTTTAGGAGCCAGTGGCTTCCAAGTAATTTCTTTTAGTCTGGAGCCCCAAGACATAAATGCAGGATTTCAATGGAACAGCAAACTGAAGAGAACAAACATGTGTCACCACAGCTTCTGTACTGAATTTAAATTATGTGGCAATTTCAGTTCCTTCTTTAATTATACCTTAGTTGTCTTTAATGCCAATTTGCATTCTTTCTTCAGATATAAGACATGATGGCAAAGTAAGGGAAGAGGGATTATTTATTAAATTTAGTAAAATCATCATCCCTTTTGTTTCAAATATTAAAAAAAAATGTTTATATTACAATCTCCATGGTGTCCTGGTCCAGTTAAAATTTCCTTTGAACATGTGCAGATAAAGGACAGTCCTGAAAAATGACCCAAGTAAACCAGCGGGCATCCAACAGAAATGGTGATGTGCAGCGCAGAAGCAACAGTTTTCACATTTCTCCACACTGTGCTATAACAATAGGCAGCTTTGGCTTGTTGTTGGGTCCTGTAGGAACATTCTGAAAGAACAAAGTGTACTCTTGAGAAGCAACCCCTGCATTCTTATTCAGTGTTCTCTTCTCCCAAAACTTAACATTTTAAATGTAGAACCTTGCATATGTACATTGGCTCCAACCTTTTACCGTAGTCTGTTTTTTATTTTCTTTTTAATTACCATTACACACATAATGGGGATTCTCAATTTCATTTGAGCTAAATGCTTCATCCATTCTACTTTAGCTCAGGTCACAATGAAATGCAAAATCTCAGCATGGCTAATGTACAGTATGTTTATAGTTGGCATTCTGTCTCTACCCTCTATGCTGGCTGCTATAATTACTGAAATAATACAACAATTCATTAAGTATTTTATTGGTACAATAGAGTAAGATGAGATGGTTCTCTCTCTCTATTATATATATATAAGGAACAGTTGTGACAAAGTAATGTACCAGGAACAACTCACCTCAATTTTCCTCATTACAAGTAAGCCATCAATCACCTTTCCTAGAAGGTTAAAAAAAAAGGTTTTAACACATTATTAACTTCCAAGCTGTAGTTGAATTCAGTACAATTACAGTAACAAGTCTTTCTAACTTTCAGGTTTAGCTTAGCTGCAGACTAGCAGTGGACCAAAACTAAGACCAAGTGCAGCTGCAGTGTACTTTGTAAAGGTCAAAGAACAGGAGAAAACTTGCATGCTAACTTAAACCAGCTCATGAGGTAGTCTAAAAGGCTTAGCATGGTGAGTAACATTACAAAATGAATTCCACATGCATCAGACAGATGGTAATGGAAAAAAAACACAAATATGCTATTTGGACTGAAGTATAGCATGATACTAAATCAGATATATTAATGACACAGAAAGAGACAAGTGAGGCATGGTAATAATCATACTATGTAATAAAAGAAATAGAAAGTTACAGATCAACATACATGTAATAATTAATCTTCAGTAAAACAATGCAGAGCCATTGTCCCTAATTAAGAAATCGCTTGGCCGCCAGAGGTTTGTAAAGTGCTCATTGAAAGATGCTGCTGTTTATTTGAGACGTGTCTAAGCAGTTACACTCTGTTGTGGGAGTTTCTTTGAAGAGTTGTGGAGATATCTTTGCTGGTGTCCTCTAGATCTGATATGATAGCTCTCACAATATGCATGATACAGAGCTTGTGCTCTACTGTGAAGTTTGCACTGTGATGAGACATTGCTTATGAATACTGTCCTACCTCTGACTAAGTACTTTATATGCTTTGCCAACTGTGGGATTAAACGTAGCTATTAGAAAAAGCTGGGCACATAATGAATGACACATATCAGCTCTTCTGCATTATCTGCGTCTTTAGCACTAGAATTACCAGAGCCTACGAAAAAACTCGTAATTCCGTCCCACCTTAAACTGCTTCTTAAATCCCTTCACACCTCTCCGCCAGCGTCCTTTGTTCTCTAAATGTGCTGATAAAGAGAAGCTCGGAGCATCCGGCTATTCCATCCCCCACCAATTTAGAACGTGCACGAACTTCTCTCAGCTCATGCCTTGATTGAGTATCTGGGAGTGAAGTGGAGTTTTAGAGTGGAAATAATAGATCGTTGTTTGGAACACACGCATTTCATGTCTGTTCCGTTTCTACAGTAATCTGTGTCAACACATTGTTAAAACAAAAACTTTTTTTATATTCTAGTAGTAGATGACAAAATGTAGGCATAAACTATATAATGTATGAAGCCTGAAGTCCAAATAGCAAAGAAACATTTTCACAAGAATAACACAATTGCACTTTTATTCAAACATATAACTGCAGAAAGAAAAAGCGCCTTAACATGCGACATTGACACCAGTTTACTATAACTGACTCCGTGGTTCAATAGATACAGCCCCGCTTGGAATCAAGGGTCAGGGTTCGATCCTGCGCCTCCCTTTTGAGAAGTAAACTTTTCTTAGTCTTACTGTTTTAGTATAAAACATACATTTGATTTCAGTCTGTAACAGCCGGTGCAATTTATGATCTTTGTAAAGGTTAGCTTTTTTTTTTTATTCACTTTTCACTCTCTCAGTCGCGTTCAGAATCAATCCATACAACCCCATCTGACACGGCTGTTTTCACTAAAGGCGCTATAGCTCTGCAGTGTACCACGATGCATACTAACGCCCCGGTTCTGACACACAAACGCTGGCGAAGCTGCCTTCTTCGTATCTCACCGTCACTTGCTTTTCTTTTTATTCAGTTTTATTGAGTGTTCCTGCCAGTCCCGCATGTTGCTGTATGCTTTTCTTTTGCACCCAGGACATGCAGAAGAAAGAATGGTAAAGACCAACTTCGGCGCTATATGCAATCATCAGACACTCCCCATCTGCCCGTGTCGTTCAAACACAGGAACATATATTGGTGTAAAAGTATAACAAAAGTGCACTTTTATTCAAGTGCACTTTTTCCATCGCCTTTTCCTGTAAGAAGCAGTGTACACACTTCTCTCTATGCTGTGGTTTCTATTACACACCTGAAAGAAAGACAATATATGTGAAAATATAATCGCACTAATGCAATATTATTTGAAAGCGAACAGCGTCAGATCGGGTGTGAATTTATGCAGGAACTGGAAATTCTCTGATCGGGACTTTCCCCAGGGAAGAAAGTACAGTGTCAGGTGCTCATTCAGTGTAATAGAAACCATAGCACAGAGAGGTGTGTACACGGCAACAAGTACACGTGTCGTAAATGTAGGAAGGACGGTCCTTGGGTGTGTTGGAACTGTTAATATTTGAATGTGATGATTTTATATAGCACGGAATGAAAATCTTCACTTCTTAGCATTGCACCATGCAAGATGTCGTATCAATCGCCTACTGTATCTTGCTTTCTTTTTCTTGGTTATACAGGTAGTTTTGAATAAAAGTGCACTTGTTTTGTTTGCGAAATGAAGTGTCTGCGTGCACTTTTCGTGGCATTACGTGTATTTTTGAGCATGCCCGTTTGAGCAGTATAAAAGTATTGAAAAGTATAACAAAACAACGGGCAGATGGGGAGTGTCTGATGATTGCATATAGCGCCGAACTTACTGCTCTTTACTATTCTCTCCTCTGGAGTACAAAAGAAACAGAATACAGGCGCTATAGCTCTGTGCTGTACCACGATGCATACTAACGCCCCCAGGTTCTGACACACAGGCGCTGGCGAAGCTGTCTTCTTCGTATCTCACCGTCACTTGATTTTCTTTTTATTCAGTTTTATTGAGTGTTCCTGCCAGTCCCGCATGTTGCTGTATGCTGGATATTTTCACATGTATTGTCTCTTTCTTTCAGGTGTGTAATAGAAACCACAGCATAGAGAGAAGTGTGTACATTGCTTCTTACAGGAAAAGGCGATGGAAAAAGTGCACTTGAATAAAAGTGCACTTTTGTTATACTTTTACACCAATATATGTTCCTGTGTTTGAGCGACACGGGCAGATGGGGAGTGTCTGATGATTGCATATAGCGCGAAGTTGGTCTTTACCATTCTTTCTTCTGCATGTCCTGGGTGCAAAAGAAAAGCATACAGCAACATGCGGGGACTGGCAGGAACACTCAATTAAAACTGAATAAAAAGAAAAGCAAGTGACGGTGAGATCGAAGAAGGCAGCTTCGCCAGCGTTTGTGTGTCAGAACCGGGGCGTTAGTATGCATCGTGGTACACTGCAGAGCTATAGCGCGTCTTTAGTGAAAACAGCCGTGTCAGATGGGGTTGTATGGATTGATTCTGAACGCGACTGAGAGAGTGAAAAGTGAATAAAAAAAAAAAAAAGCTAACCTTTACAAAGATCATAAATTGCACCGGCTGTTACAGACTGAAATCAAATGTATGTTTTTATACTAAAACGGTAAGACTAAGAACAGTTTACTTCTCAAAAGGGAGAAGCGCAGGATCGAACCCGTGACCCCTTGATTCCCAAGCGGGGGCTGTATCTATTGAACCACGGAGTCAGTTATAGTAAACTGGTGTCAATGTCGCATGTTAAGGCGGCTTTTTCTTTCTGCAGTTATATGTTTGAATAAAAGTGCAATTGTGTTATTCTTGTGAAAATGTTTCTTTGCTATTTGGACTTCAGGCTTCATACATTATATAGTTTATGCCTACATTTTGTCATCTACTACTAGAATATAAAAAAGTTTCTGTTTTAACAATGTGTTGACACAGATTACTGTAGAAACGGAACAGACATGAAATGCGTGTGTTCCAAACAACGATCTATTATTTCACTCTAAAACTCCACTTCACTCCCAGATACTCAATCAAGGCATGAGCTGAGAGAAGTTCGTGCACGTTCTAAATTGGTGGGGGGATGGAATAGCCGGCTTCTCTTTATCAGCACATTTAGAAGACAAAGGGCGCTGGCGGAGAGGTGTGAAGGGATTTAAGAAGCAGTTTAAGGTGGGACGGAATTACGAGTTTTTTCGTAGGCTCTGGTAATTCTAGTGTTAGAAATGGCGTTACAGTAAGACTAGATTAAGATCTCTAAAGATCCTAGGGTCTCACATGCATATATTTACACTTTTGTACATCACATATAAAAATAAAATGAGCAGACTGTGACTCATACATGGGGGGTGGGGGACTGCTAATATACTGTAATATGTATGTGACTGGGAAGAATAACAGTTAAAAGCAACCAAAAAATGAAGACATTACTTTTTTCACGTATATGCCAAGGCCCCTTCGTGACCATCACCACACAGCGTGTACCAACAGGGTCACCCTGATAGCATATTTGCCAGTAAGTTACAGAGAGACAATTAAAGGTTCAGATATTATTCTACTCTTGTGTACCTCTCATTATCATTACTTCCCATATAGAGATTTATGGGTCTTTTTATACACTCTAAATGTATGATGTGGACAGTAATGAGAGTCCCTATAATGGAGAAGAAAGTGTAGCAGCACATTGTTAATTGACAGAGGGTGGGATCTTAATTGCTGGCGTACCACCATTAGGTACACTGCAATTGACCTGTGAAGTCCAGCAAGAACATACAATATAAAAAGATTTTAAGGCTTTGAAGGTGCTACACTTAATATTGTCACTCCCTGGGTACTCTCCAAGATAAACAATGCTGATCTCTTTTCTAGATCACTACATAAATACACTACTGCTGGATCAATACTCAAAATTTTGACTTTGATCAATACCAGCATTTAGACCTCAGTACCGATATGGCAAACAACAGATTACTCCAAATCCCTCAGGTCTTCTTCCAGCCTCCCTGATGTTCTACCCAATTGCTTGCCTTCCTGGTGTGGCATGCCCCGAGTTTGGGGGATTGAAAAGAAAGCTGATGTTTACCTTTGGTACTGAAAATCCTGAAATGCTTTTACTGTACTGTTTTAAATTGTGTGTTTTTCACTACTTTTCTAGTACTGGTATACCATGCAAAACTAAAATACACTGACTAATAAGGTTCTCTCCAGTCTTAATTATTTTTTTCCAAGTCATAGTTTCAACAAAAAGCCTAGACATTAATATTCTGGACAGAAGTTAATGTCAAATACCTCTGTTTTTGTCACATAACTTACCAAACACAACATGCTTGCCATCCAGCCAGTCACACTTAGTGCAAGTAATAAAGAACTGGCAGCCATTTGTGCTCGGTCCACTGTTTGCCTAAGTACAAAGAACAAATGGTTTTTAGATACTTTGTGCAGACAACATGATTAGACAACCAATTACACTGGGAAGCTAAAATACACACTATCACTCTAGGCTCAACCTATTTATAAGCAGAAGCAGAGAAACTGATGTTTAGAGAGAAACACATCTGTGAACAAGAATATATTTTTACATTTTCAGTTCCATATTTGCAGAAGTGTGACATGCAAATTTTATCTTAATACACATTTATTTATACTTGTATCCTTCAAACAGTAATAATAATTATGGAGCTCTATGTCAAACTCCACTGTTAGACTTCAGATTAGAAGATATGGGGTATACAGCCCATGGAGGGAAGGCATGAAACCCTAAGTGGAGAGTTACACAAATGCCCAGTACCTGAAGACATAGTACCCAGTGGTACATTATAGGTGGCATTTTGAAAAAGACACTTGTGGGGAAATATTTTTGAGCGAAAAGATCAATACCTGGAGTGAAAATGAAATGTTTGATGGATCAGAAGCTAAAGATTTGAATTTTTCCTAAGGTAAATTGCTTTTTTCACAGTTTTTTCCCCCCGTCTGCTGTGTATTGTCAGAAATACAGTAATTGATTAAAAGGACTTAATACATTTTTCGCCAGACTCACAGAAACCACCGCTGTCTCCTTGCCCCACATCCCTCCTTATATACATGGACATAAGTGAGAGACACACATTTCTGTAAATTTATTATTTGAAGTGTTCAGGGATCTTCACTACAGTACATTTATAACTGAAAGGAAAGTGTTTCACATCACCAGAAAATGTGTTGCCTCATAGCAGAACAATTTGAAAATTCTTTAATTCAAAATGTAAAAAAAGTTAATTCCACGATCACTGAGTTATCACAACCATTACAGTTTTCAGAAAACCTTAATGTTGACATAGACACAATTTACAGAACTCTTTCATTCTGTTTGAAAGTTCCGAACACAACATCATTGAAGAAACACATTTCCCCTCATGTTAGCAGTCATGATGCACTGTAATGCAAAATGAAAAACCAGGGCCAAAAAAAGAAACATAACTAGCATTCAATAATCATCATTTAGACAAACACTACTGAAAACTGTTCACATGCAGTGTAGAGACAGCATCAGTGGTTCAACAAGAACCAGTATTTTACTTATTTATTTATTTTTAACTCTCCCTTCCCCATCCAAGAGTTTGAGTTTTCTCTGCATAGTAGTGGGCAGTATATGACAAAAGGAAAACCCTTCAGGCAATGGACTTGGCCTCTACAGATGTAGGTGTGGAGTCATGTCAAGGTTGGTTTTGGCACACCAGAGAGATTCTTTCTCTATTGCTATTCAAGACAAAATATTGCCTGTGTTGGACATTATATCCTCTGTCCTGATGCAGCTCAGAGATGTGATGCTGAGGCAGAACAAATAGAACAAGTTGGATATTTTTCAAGTCAAAGTAATTTCTTCATGTGATGCACACACACGAAGAAGTGTACAGAGGTGAAAAGAGCACATACGCCACGTAAAGTTTCATTGTACTCTGTACACCTAACAATAAATCTGAACTGAACTGATTACACTGCACTACCATGTTGCACTTTCACTCACAAGCTTAATTATGTAAATGAAAAAATCAGAGTGGGCAATAGGGCAGACTGAAGTGCCTCAAATCAATTACAGAATTTTGTATTGCACAATGAGTCATTCTTGCCGAGTATATAAATAATAAAAGAACCAAGGATAACGTTTTTGAGTGAAAACTCGCTGACAATCTCCAATATCAATCAATGTGTAAATACATGGGGAGAACATGTAAACTTATTGTAGAACCTGGAGCTGTGAGGCAGAAATCACAGCTCTACGCTACTACTCTGCCGATGTTAAAACATCCGTACCGAACTTAACCTGATTAAACTGAACTGACATTGCTAAATTGGCCCTATAGAGAGAGTGAGCATGTGTTCACTCTGTGATGGACTGGTGCCCTGTCAGCTGTTGTTTCTGCTTTGTGCCGGAAACTTTTGGAGACAGGCTCCAGCTGAACCACCAGCCTGCCCTGGATAACCTTAATACGAAGATTAATGGCTTATTATTTTTGCTCTTGTGCCTACAGTGAGGAAATATATATGATTACATTAATAGATGAAATTATCTTCATTATTATAACTAACTAGGCAGTGCAGTGGTAGCACTTCCATCTCACATTAAAGTAGACAGAGGTTTATATTCCAGGCACGTCCTGCATGGAGTTTGCTTGTTCTTTCTGCGTGTTTCTCTTTCCTCCCACAGTCCAAACACATACAGGTTAAGAGGAATGGTAATGCTAAAGTGGTTTGTGTTTGTGTGCCCGACAATGAACTGGAACCCTATCTGGTGGCCCTGTCCTGGATAAGCGGGTTAGGAAGGTGGATGTATGCCTATAGCATCTGTTCAGTTCTTGTCACGTCATTGCATGCTCAATATTCTCTTTCATTGAAGCACACGTGAATTGTCAATCCAATGGCAGCAAGCAATATTTTTGCGCAATAATGAAAAAAGCTTCCTTATAGTGAAAGATTATTAATGACAAGTGTGACTTTTCAGTATTTAAAAACTAGGGGGCTTTGCCCACCCCTGGGTTTGGTTAACCAGATATACAATTTAAAGAGATTGTTATTTTCATGGTGAATTTTTACATACGCATTATTTTCACTTTTACTTTAATACTTCAGTAAACACAATATTTGGAATTTTCCTCAAGATCACATTGAATTTTGATTCCGTGTTTGGACTTACATCATGACAACGCAGTGTATAACTGCCCATGAGTGAATTTAGTTTCTTTATCTCTAATAAATGACCCGACTTTTTTGAATATTTGTCCCTGCTCTTTCTTCTTCGCTTAGTTGTTAATGTGTTATCTAGAACGTATAAAATTATTGTCCTGATAAAATTAATAAGAGCTGAGAGCGCTTGGAAGTGTGTCTGACAAAAGCATTCACACAACTGAGAGGTTGATAACCGTGGTCTTGTTTGAAAATGTTTGTAAGTTGGGCGTGACTTGAAAGAATCTCATGTTAAAAGTCTCCCTCTCATGGGACTTCATTCCAAAAAGTCTCTCAAAAAGTCACGTCTCGTCCCAAGATTTTTTTTATTATAATAGAGAGATATGCTTAACTTTTAAAATGCAGTTTTATGTGACAAACTAATGATTGTGAAGAAATAACTTGGTAGCATTTTACTGTAGTGTGCCTTTCATTTATTTTGTTTCCCTTTAGCTTATATACAAATATTCTATATTGCTTATGTAGCAATTTGTTTTGCTTTGTAAGCAAACATTATTGCTAAACAATTACTTTTCTTTACTCTGATTTCCCATATTGCGCCTACAAAATGCTAAAGACCGTATCCACAGTGCACAATTTTCTCCAGTGCCATGACCACTTTTTGCTGGCAGGGTTTTCAGTTTTTTGATGTAGTGTGTAAGGAATTCTCAGTAGAGTTTATATATGAAATGGTTTTAAAGCAGTATTAGGCTTTAAATAATGATAAAGTGGTTGGTGTCCATTGTTTTCATTTTGCCAGACCAGACAGATGTTTTGTGAAGGAAATGTGAAGATTTAGTTTTGGGTTTAGAGTTATGAGAAAAGGTGTGGCAGGTTTCAGGAAATGTATGGTAGCAATTGTGGAATGTAAATGTGGCTTGAAAATATTTTTCTGTTAATGTGCGTTCATGAAAAAAAGAAAACCAAAACTTTCATTATTGCTCTGGCCAAACCAGAATATCCACTTGGAAATAATGCATAGAATGAGCTGAGCCATGTGCTTGCGTCACAGTCACAACTAGCCTCACTGAACTTACTTGATGCTTCCTTCGTAGTACATCACAGAGTAGTGCAAGCATAGAAAATAAATAAGTTAACTGCCAACCAACATACCATAGACAGCAGACCTGGGGCAGAGTGCTTCAACTTGAAGTTCTCATCTGCAAAAGGACCTCTGTAGATGCTGCAAATTCCTGTTCCATCCCCCTTTAAAAAAAGGCAATGAATATTAATTTGTATTGAGCCAAATCAAATAATGGAATTACTTGTTAAGGTTTAATCATTATTCACATCTTACTGAATATATATTCTGATTTAGAGATGTCAGTAAAGCCGTCTGAGAAGACAATAAAAGGCAGCTGGTATGACTCCCTCACATTCACTGCAGGTCAGGATGTTACCTTACATTCCATTGAGTCTTCAGAGTATCCTATAAAGGTTTATCTTATTTATGAGGGTTAGTCAAAATGTTTTGAGCCTGGCCTATTAAGAGAATAACACCAGTAAAACAAAACAAATGTAATGCTGTTAACCCAGTTCATTTGAACAATCTAGCGTTCACAAAGCTTTTCTATGCTACTAAAAATACTGTGCCTTCCCTGTACCATCACTCTTCTGTGGTTGACCCGACTTCTTCACTGGCATGGCATGTCCCACAAAGGTAAGCTCATCAGGTTTGGGAGGTTTTGGTAGCCACATGGGGCCAGGTCTGGAATATAAGGTGGTGTGGCATAAACAGTTCTGCAGATCAGCCTTTGCAACCTATATAATGTGAGCAGAGTGCTGCTGTGAAACAGATGGGGTTCCATGGATAGCTTTGCTGGCCACTTTTCCCTAATCAGCTGTTGCAAGGTTAGGAGCATGCACTGATACAGTGCATTGCTGCACCCACCACACAACAAACCAACTCAGGATCCAGATTAGGCAAAGGAAATCAGATTAATCGTCTTTTTTCGGCTGCTCCCATTAGGGGTTGTCGCAGCGGATCATCTTATTCAATATCTTCCTGTCCTCTGCATCTTGCTCCATTACCCCCATCACCTGCATGTCCTCTCTCACCATATCCATAAACCTTCTCTTGGGCCTTCCTCTTGCCTGGCAGCTCTATCTTTAACATCCTTTTCCCAATATATCTAGCAACTCTCTTCTGCACATATCTAAACCAACGCAATCTCACCTCTCTGACTTTGTCTCTAGATGGTCCGACTTCAGCTGACCCTCTAATGTCCTCATTTCTAATCCTGTCCATCCTTGTCACACCCAATGCTAATCTTAGCATCTTTAACTCTGCCACCTCCAGCTCTGTCTCCTGCTGGTCTCACTACCATCCTGTAGACCTTCCCTTTCACTCTTGCTGATATCCGTCTGTCACAAATTACTCCTGACACTTTTCTCCACCCATTCCACTCTGCCTGCACTCTTCTACCTCTCTCCTCAACTTGCTCCCTACTCTGGCTACAGATCACAATGTCATCAGCAAACATCATAGTAGTGACCTGTAATGTAGGCCTTTTGAGCTATCAGTGTGGACTACACAATATCATAAAAAGCTACAATGAATTTCTTTGATTTTGGAGAGACTGCGAGTCCCAGAGATGTATTCAAGTTACATCGTCAATTATGAAAAGCTTGTTAAATTTATAATTCTCATTGGAACATTAACTGAGCTGATGTGTAATTTCAGGAGCCAACATTCTGTTCAGACATAGCGCATAGTCCTTGCTCACATTAACTGTCCGTGAGAACTGGATTCAACCGATGTGCCCCACAGTGGCAAGTGCTATTAGTAATGAAAGTGATTAGTACACGATTTATATTGTAAAATTTACCTCAAAGCTACAATACATACAGTACTAAGAAAAATATTAAATCCATTCGCTTCATCACTTCACCATAATACAATTAATTGCAATTAATGTTTAATCTTTATATTAAATACATATTAAATGATAGTAATAATAATATATTAATTAATATTATAATTGATAATATAAATTATTTAATATTAAATTAAACATTAAATTCACTTGCTTCATCACTTGTCTTAATTATAATACAATTGCAAATAATTATTTAATTTATAATTACAATTAATTGCAATTAATTAAAAAATGAATGACAAATAGCAAAAATACACAAGAAGTTAAGGATAGGGAAGGTAGGAAATGGATGAAAGCTGGCAAGTTCTTTAAGTGTAGAAGAAACAGAACCACCATCCTCTGGGGTCAAAAGAATGTCCAGAATATATTGCTTGTATGAACCAGCTGAAGAAGGTTATGTGTTGCAAAGGAGTTGTTACCGGTGTTCTCATAAATATGACAGGCGATTCTTATAAATCATCTAATCCAGGACTAGATGGGTGAAGATTGAATGAACTATTCGATTTTGTACACAGAAAAAGATTAAGAAATACAACACTTAAATAACAGAACAAATACATTGTAACATTTCATGTAGCCCATCTACATACTCGAGTACTAGAAACTTGTAATTTACCTATTTATTGCAAAGGACTTAATCTTAGTGAAGCCACTTATAAAATCGTCTCTGTAGAATACCATTTTAAGGGCTCACTCCTTATATAACAAGTCGAAAGGATCATATGCTAGATTTATGCTTAAATATAATTGAAAATGTTAAACTGTGAAAGTACACTTATCCAAGCAAGCACTAATGAAAGCTGACCAGCAGAGGGAGCTGCAGACTGCTCTGGTCAACAATCGCACACTGTGTTTTTGGAAAGCCTCAGTTGGCACAACACACCTTGGATAAAGTGCAGGGCAAATAAACATAACCAAACAAGCAGCTCAAAACTAACACAAAATGAAAATCTGAAGAAAGGGAAATGTCCTTCACTTTCCAACAAGGCTCCCTTCAGATCAAATAAGCTGCACTTACTTAATGTAAAAAGAGAGCAAAATGAAAAACAGCAAATCTGGGTCAGAAAGAGCTGATGATAGGCACCAGTCAAAAATACATCATAGCGTACTAAAAGTAATAATAAAATGTGCAAGGGCTACAGGAACGTGAGAGACTAAAACATAAAGGAGTACTGCGGACTCCTTTCAGAAGACTGACCACTGCCGACAGTCAGTAGCAATGTCTTGTCTGGGGTGCAGTGCTAATGTGGTATTTGTAAGAGAAATCCCTGAGGTCTTGAAAGGACTGGTGGAGAAAACTTCAAAGCCCCTTGAAAATCAGATTCACTAGTGCTTAATGCGCTTTCAATTCACGCAGAACGCTGATAGCACATTTACAACACTGACAAAAAAAAGATTCTTTCAGGAGCCAAAGCAAATTGCCCCCATGCCACTCACTGCACTGATTACAGCTGAATGTAACAATTGTCAGAACTGGCAACTATCGTGTTTCCATTAAATTAAAAACACCTCAAATATTAAAAGTGATATTTAAAAAAATGTAAAAGTGTTTAGCTTGGTGTTCTTTTGCGAGAAGACTGATTATATGCAGTCCACCACAATCGTAATGCATCTTATACCAAACAACATTTTTAAAACTAACTCAAAACATAATTTTACTGATTTTGTGTTTCTCTCTGTCCTGTAATATTCTGAACTCGGCTGCATTCTACACACGTCCACTTCGTTAAGCACCTTGTTATTCATTTTGCTGTGGAATGCTCTCCTCCTTGCAGAACAGATTATGTGATACATGTAGATTAGAGGATGACAACATAGTTCTTTACAATCTGATTTTTACGGGACTCTGAATTTGAACTTGATAACGCTGCCTGCCAGCCAGGGGATGTATCACAAAACTGAAGCGGTGGGTAAATCATTTGCTTTTTATGCAATTATGCAGCATTCAGACTTTACACAATGCAATGTAGGTGCATAAGAGTAGGCTGCACAACAAGCGCAGTGGAAATGAACTCTTCTGTGCCCACTCAGTTACAAGAAGGTTTTCTTCTGTGAAGGACAACCAATCCATGAATGAAATGTTATAATGAGCAGAATCCAATCACTGAAAGGCCACAAAATAAGCACAAACCAATCAGAGTGACTGCAGTATTGTTTTCGCTTGTCCACAACATAACACTGAAAGTATCTGGCTCTGGAAAGCGTTTTTAAAAGTATTAATTTTCAGGGTTCAAAAACAACGGGGAAGTATGGGCGAAAGGTGAAAACAGACAAATGTGTGCATTTTTAATGAAAATATTGTAGTAAGGACAGCATATTCGTAATACAACTCAAAATGAACAAAGACCCACAATACACTAACTCCATTTTCCTATTCCTAATTTTTGGGGGTCTGGGGGTCTAGTTGCATAACTGATGGCTCATTAATTGAGGAGCAGAGGTAATCAAAGATATATATATATATTTTTTTTTTTTTACAGTTTACAGGGACACATGTCCAGAGGCTTAAAAAACAATTGGTTCTAGAACCAACACCGAGAACAGCTGAATGACTAAAGTGAATGTCACACTAGGATTATTTTACATCTCCACAGAACAGAATAAGAATACATTTTATCAACAATGATTTTTAATTTGAGCACATTTAGTTTCTCATTTTCTTTGGAGACAAAGAGTGGCAGAATCTTTGAAATACTACTGTGGGTTTATAGTGACTGGTGAGTGACTTGCAGATAGTTTCATAAAACTGACCTTAAAATTTGTTTTGCTGGCAGTTTTGTAATCATGAAACACAAAACATTTGAAGTTATTTTTTTTAAATGTTTTTGTTGTAGAAAACAAGGAATATTGCATCATAAAGGGTTGTGCCTACCAGTGCTCTTTTTCTGCAGCCAAGTCATGAATGAAATTATCTACACGCCTGTCAAATCAGGTGTATTTATGCCTCTTAATCACATCACCATGGAAGTGCAATGCATTTTTTAAAAATGGGATATGCTGCATAGTCCACACAATGACACATCGAAATGCACCATTTTACTGTGTTTCTTACATTAAAAAAAAAAACAAAAAAACTTAGTAGACAGATGTCGCCCCCAGCCCCCCCAACCCGCACCTGCTCTTTCCTGTTTCCCGATTTCTGCAGTTATCCATGCACCATGGCACTTTCAGGATCATTTCTGTCCCCAATGCATAGCTCATTGGAAGTACTTCTAGGTCAAATGGAAGCCCCACTGAGTAGGGGGCACGAGTCATTCACAATTATCACAACAACTATCACAATTCAGTTAGATGTGAGCAACTCAGCCTTGAACACATCTGTCAGGTATACACTAGCATTCAAACATTACCCAGCTGATACTTTTTTGTTGGGGTGCCATTAAATTGATAGAAAGTCAGAGCCAGGGTGTAACTAATGTTGTAATGACAATGTCACTGCTTGAAATGACTCAGAAAGTGTCTGTCCCACTGCTGCCTTAAGAGAAGACAACAAACAGGATCTTATCAGGACAGACAAAGGTGGCCCCCGATGTACAACTGCACAAGAGTATAAGGACTTCAGAGTGCAGTTTGAGAAACAGATAGCTTACAGGTCCTCAGCTGCTCAACAAATGCTAGAATGTTATCTGCAACAGTGAAAAGAAAATGGCACTTGAACACAAGACACTGGACAGTGGTTTTCAAACCTATGCCCATTTTAACCTGCTGCACAATATCAGATATAGCTTTTTCTTAGTTATTCTGAATCTAAGGCCATAATTCTGGAGTCATCAAAGCCACACCACCAACCTTAATAACCTGTGCAGCATAAAGACAGTGGATATCCCAAACAAGACAATATTATTTGATCAGAGCTTTCTAAACACCAGAGCCATTTCTTTTTTTAGCCCTGTTTGGTGCATCTCTTTTAATACAACTGTTATGTTTCCATCAATGCTGATTAGTTGAATTAATGTTTAAGAGGTAATGTTTGTACAGAGAGGCACACAAAGTATATACAATACAACTTAATTGAAGTTCTTGTCTGTAGCTTCTGGCTCTGTGGACTATACTGGAGCTCATTATTGGATCCTTTTGCACTACAGCAGATGTCATTGTTAAATTATCACAAAAACACACATCCTTCAGCATAAACATCTATTTTAAACAAGATCATCTACAGATGAATGATCCTGAGCAGACTTCAACTGCTGTTGACTAATTTTCCTTAGCTCCGACTGGATTTGTAGATAGATGGACTGATAATACCTTAGTGGTCCCAAAAGGGAGATTTAGCTTTTTTTTTTTTTTTACAGAAGCTCAAGAAATGGGGACAGCAACTTCCTCAAACATACTAATAAATTACTATAGAGAGAACCAATTCTGAAATGGCTAAAACTAACACAGCAGTCACATTGAGGTGTCTGAATTAAGAAACCCAGATTGCATTTCATTGGCTAACAGTCCCTTGGTGCTGGTGTGTCAGAGAGACAGTATGCAGCATTGTTCATAATGGCACTCAGTTTTGTCTTCATTCTCTCTTCCACTACTACCTTCAGTGTAGGAATGGCACTATCTAAATAAAATGTATTATTATTAGCTCCAGTAGGTCAACAAAGATGTACCATACCTGACCCTACTTTCTTAATCAATTTGTTGATTTGGTGGGACACTGAGAGTGATGTTATTTGCCCAGCACACCACAAAATAGAAAATTGCACTGACAATCACATAGTTATGGATGTTAAAGAGCTCAGCCTCCTAAGAAAAGGGTATCTGCTTGCCCTTATTCAGTTCCTTTGTGTTATTAGACCAGTCCAGCCTGTTAGCCCCCTCTGACAGCCTACCACAATAGTACTTGTAGCAGTGCACCAGCTTCAGATTCACTCTCCTGATAGTGACTAGGAGTAGATGTGTTTAGTTGTAGTGAAAGTCAATAAGCCCTTCCTTGGTTTTGCTGATATTGAGTTGCAGGCACTTCTAAAAGTTCTTCACCTGACTCATCTCCCTTATCAATACACCCCATTAGTGCAGAATCATCTGAGGATGTCTGCAACTGACATGACCTGTGGTTATATTTATAGAAATGGGAACAGCAAAGACCAACACAACACTGATATACAGTCCACAGCAGTCCAACCCCAAATTGAACTCAATGTCTTCCGTGCAGATTTGTCCACTAGGTGGCAGCAGGACATTAACTGCCCCTTGCCATTACAGACACTAATATACTGCAAGCTAGACAATGAATTTTAGTCTAACATAGGACTGCTAAATATGCACTATAAGGAATCTAAACTCTGCTTTGGTTGAACAGTGAGGGTAACAGCACATTTATCTTGCAAAACCCCAACACATAAGCACACTTGGGAAATGTGCTCAGGTACACTACCAAGATGATACATATGTCAGTAACAAAGTCAGAGAGAGCCACAACAGGGCATGACTTCATGTGGCTGTTCTTGAAGCCATGACTTCATGTGGCTGTTCTTGAAGCCAAAGAGAAAAACACACATCCATCAGTATGGTATTCATGTAGGACCAATCTAAAAAGAACAGTGTTGATGTTTTTAAAAGGTGCAAACTCCAAAGAGACAAAAAAGATGATGTTTGCATTTCTAAAATAAAGTTTCATACCTGAAAAGAGCTGTTACTTACATTTACAAAATCCCCTCCTTGAATCATAAAATCCTTGATCACCCTGGAGAATAAAAAAGTAAAAACATTTCATTACTAAAAAGTGTTTTATACTGGGGAATCGATGGATTCGGACACACAACCATCTGTAATTCACCCATTGCTATGTCCTTGTACCCCACGCAGCTTCAGACTTGAGATGCCCACTCAACACAGCCCTGACTATACAATTACATGATGTTACCTAGTTAGCAACATGCGGTCTGCAATGTAGGGCTCATGCCTTTAAAAGCATCGGGTGACAAAAAGGCTTGGTTGCACACTCAGGCTTTAGAATTTCTTAAGAACAAATTGTTCTGAGCGCCTCCAGCCCTGCCCATTTAATGGCATCTTCAGCAAACAGGTGGATCAACAGATCACATTCCTCATGCTGAGTAAGATTCAGTTCTGCTAAGCAAGTTAGAAAACACATGGGTTTGGTGTCACTCCACACCCAACAGAAAACAAACCAAAAACACGTGCCTGCAGAGTTTTCCTCTGCTGATTACATCATCATCATCTATCCATCCAGCCTTCATGTCTGCACCTGGTTGTCGTCTGTGTGTAGTCTGCATGTTCTCTTTGAGCCCGTGTAGATTATCGCTGATGTCTGTCTTAGATTATTTTGATATTTCAAATTGGTTCCATGTTAGTGAGTGCGAGAGTTGCCCATGCAATGGATGGGCATCCCTGTCTTCATGTTGCCATGAAGGGGTTTGGCACCCTGTAACCAAGCAGGTTTCAGAAAATTGTTACATATGAATATTATACGAAGCAACAGGCAAGAACCCCCAGTATCTCCCCACAAGCAGAATAAATCCTAATAGTGTTTAAAGAGGAGAAGATCACAGGGTGAAAAAACAAAACTGCAAATTAAACAAATGACCAAGCAAAACATGCAGCTCCACTCGGTCTTGTTAAAAAGATTATTTTCCCTCAGGATGGTTAGTGAGATGGTGGCATCCCACCATCCCAAACCATAATCAAGCACTCTCCCTCTCAGATTCGTTAGTTGCCCCCTCAGACCAGCCAGATGATATACACCCTCCAGTGTATTCTGTGTCTACCAGGCAGGGTGCCAAACCACCTCACCCTGCTCTTCTACACCCACAGAGGCCAGAATTTTACTGCAGTATCCTCTCAACTGCAGAGTTTCTCACTCCAGTCTGGTACGCTCACTTCTGCCACTTGTACTGTACTTGTGAATTCATTTTTTCATCCCTATCCAAAAACTCAATGGTATTACAAAAAATATTTAAATCAGATGTTGGGTTGCTTATATTCTGGGTGGTAGGTGATACTCCAGTTGGCAGGCTGCAACTATATTTATTGCTTGGGGCCTGTTGGATTGTTCTTGAATGAAAGACAGTACCCCTACGTGATGACTCACAGTACATACATCACTGCTGTACAGCCTCCATCCAGCTCAATGCCCAATCAGAACCAACATGTGCCAGAATCACAGACATCCACAGTCCTTTGTCACCATCTCCTAGACTTCTTATCACATCCTACAGGGAGTCTGTTCTAGCCCACTCCATGGTGAGATGGTTTTGATCAACTTTTCTTGGGCTTCTGACTGCTGAATGGTCATTATTTCGGTGGTTCACTTAGTCTGGCCATTCACACGTTCTGATCCACCATTGTATGCCTAACGTGTTGTTGAACTGTTCAAGCCAACCAGCAGAATGATGCTGTCTAACAAACACTGTGGTAACACAGACACAATGCTGGTATTATTTTTCAGGATGAGGAACCTCTTCAGGCAAAGAGGAAGAAATGAAAGAATGCTGACATTCCAGTTTGTGGCTGGCAGCCAAGTAATCAGCTCACAATGAAAGTACGTGGTTGGGGCATCTCAGTAACTGAAGTCTAGAAAGCCGCTGGCAAGGTCAGTAAACTGGACTGGCAGGTTCTCGGTCTTAATACTATTTTTGCTTTTAAGGAACAAAACAGCTTCAAAACATCACTGCTATGTCCAGGACAACAGTAGTTTCCATTACAGTCAGTCCACCACTTCTTACTATTACAGGACTTCTCTTCATCTCACCAAATCATCCCAGGCTCTGAGCTTTGTCTTGTAGTGTGAAAAAAGAGGTCCTAATTCTCCTCTAATGGAGAAACCAAATTGGGAACCAGCAGAGTGGGGAATGAAACTGTGGCAGGGAAGGGTCTATGAAGCAGCATCTCTTGCAGTTTTTAAAACAAGCCTTGAAGTTACAGAAGTAAAGGCTGACCATGTTCTGCCACCTCCATCTTCCCCTACTGAACCGATTAGGTGTTTAAGGCAGAGGATGGGAAATCTCTGTACAAACTGGCCGTTACAAGGGCTCTATAAACAGAACACTCACCGTTAACCAAGTTAAAATGGTAAGGTAGTGCTGGACCAGTAGGTAGACAGCTGTGAAATCAGATGGCCAAAAGAGTGACAGAGAGCTCTCCTTTGTAAGTCCTGCTGGTCAAAATAAATTAGTTGTACCCAGGTAGGAAACTACCTGTCACTACAGGACAGGGGCACTCAACATAAGGACAGAATGGAATTGTGCAAAAAGAAACAAGCACTAATAGCAGACTAAGAGGTACTTGGGGAAAACAATGAGAAGTTAAGGAAAATGACACCAATTATCTGCTAACTGAACAAATATGCAGGCTTTTGAGGCAGCTCAGGCCCCTTCTTCAGACAAGTTGTAGTACAGAAACTGGAGTTCTCTGTGTTTATATATACACACTAGGAAAGAAACAGCATTCGATAACCTTTAATGGGTCATCCTCAATGTCAAAAAAAACAGATCTCTCCAGCCTAGGATTTTTATAAGATAACTGTCCAGCAGTCTTTTGAAGATTTTGATGAGCTTTCCTTACAATGTGGATCTGTAATCAAATCAACTGGGCCAGTCAGAGAGATGTAAACAGTCCTCATATCTGGGCATAAAACTCTTGTCTCTATTTCAACCATGTTGTAATGTGTTATATTTTAGTATCAGTTTAACTTCCCATTGCCTTCTCTCCTGGTAGAAACTTCAGAAACTCCTAAACTGATGCCATAACAAATCACAAAATGAGCTAGCAAGGAAGAAACACAAAGACTGGAAGCTGTCTACATTTCCTTCAGTATGAAAAGGGAACACTAAACTCGGAACAAATAAAAGATGGGACTTGTAAGTTTGGGATGTACGTTTCCACCGCTGCTAAATGAAAACAGTCCAGCCACCCAACTAGGGAGACCAGCAGCTGAAAAAGATGACCAACTCTGTCACTCATACATAGAGAATCTCTTTTCATATTGTGGATTTATATTAATGAACATGAAAGATGATTTGAACTGAAGTCAACGCACTCTAAAGAGCTTAAAGGATAAGCCTGTCAAGGCAAAATTATTTCTTTACATTCTTGGTATTTAGTAATCTGCTGCATAAAATCGCATTCTAAAAATTGTAGCACATTATTTATATACATTTTTTAAAAATTAACTGGTCTGCTGTTCTGTTTTATAATGGAGTTAATTTTATGTCCCAACGTGGACTAAAAGTCTTCAAACTTAATACTTTGGATGAATCCGTCCATTTTTTAAGAGAGAATTGTATTGATGCACATCTTGAGATTAAGTTATGACCAAGTGCTGTTTCTGACTATTAAATGTTGATGCCCAGATGTGAATGGCTGTAGACAACTAGACAATAATAACCGGGTGGAACTTATTCTGTTATTTCTGAAAGATATTTCCAGATGCTGAAGTAGTCAAGTGAGAGAAAGACTGAGCACAGACATAGTATACAATCAAGTGACAAGAACTGAACAGATGTTATGGACATGTATTTACTTCTAATCAGGTTGACGTTTAGTTCAGACGTTTTAGCATAGGCAGACTGGTGGTGTGCAGGGGCCATTCCCACCTCTCAGCAATTTCACAGCTCAATCGGTTTGATCAGACACTTTGCCTTTTTCTTTTTGTTTATATTGTGCATACACACAACATACCATGTAAAGTGTGGTGTGCAGGTGGCTGGGCTCTTTCAAAACGGTAATGCTTAGTTTAAAAATACAATGCAGTGTAATCAGCTCAGATTTATTAAGTGTATAAAGTACAGTGGCATTCTTGAGTGTGCTGATCACTATGGCACAGCCACTCAGTGTGGCCCTCACTCTACTGGCTATGTAAAATAACAACATAGACTAACTGGGGAAAAGCAGGCACTGTTTAAGAAAAAAAAAAAACAAAGCATCTCGGGTTGGAGTTGAATTCTGTTTTGTTAAGTTTGACTTGATTGTAGGTAATGTTATCTATCTATTATATAAAAAAACCTGGGACAAGACATGACTTTTACAGGGAGATATTTTCACATCCCGTGAGGCGAGACTTTGTGACAAGCGATTTAACCACTCCTGGGGCCGGAAATAAAAGGAAAAAAGAGTAGATGACAAAGTAGAACGTCGTAAAGCATTCAAAAACATTGGTAATGTTTTGATGCTGTTTTGTTCCTTAAAGGCAAAAATAGTATTAAGGCCGAGAACCTGCCAGTCCGGTTTACTGAGTTGCCCCAACCATGTACTTTCATTGTGAGCTGAGTACTTGGCTGCCACATGCAGAGCAGGTTAGAGATAAGTACTAAAATTCAAAAGTCTCAAAAAAATGATAGTAAAGATTGCATTAGGGCAAACAAACAAATTATTTCTTGGTGAAATAACAGAACAGCAAAAAGAGATCAAATATATTTTTCGGAATAAAACTTCAAGTCGAAGACTTGTAGATCGCCTAATTCGTGTTGCCATCACGGAAAAGTAGTGTTTCTTCTCAATGAAGAGGCGTATATGTTAGAATTCAAAGATTTGTTGCTTGGTGAAAGTGAAATTCACATACACGTGCGGCAGAGACGCAAAGTGGCTGGCGTGTATTGCAGGCCGGGGGTGGGGTTGGGGGTTGGCAAGCGAAGCGAGCAGGGGGTGAAGCCCCCTAGATTACTGAAAAAAACTAAACAAAAAGATGGCAAATGTAACTGCTGAAGAAACAGAGGCCAAAGTAGGAAATTACAAAACAGGTTGGGGGGCTGTCATGTACGATGCCCACAAGCTAATGAACCAATCAGAGTAAGCAATAATTCAGCAATTTTATGCAGATTCAGTAATCTATAATATAACTCTCTGTCTCTGTTCTGTGACCATTTACATACACCTCTGCAGAGGGAACTTTCTTAGTAGGCTGCTATAACAGGACGCTACCTCTTCATGAAGAGATGATTGAAGATGCATTGAACAAGCTTCCTCCTTCCTGGTTCTTCAGGCTGATTATTTATATTAATAAGAGGTCCTAGTTGAGGACAAAGTTTCTTTCTTTAATATATTTCCAGTTTATTTCTTCCACACAGAACATAATGGCTGAAGAAACAACTGCAGAGGCAAAAGTAGGATATTAAACAGAATACTGTATAACTTTTAGGCTATCACAACTCTATGCACAATGCCCACTGCAAGCAGACAAGTAATCAAAAAACATCGCCTCACCTTGAGAAAATATTAATATTTCATAAATAGTAAATTTTATAAATGTTTTTCTTAGATCAAAACCTTGTCTACTTCAAAGGGGACATTTTCAGTAAGTTTTAAGGCTTTTTTCACATTGGGACATCATCATATAACATGAGCAAGATAGGGTTTTTTTTTTATATAAAGTATGATTCACGTTCATGCAGCAAATTAGTAAATTTATCATGAAATAACATTGATTTGAAAAAATATCAAACTTGTCCTTTAATAATCTCTGTGCTTGTATGCAGAATTCTGAAACAAGGACTACAGCCAGGCCAAGGGACTCCATGAAACATGAGTAGCTTCACTGAGGATCCCAAGTCAGGTCTTTAAGAATAATACCAACATATTAGTACATTTTCTGATTAAAAATATGTGGACACTCAGACATTAATTCCTTGTGCCTGCAAAACATTTTAGTTTTTTGATATCACTGAGGCTTGTGTTGTTTGAAAGGAAGGAAGCTGTAGTCCATCCATATGTCCGTCTTATGAACTTTTCAGTTAAAGGAAGCTGATGCTGTCCAAGCAGGGTTGGGAAAATGTGTGAACCAATGGTGAATGGTGTGCTAACCCATCACAAAGCACAGGCACTCATGCCAAGCCAATATTGAACCTAACTTGTACATGTTTAAGATGTGGGAGGAAAGTGGGAGAACATTTAGAACAACTCACCTAGACACGGACAGCAAGTACAAATTCAATAATCAGTGGCCCATCAGCATTACTAGTAAATAAACAGAAGTGATGAAAGCAATAGAAGACCAACCTTAAGATGAAGACGACCAACCTTAAAAGAAGACCGCATTAGATGAGGGGCAGGCAAAGTTATCCCCAGAGGGCTGTCGTGGCTGCAGGTTTCTGTTCCAAACTGATTGCTTACTTCAAAGCCCACCCTTCCCAATAACAGACCTTATTTAATGTGATGGCTTGTTTGTGTTTTCCTTCTGCCACGTCATGTCATTCTTATATTGTGGATTTTGTGGTCCTTTACAAGGATATCATCCAAATGATTTGTAGTCTGAATTGTGCAGGTAATTCTCAGCCCTTCATGTTCTTCTCTTCACTTTCCTTCCAAATATCGCATTAAATCAGGTAGTTCCTGGTAAATAACACCCCAGTGTAGATCAAAACAAGGTAGATGGAGAACTGCTGGTTCCTTTGGCTTTTGCATCTTACTGCTTTTTAATAATCAAGCACGGTGAATGGAGCAGTTTAGGACGACAATAACCAATCAAGATCAGACAATCGTCACAAGCAAGACAACTAAAATGAAGCAGAAAGATGCCACTTGAGCAACAAGTGCTTCAACAGCAAGACTTGAATGTAGTTGGAACAAAAACATCTGCAGCCACTAAGGCAGTCCAGAGCCAAGTTTGCAGACCCCTGCATTAGATAATGCAGTATTTATTTATTTATTTATTTATTTTAAGTGTTTCTTCCAATTTATTGCTGTTTCAAACAAACTGTTGAGCTTTGTTTTTTTAAAGAAGCCTGAAATATGTCTCAAGTGCCTCTAGTCCCACAACCTTGTGAGAGGATTGGCAATTTTTAAAAATGCTTTACTTTACATACTGCAAGTTTAAGACTTTGCTCTGGTCAACATCCATTCACGCAGTAAACCTGAAGCAACAATCAAAGCATCTTCATGTTACAGAGTGTCATTTACATTGAGGAATCACACAGAGGCAAGCAGTGAGAGGGCAGTGCAGGGCATAAAGATTCTACCTGACGGCCCTTTTAAAGCTTCTTTGAGGCCTGGAGTTTCAGCAATGGACCTGAAGACTTTCACATCACTTTTTTATTCTCTCCAAGCATAACCTACAAAAATAAATGTGTACAGTGGTAGGCCACAGTTGTATAGCTGAATGGGCTTGTACTGAAACTGATTACATTTATTCATTTTAGTACAACATGATGCCAATTTAACCCTTTCCTCCTTTTTCCCCTCAGAAGCGTCATCATGAACAAAATGAGCCGGAAAGAGATGCCAGCACAGTTACCATGGAGGAAGCGGTGTGAAATCAGACACCGGCCTTTCAAGGGGAGCAGCGTCTCCACGCCAACCTGCCTCAGTAGGCTGCCCGCACAGTTTTATTTGGTTTGTTGCAGCAAACAGGAGAGCAGGTACACATTACTTAACAATGGATCACACAATGGAGGGTGGGGTTAGGTTGGGATAACAGCAAAACAAGCTTATTAGTTTTGAAATGTGTCCATTCTGTGTGCACTATGCTTATGTCAATCAGTATTTAGTCGTGCTGTCAGTTTAAAAAAAAATACATTTGAGAATGCACATAAAATGGCATCAGCACCAAGCACTCAGCGACAAGTAGTTCTCTCTATTTTCTTAATCTGTTTAATCCAATATGGATTTGCAGGGAGCAGGCGTCTACTCGGGCTGCATCTGGCACATGGCAGGAATCTCAACTGGATGTAGAAGAGGTGAATGAAACAGAGACATTCAAATGCAGCAGATGCTGGTTCATCCCACATAAATAGGAAACGCGCTATATAAATAAAATATTACTATTAGTATCTTGCTCATCACAGAGGTACACCTGTAGTCCTTAAAGAGCTGCCATAAAAGCAAATTCCACCTTCTGTTACGAATACCCATGCAGTTAAATAAAAGATTAAAGTGTACAGAGCAGAGCCCAAAGCACTCACTTCTTCCTCACTCAGGGTAATGCCAGTTACGTGGTTTTGCAACACTGCTGTTAACCAATTAGCTGTAACGGCACGTCCTGCTGTCCCTCGAAAGAAGGCTGTAAAACTGGACAGGCGCAGAGCGCTTACAGGTGTGAGCACAAAAGAAGGATGAAAAAATGAATAAGTAGCTTATACGCCATTGTGCTTTTATGTACACTATGCTTCAGTGCTTGTTGTGTGTGTGTGTGTGTGTGTGTGTGTGTGTGTGTGTATATATATATATATTATATATATATATATATATATATATATATATTATATATATATATATACACACACATATATACACACACACACGTACACGTGTAGGCTTACATAACTCCTTATTGAAATTACATGACGCATTTAAGCTGAGAATACTTACTTAGGCACAATATTTTGAGTAACCACTTCATATTAATTTGGAATTCATTTTTATGGCTTTTCTGTATAAAGGATTTTGCTCTGAAGGTTGCTGTAGACGGCCATGTGTAAAAACTAGCAACAATAAATAAAAAAAATATAGATCTGAAGTTTGACAAGGGGTGGAGATGGAGGAGATGGCACATGTGCTTACACAATGAAACACAGCACGGTAATGCGGCTATAAGCACACGTCTGCCTTAAAGTCTGATTTCTGCAAGCAGGTTGTCCAGACTGGACTTTCGCCTGTGTGTTTATTACTAACTACATAGTTGCTACATTCATTTCCACATGTTGCTTAGTTCTATGCTATATCTGTTGCTTGGATATACAGACAATGGATTCAAATTTGTAAAATCTAAAAGTGAGCCGGACCTAGAGATAAGGGGAAGTATTTACTCTGCTGTCAGACAAGCTCTCTGTTCTCAAACCCACTCCAGGCCTGATGGAACACTGGCTTCAACAAATGCCATTTTCAATGTTGCTGCTCTTCTAGACCAGCAGCACAAAGGATATTGCATGTAGTAGTCGTAGAGAGAGCATTCTTTGCATGACTTATATGAGCTTGAATCTTAAACAACAGGGCAGCTTCTCAGCTGGACTAGCATGGTACCCAACTCAGGCCAGCACCTTCCTTCCTGTTGCCCTGTTCTAGAAGACAGTAGTGCTATCGCACACTGAACAGTCAAAAGTCAATGTGTATTGATGATCAGCTGCAATACTCATTTTACTCAACATGTCTTCCTACTCTCCAGCAGCTGTTCAGTCCTTTTTGGGAATCGGTGAACAAGACAGGTTTGTTGGGCTCTATGGCTGCCAAAGTCAAGACAGGAATAACACAAAAAGCAGTAAAGAGTTACATAGTTTTCTGACTCAACCAGTCTATAATGCTCCTTTGCCAAAAAGAATCAGGCGTTCCAAAAGCACTGGGAGTTATCAGACTTTTATCTGACTCTGAATTTTGCTTAAGCCAAGCAGCCAGAAGATAATTTTTTGTACCTGAATTCAGTCAGATAATACGTTTTTTAATCTGCCTGCCATTATAGAGATTTAGATGAGTGTCGACATAAATAGAATTTACTTGTTAAAGAACACAAATTATGGGGTGGATGATCCAAATGGCCCTAATATAGCTGGCTGTCATTTCTACAGAGCTCCTCCATTTTTATTTAGCTAAGCACTGAGTCATCATCATCAGCAAACACATAGGAATAACATGAAATGAACTTTAGACAGAAGAGATGGATGGGCTTACAGTACCGGCTATTAAAACACAAAGAAATGTCCACTGAGTGTTACTGATAAACTGAACTGCATGAGCGGGGTTGGCATGGAGCTCATGGAGACTCTGCACTGCTCTCAATGTTATTTCAAATCAAATTCAAATGATTCAGTCAAAATGTCTGAAGAGACACTTTCATTACTTATGCAAAATGGATGCTGTACTCCCAGCAGGCAAAAAGCATGAACATTTCTGTGTCTACTGGAGCATTTTACATACGTGCAAAATGAGAGGAGTTAGGGCACGTTAGTCTACATAAGATTGACATTTTAGGAAAGAGGCTTTTGTTTATTAGGTGATGTGAAAAAATAATTGCCCCCTCTCTGATATCCTCTGTTTTTGTATTTGTCACAACACATGGCTTCAGATCTTTAGACAGAATATAATAATAGACGCAGGGAAACTGAGTCAACCTAGAACACCTTCACTAAATTGCTACTTCATGTATTTAAACAACAAAGATATCCAACTCCTGTATTGTCCATGTGAACTGTTCCCCCAAAGTTACTCAAAACAGCTGACCAAAGTTACCTCGGCCGATTGGACACAGCCAGATCTAAACCTCAGCACATACTGACCCTGACCAGGAGACTGAAGGGGTCACCACAAGGTTTCTTGGACAACACTAGGCCTTTGTAAAAGGAAATTCCAGAAGAGATAAGGAAATAAAGTTATTGAATCTAACAAATCAGGAAAGGGTTATACAGCCATTACCACTAAATGGAGAGCACTAGAACAGTGGGTGGATCTTCCGAAGTAAAGTACAACAATAACGTATTGTGGAAATTAGAGGATGCCAGAAAAGGATCCAAAGAACTGCAGTATTTTTTGAATAATATTCTATAGACAAACAAAAGTAGGCCTGGAGGACACGGGTCCAACTATGTTTGACATTTGACTAAGAACATCATAGCTAGAGTAAAGATGAACATTGTAGAGTGATGCTTTGCTGCCTCTGCAGCTAGAAGACTTGCCATCATTGAAGGAAACACAAATTCTGTGCTTACCAGAATATTCGTAAGGAGAATATTTGGTAATCAGACTTTGACATAAAGCTGAAGCATAGATGGGTTGTGCAGCAGGACAAAATCTCAAAACACAAAAGCATGTTTACAACTCAGTGGCACAAGAAACAAGTCTAAAGCCCTGGAGTGGTCTCATTAATCTCCTCACTTGAACCCAATGGAGTTGATTTGGCAGGATCTGAAACAAACATTTCAAGTTCTGGTTTAAAATTCCTCAAAAAACTGATGTGAAAGACTGATATCAAATTAAAGGAAGTGGCAGTAGCCAAGTATTGAAACTCTAGGGCCCATTACTTTTTCACACTGATGGCAGTGGTGTTGGATTACTTTCTTGACTAAAGAAATGAATGCCTGTTCACTCAGGATCCCTTTCTCTAATACTAAATTTTGTTTAAGGGTCCAAGGTCACCGATTGTGTAAAATATGCAAAAATGGAAGATAGTAGGAAGGGGGCACATACTTTGAGGTTAAATTGACACTTAAAGATACACTTTATGGTTCTGAGTGCTTTATTAGACTTTCAACTGCATGTACAGCACAGACCTCATACGCAACCACAACAAAACGCACAGCACGCTGTTCCTCAAAAGCAGAAACAGAGCTGCCTTTAGGCCATTGGAAACAGGCTGCTGTCGTTGTATTCACATTTTCGTTTACAGTTGAACAGACAAATCAATTTTAGTAATGACCATTTTTCAACCAGTGAACTAAATATTTCCACTTTAGACACTAGAACCTAAACATTTCATGACTCTGATTTAAACAGCAGCATTTCAGAGTTTCAATAAGGCTGCTGCAGCAAAACGTACAGGACCAAAGCATCAAGAGACAAAATCCCTCCTGGAAGAAGCTAATAAATCCACCCACCTGTGGAAGGTGCTGCCCTTGTAGCCAATGGGGACCCCATCTTTCCTGTCAAAAAAAAAAAACACAAGCAAGAAATCAGGCCTACTGAACACAAAGGCTGCTGTAGAAGACAGATTGTGGTCTCCAAATGACTCCCCAGCAGTCTGCCAATCAGAAACGGTTCCAGAAGAACCGCCGCATTTCAGAAATATAATCACTTTACCCACTTTTCAAATTAGGCATCATGGCAATTGGTTATTCTAAGTGTTTATGTGCCATCTGCATTCTTAAAAGCAAACCTGACTTTCCCACCCCAAAAAGGTGACTGGCAGCTACTTCTGGAATCCCACTGGTTACCTGGCAGTCTCCTATGAGGAAAGTCAAAGTTGGGGTCTGCAGATAAGGGCAGACATATCAAGCCATGGAGGTCTTCCAAAAAGGAAGTACAGCAAGAGATCTGCTTTCAGGTTTTGATTTTACAGTGATCCCCCGCTGTATTGCGGTTCAGCTATCACGCCCCGCTACATCGTGGATTTATTATTATTATTACTAGGGGGCTCCGCCTCCTGCTTTCTTTGCCCACCCACCCCCTGTGTGCCGCCAGTGTTCTGAAAGGAGGTGGGGGTGAGGGCTGAACGCATGCTAAGGAGAAGCGGGCAGATCATCTGCTGGCTTGCTGCAGCTGCAGAATTCCGCTTGTCGTTGTTCTAAGAGCTGGGAGCCCCTGAAGTTTGTCTACCAAAAGCATTCCAACAACTGTTAGGTTAGATGTCAGTGAACTTGTTTTAAATTGTTTGTAAGTAGCGTGTGACGTGCAAAAGTCACCGTCACGGGTTTTGCTTCCCAAGGTTGTAATGTCTAGTCTTGCGTGTCATTAAAGTATCTCTCTGAGATGATCAGGTCTCGTTCACTTCGCTCAACCAGCCCGGAGGTGCGCGCTACGTTCTTGCCACTTCATGAATCTCCCGCTCACGTTGTGAAGGGGGGGAGCTGAACGCTCGCTAAGGAGAAGTGGATGGATAGGCTGCTGGCTTTGCGCTGCTTCTGCCAAGATGCCTGTTCTGCTTGTCACTCTGCGCATCGATCATTTAAAAGCCTGTACAGCAGCTGTCCTTATAACTGCCTTGTCTTGCGTGACATTAAAATGTCTCTTGGGGGAATGTCAAATTGTCTTTTGAGATGATCAAGCCTCGTCTCCCTGGCAAGATTTTTTTTTTTTTTTTAGAATAAAGAGATGTTACTCATATCCTTAGCCCAACATCCACATATATGTGTTTACAAAGTGTGTTTTAATAAGTTTACATGTGTTTGAAGCGTGTGGGAGAGGTATTTTAAGGCTTAAACGATAAAAAAAATGATTTATACGGTCTTTCCATGTCACGGATTTTCACCTATTGCTGATGGGTCTGTAATGTAACTTCCACGATAGGCGGGGGATCACTGTATTTTCATGTCTTTTTTTTCCTGCACTTGAGAAAAATCAACATGAACAAAACAGAAAAGCAGGCCACAGATGATGAGAATTCCTCTCGCTGCTTTGCTCTTTTCAGCCCTAGTTGAGACAGAAGTGCAGATTGCAATTTAAGAAAATGAAATGCAAATACCCGGAAAGGAAAAAAAAAAAAATAAATTGCCATCTACCAAAAACAAGGAAGTGAGTGCCAGTTGGAATTTGAAGACTCCTATTTACTGGGCCAGGCCTGGGGAGGGAGATGAAGGCTGGGCTGCACTGTCCGTATAGTGTGTCACATGATGGTGACAGGAGAGGAGTGTGCCATCCGTCACCAAACAGCACTGTATGGTCTCTCTCAGAGTATGTGAGCAGTGTGCCATTATTCTGCCAATCGTGGAGGTACATTGGCATTTTACGGTGTCATCTCTCACTTAATAGCTGTTTTCTTCAATATTCAGTTCACTTTTTAAAACCTGTAACCCTGAGTGTTTCACTGCAGTTTAATGTAATGGGGCTCCATATTACTTTAAATCAAGTGCCCTCTGGTTGTGTCAATGATTTCTCATTGAGGAGACATACAGATGCCTGTGTCTTTGCATTTCAGCCATTAGTGTCCACTCAGAGTTCTACAGTCCACCCCCTGCTATGCTGTTCGTGTCTGCAGTGCTACATGGATCTAAAATTTAAAATTTATTTCTTACAGCAAAAAAATATTTCATGCTTAAAGGGTCTGCTGCCACCAATGGCACTAAAAGCTGCATCACATTCTATTGACCATCACTGAGATGTTCCTTCACCTTGTTTGGAGTCCACCTGTGGTCACTTCAACTGATTAGACAGGATTAGGAAAGGCGCACGCTTGTCCAAAGATGGTCCCACAGCTGACAATGTGTATCAGAACAAAAATAACAACAAGCCATGAAGTCGAAGGAATTGCCCGAAGGGCTCACAGACAGGATTGGGTCGAGCCATAGATCTGCAGATGACTACAAAAAATTTCTATAGAAGGGAAGGTTCCCAAGAGTGCAGTGGCCTCCATAATTCTTTAATGGAAGAAGTTCTGAATGACCACAGCTCCTCCTAAAGCTGGCTGCACGACCAGTCTGAACAATCAGGTGAGAAAGACCCTGGTAAAAGAGGTGACCAGGAATCTAGTGGTCACTTGGGCTGAGCTCCAGAGAACTTGTGTTGAGATGGGAGAAACTTCCAGAAGGGCAACCATCACTGCAACTATCCACTGATCTCAGTTTATGACCGTGTTGCCAGACAGACGGCTGTAAAAGACACATGGAGGCCTGCTTGAAGTTTGTAAAAAGGTAGCAAAAAGGACTCTCAGACTGTGAGAGGTTAAATTCTGTGGTTTGATGAAAGCACCGTTAGCGCCATGTCTGGAGGAAACCAGGCACCATTCATCACTTGGCACAGCACAGTACCATGAAAAGGAAGAAGCATGGTGGTGGCAGCATCATTCTGTGAGGTTGGGGACTGGGAGACTAGTCAGGGTCAAAGGAAGGCAAAGTACGGAGGTGACTTTAATGAAAGCCTGCTCCAGAGTGACCTGCAGTTGAATGCAATGGGGTTCCATATTACTTTAAAATAAGTGTCCTCTGGTTGTGTCCATGGCAGAGAATCCTCAAATGCAGACGGGTGAAGCGTGTCAAGTCAAACCCATGAAGACTGCAGGCCATAACCACTACCAAAGGGGGGCTTCAATGAGGTACTGAATACTTGTGTCAATGTGACATTTTATTTTTAATATAAATATGCAAAATTTTCTAAAAAATCCTGATTTTGCTTTGTCAGTCAGGTGTATTGAGTGTTGCTTCAGCTCAGGTTGGGGAGCATGACACATGACAAAACAGCTCAGGATCTCGGTTGGCAACCCCCCAGCCAGACACTCTATCCAGTCCCAACCCCGGAAATGACCCTCTATCTGTGATGATGCGGGTTCTGCTCCATGCTCCCATCGGCTCTTTGGGAGCCCTTAAACCCAACACCGTCGATAATGTCACCAAGTTGAGCTAAGCAGTGAGGCAACAATAACAAGGTGATGATGTAAAAAAAAAATGCATAACTGCTTTTATTTAAAAACAACAAATCAAAAACAAAGTGTCCACAAAGTGCAGTGCTTCAAAGTCTTCATCAAATAAATAATCCATTAAAAGAAATGTGGAGGTTTAAAAATACAAAAACAAATAGTCCTTTAAAAATGAGAGGTTAAAACCGTTGCTGGAAGCATTCTCAAATCAATATGCCCGGTGCTCGTCTACACTAGCGTCTCACCTGCTTCTCCCGGTTGGGCTTTGCAACAGGCGAGACGCTCCCTCTGCAGCTGCCCTTTCTCTCACTCACACAGGTCTGAAGTCCTCCCGATCCTGGCTTCGGTCTGGCACTCATCCCAGGCCCGAGACTCGGACTCCTTGGTTTCCAGGACGGCCACACCAAGGACTTCACCTCCAAGCCTCCTGACTCCCGCCGCCACCCCAGCCTTACGCGGAGTCTCTTCTTCTTTGGTCACTCCCACTACATGATCGCTCAGTGGGAGCGACTTCTACTTCAACTCCTGGGTGTCAGCCTAACACCCAGGCTTCCATGCAGCTGCCCGCGAGCGCACGTTCGCTCGCTCCCCCACACACACCGTCTCTCTCTCCTGCTTTCTCCAGCCACCTCCGTCATTTTCTCTCTTCCTTGTTCTTTTTTTTACTCCTCCATTTTTTGTTCATTCCCCCTCCTAACCGACTCGCGCTCTTTATATTGAGAGGGGGGCCATAGCAGCTGCAGCACATTAGCCACAGGAACAATCACGGTTGTGGACAGTCGCTCTCCTGTGCACTAGGTGAGAAACGCCCACACCGCAGATCGCCCTGCGGCTTGCTACGGCCACCACGCCCCCTCACTAAGCCGCCGCAAGCACGGTGATTTTTTATTTAAATAAAAAGGGCCTTTGCTGAGCGAGCTGTGGACCCATAACATCACACTATCTGCTACAGTCAGGTGTTACATGGACGTCATCTTGGCCTGGTCCAGTCGCTCGGGACACCAACAATGAGGATCCTGCGAGCCAGAAGACCCTCGGGGACTCACACCCCATGGCTGTAGTGCCGTAACTGGCACTCCCACACAATGCAGGTAATGAGCCTCATTCAGGAAACTGGGAGCAAGTGCTCATTCAAGACAAAGTCAACCCAGCAGTTTGGTTTTAGTGTTGAATTGAGATGATTTTAGCCACAACGCTGCAATATAACAAAATGCGTAAGACGTGATGGAGTCGGAATACTTTCTGAATGTACTGAAATTCTCTCCAAGGCGAAACAAAAAAGCAATGATGGAGTGGAGAAGTGAAAGTGTAGCAGCAATGCTGTCAAGTTTATGCCTTAGTGTGCCACTCTTATCGTTTCACTATAAAAAGATAATTTTGCAGAACAAGAATGAGGATCTTTAGAAAAATACATTGATGTGTACAATCAATCGTGAGGACGAACTGCCTAACTACAGGTCTGGGCTTTTGTTTGTTAGTTGGAACTGTGCAAAGACCAGCTCTCCGAGTTACTGTGCGACTTCTCTATTTGTGCAAGGCTTCCCCACCATGGCCGCCTCAGGCATACTGATTCCATGTGAAAACACTGGTAGTCGGTCTCTCAGCAACGCCCGGATGATAAGAAGTGTATTTATCACTTACCTGAACTCTCCGGTACAAAACTGCCTGCAAGAAAAACAAAAAGAAATGTTAAAATTACACAAGACTGGATAAGCAGAAGAGCTTCGTCCCCAACACACACAGCCATCATCAATTAAACAACATCAAAAGGGAACCCTGGGAAATGAGAAGAAATAAAGTGGGGTCCTTTGACACAGCTGCCTGGACTAATCACACCCCAACATCCTTGCATTGTGCACAAGGTCGACAACAATGCAGCTTGGCACGTGCAAGCAATGGCCAGATAGAGGTTAATCCTCCTCCAGTCCAACCTGATCGTCCCTTCTGACCCAGTGGCACTCCAATTAGGTGTACCGATACATTAATGTGGGCTCAAAGTGTACGTACAGCCCAGGCCGTTTCCTCTCAGTGATTAGTGAACTAGAAGACTGCAGAGTACTTGGTGTTTATATGCAAGCGAGAACTGCCTTCCAAGCAGGAAGATAACCGCAGAGAGTAAGCATTAAATGGGGGGATTTGTCTCCTGACAGACAGGATGGTGGCCTAGGTGGAGACCAGGGTGCTGCTCTTATTTTGACCCAAGGAACAGCACAGTTTCTTCTAAGCCAAAGCCCCCAAACGGCGAAGGTGTGGGCCGATGAAATGTGCCTCAACGCAGCACTTATCACTGGACTGCACATTTTTCAACTTTTAGTGTTGCTTACTGATTTTTTAATTTTTTTTTGGTGACTGATAGACAGCATCAAGCTGAACACAAATATAACTTCACATTGACAGTATGATGTAAGAAGTTGGAGACACGAGAAGCAATTTTTATTGAACGTGGTGTGTTTATTCACTTAATGATACTGACACATCACATTCATTCAAGTTTTGCTGCAGAGTTTTGTTTGTACTCAGCATCTCCTGCTTTGTGTTCCACTGCCTACCCTCTTTCAGCCAGTAACGAGGGATTTCACTCGCCTTGATGATTGTAATAACTTGGTGAAAACTTTTTCCATGTTCGTCCCTGACTGCACCCAGATTAACCCTAATCTTCCACGCGATTCCCTGCAGCTTCCACAAACCACTCGTCATTGGTGGCGGATCTGATTTGTGCTTCCCATAATCTTGGTATCAGTTGTTGGCGTCACAAATACGGAAATCCTTTGTGAAATGCATCATCTCCCTTGGTCATCACTTTCATCAATTCCGAAATTTTATATGAGGGGTGTTCAATTATAAACAGGGATTTTCATGCTCTGTTCTTATAAAGAGTGCAAGGTAGACCTGACTCATTGGACAAGCACACACATATATGAACTTGTTGTCAGTTTTGCTAGCTGCTCTTTCCCCCCTGCTTGTCTGCTGTAATCAAAATGTCGGAGCAGGGCATTACAGTAGTGGTGCTCGGTGCATCATTATTCAATTTTTGACAAATGAAGGAGTCATTCCATCTCAGATTTATTCGAAAATTAGTTTGGGGATGAGTGTCTCTCTCTCTCTCATTCTTAGTTAAGAGTGTATGATTGGTCATTCAGAGAGGGGCAATCATCTCTTCAGTCCACTTAAGGAATTTTTAGGAGGGAAGAAATGAGGAGGTTATTGACGCTGGGGAAGAACGGGTCAACATGCAGTCAAAACACTTCCAACTCTTCGGGGATTTAGGAGTTTCCTGTGCGCTGAAACAAGTGGATTACAGAGGCAGGAGTCTACAAAGAAAAACAGTGTTCAAGTCATTTCATTATATTCAATAAATAAAGCGTAACTCAAATTCCTGTTTATATCTGAAAATCCCTTGTTATGTACAGGGGGCAAAAATCTTTTCTGTTGTGTCGACAAGCGGTTTATGAGCCACACTTGACAGCTTACGGAGTGGTCAGTTCTTTTGACTGTCATGAGACTCTTTAATATAGCTGTCCCATTGGCAGTACCTGCACTCCAAGTCGTAGTTCCATTCCTTTCAGATCACCAGAGATGGTCCAGTTGTAGTTTTTGTATACTTATAACAAGGAAATTACAAAAATAGGAGGTTGCAATAAAACAGTAAGTGACAGGAAATTTTAAAGGTGAATTTTGTGATCTGCAGACCAAATCCCATGAAGTACAAAAGAAAATTGTCCAGGAAGCCAAGTGTTCATTGTCTGGTGTAAATAAATACTGGGCAGCACCAGGTAGGTTAATCTTTACACTTGGAACTACACCAGGGGTCTCCAACATGTCGCTCGTGAGCTACTGGTAGCTCACAACCCCTTTTCAAGTAGCTCGCCAAAGGGTTAATGAATTCTACATTAATTTGACTAATCAAGTTTTCAAATTTGAGGTGGGCAATATTTCCAAAAAATCACATCATGATCGTTTCAACACAAAATCATGATCCACAATCTGAATTGCAATCTATCTTTTTAATGTGGCGTACACTTAAGAGAATATCCAGACTCAAACTCATCAAGACCTAAGCAACACTTTATTTTAAATATCAAACAAAACTTGAATTCAATTGTTCTCTCGTTTGTTAGCTAAGTGGAGTTAAGAAACACACCCTGAAGCTGGCGAGCCAGTGAGGAAGGCCTTAACAACACCCTACCCCATGCTTGGCCCGCTGCGTGTTTTTTGGATTTGAGCAAAAACATCGGAACCGCAAGCGAACTATGATACATAGCAAAATGAGTCGCAAAATCAACCGGAATGTTCAAGCAAATTATAGAAAAAAACCCCGATCTAAATCTGCTACGTAGTTCTCTCATGAAAAGCGGACAGACAAACAGACGTTGGATTTTATATATTATATATTAGTAAACCTTCAAAATAATGTGCAGTTCAAGTCTCATCAGCATTCTCAGCATTTCTGGAGCTTAGTAGAGCCAGATAACTAGAAGAATCTTCACCAAGCAGCTCTGGGAATGTCTGCGTTGTTTGGGTCTCCATATCTCTGTGAGTCTGACATGAATGTCATGAAATCAAAGTTGAGAACAAGACGGAGAGACGAACATTTAAATGACTCCATAAGAGTTAACCTCAGTGGCTCCACTGCACCAGACACCTGCCTCTCTTGTTGAGTCATCTGACTAACTGAAAAACACATCACACGTGCAACTGGACATGTGAATAAAGTGAAACAGTGACATGTGACAAAATGACAAATGAATAAGGAATATCTGTGTATTTGGAATTGCATTGCTTTGTTTTGACAGCATTCATGTTTTAAGTCAATAGTGTAAGATACAACAGAAAATACATACAGACATACAAAATACACTTGCAGGTGAACTCAATATTTTTTGATGTTTTAATACAAAATGTGAGTTGTGGACACCAACATTTTGTAAATGTTCCGGCAAAACAAGCTTATTCAATTTGTTTGGGTTGAAATCAGCTATGAGAATAAACGTTAGAAAACATGAGTAGCTCTCGGCCATTTTCATTTTGTAAAAGTAGCTCTCAGGGGAAAAAAGGTTGGAGAAACCTGAACTACACAAACGCTGTCATATTAACGGGGCTGTCATCCCGGCTGTTGCTTTCACATCAAAGGTTAAGTAAAATAAATCCCGTCCCACATCAGCCCACCCCACAGGCACATGTAGGGCACTAGACTTGGCAAAAAAGAGACAATGAAACCAGGCGTGGCTTCTCCCAGCATTCCTCCTGTACATCAGCATAATGTTGTAGCGTCAAAAGGGGGCAACCTAAACCTTAAAGCAAAGCACAGAGCTAACATACCTGAAGTTCTCTGCAGTTTTAGGCACGACATCTGCAAACAGTTCAATCTTCATTCGTCCCACCTCCTAGTTCAGCAGAAAAGACAAAGAAGCGCCACAGTTCGGTGTTAGCTCGACTTTAATTATCCCAGAGGGCAATGAGTTTACAGCAGGAAAGTAAAATGTAAGGCAATGAAAAGCAAAAACTGACAGCCAGTGTTCTCCGAAGTCCACACACCCAAGATTTGTGCAAAGATGAAAAATTATCTTGGAGTTGGAGCTGCTAAAAAATTCCAATTTCACACATACTGACTTGAATAAAATGTATTTTTCTAGACTTTTGATAAAAATGGACCTTCTTTGTTAATTTTGTAAGTTTAGTCTTAATGTTTAATATTACTTAGTGTTTATAATTAATCCAAAAACCATCGGAATTATACTAAACCAGCTGCAATATAATAAAGAAACTACATAAGGAGGAGCAGCACAGTAGCTTTTCAAACACAGTTGTAGTCCACCCAACTTCTGTTACACAAATAGTTTTCTTAACTACCATATATACTTGCTTATAAGTTGGGTCTTGAAACCCGAAAAATCGATCATAATATCAAACCCTGACTTATACGCTATTTCAAAAATACGATAATTATTTATTTTTTTTTTACATTTTCCTGCTTCTTCCAATCTCACACCAGTTTCTCAGACACATCGAATTTTGTTGAAGCAGCACAAGTTACCAATTTCTTTCGCTACTTCAATGACTTAATTTAAAACCAGCTTCATATTTTCTTCTGATCTAACACTGCATCATAGATAAGGGATGCTCGTACGATCAAGGTGTATGCGGGTGTGAGATACACAAATCAGTGCAAATGTCAGTTTGGAATAGTTTGGGTATTACTGTGTGGTCACGTAGGCACAATACATAGAAAAGAGAGGCCGTGTGCTCCATGGTTACTCTCTCAGGTGGGCGTTAGCATATCGTAATCTCTTGGACCAATAGTGTGAGTTTTCCACATTCAACTTATACGACCAACATTATAAAATACCAGAAATTATACAGTAAAATCAAGCTCCGACTTATCTGCCAGAGAACTTAAACATGAGTATATACGGTATAAATACAAACATTTTTTATCATCATAACTTGAGCATAAGGTTTCCAAAATGTCAAACATATTTATGGAAATAGGACAGATAACCAACCCTGAAGTAACGTAACACCATCCAGAGGGTCAGCAAAGCCACCGTATCAGGATTTAAACTTCTGAGAGTGAATATTCGTACCGCTGTCCACCAAGCCGACGTATTTCGGGACTCTAACCCGCCACCAGTGCCGGACAAACTGGAAAATTAAAATGAGTCATTTTGACATCTCGAGACACTACGTCCATGCATACTCAAAGACCTTTCAACCCCGACAGTAAATATGTTAGTCTGATTACAAAGAGAGGAGTCAGCGGTACCGTCCATTGAGGAGACTGAGTTGTTGTGTAGAGACTCCACGGCCCAGTCTACCAGCGCACCAAATAATAATTCAGAACTCGGCAGGATCCCTGCAAGGCACAGAATTCCAAATGCTTACAAGTTCTGGGAATAAACAACTTCCTAAACCTGTTGCTCTTTACCCTCGGAAACCTAAATCTGCAGCCTGATGGCACACGCTGAAATTTAGAGAAAGAGAAGATGACTGCCATCTGACCAAATCGAGTTGCGTCTAACCCGCTCAGTGACTGCTGAACGAGAGACCACTATAAAATGTCCACAACGCAAACCATGTCGCCCTTCATCAGGCCAGCACCTCCAGAAACAGCAATTGGTTGCCTGCCTGCCAAGACCTTCCACTGTGGAAGGCCTCAAGATGACAGAAGTAAACGCATGGCTCTGCCTTCGGCTCGGGGGCCAGTGAATGTGGATGCAGTGCCAGGCTAAGCCAAGCCAGACTCTCATTTTCAACCTATTACAAGAGAAACTAATTAATCAAAGGATAAATAGTCCCCTGAGGCTGAACGTACGCTTTTACAAAATTAACAAAAGAGTTTACAGGGCTGGATATTTACAACCGTATTCTTTACAATTATTTAGGTCAAATGTTCTCAGGATTACAGATTGAAAAAAAAACAAGACGCAGGGTTTGGTTCTTCTTCCCATTGTTTGCCAGAGAGGCTAATGAAATTGATAATCTTCAGACGTTAAGATGCTTTTGACACTGCCACTCCCAAACCTTGTGAGCTAACCACATTACTTGACTTCATCCCTGATGTTCACTCTCAGACTTGTTTTACATAAGCTTAGGAAGCAGCGCGCACAGCAGAGGAGGCTGCTAGGTTTCCAAAAAGAGAGTCCTGGGATGTGGCTGGAAACTTGTTAAGGGAGGATTACGCACAAAAGTACAAACCAAATGAGCAAGTAGTGTTGTGGAGAGGAGGACACGAGGGACCTTCAAAAAACTCGATTTGAGGTTATATTGGAGAAATTAGGTGGATACGACTTGACAAGCTTTGTGGGGCTAAATGGCCAGCATTAAGGCTGAGAGAGGGAAATACATCATGGCAGTCAGTGAGCCACGTTGGTGTAAACACAGCAGCACATGGCATACTGGCAGAGACTGCAGTGTTGATGACATAAGGGGAATGATCAATCTTATAGACTGAGCAGACGCATCCAAAACAAAAACACCGCAACCAGTGAGCTATTTTAGTAGCAAAAGATCAGTCAAGGACGAGGTGAAGTGCATCAGTAAATGCATAGTAAAGGAGAATTAAAAAAATAGACCGTGAGATAGCAGATGCTTTGAACTCACATTTTAGTGGAGGTCTTCACATGTGTTGTGCACAGTGGAGGCAGGACCTCTGTGTTTTTCCCAGTTGATTCTGGGGTTCATCAGTAGTGCGTTTCTGCTCCTACTCTGTTCAATGCTTGTATGGACTGGGTGTTGGGCAGGGTCGTGGGGTCCAGCGGCTGTGGGCCATCTGTTGGTGAAGAAAGATTCATGGACCTTGACTTTGCTGCTGATGCTGTGATCTTTGCGGAGTCAATGGAGGCTCTGATCGGGGCGCTCGAGAGACTGAGTGAGGAGTCTGAGTGTCTGGGTTTGCAAGAGTCCTGGATGAAAACCAAGATCCAGGCCTTTAATGACCTCTTGGGCACAGCCATCAGCAGTGTGTCTGTCTACGGAGAGAGTGTCGACCTTCGAGAGGTTTACTTACCTTGGTAGTGACATTCACGGCTTGGGAGAGCATGGGGGTCATGAGGTCATTGGAAAGGGGTGTGTGGTGCCCCCACATCTATGCAAAAGGATGAAGGTCCAAGTCTTTAGAGTCCTGGTTCTTCCTGTCTTGCCATATGGTTGTGAGACATGGATGCTATCCAGTGACCCGAGATGAAGACTGGACTCCTTTGGTACTGTGTCTCTCCAGAACATCCTTGGGTATCGCTGGTTTGACTTTGTGTTGCTCATGGAGTCCTGAATGAGGCACATTACCTGCATTGTGAGGGAGCGTCAGTTACAGTACTATGGCCATGAGGCGTGTTTCCCTGAGGGTGATCAGGCTTGTAAGATCTTCATTGTTGGTGACCCAAGTGGCTGGACCAGGCCAAGGGGTCGCCCACATAACACCTGACTGCGGCAGATAGAGGGTCATTTCTGGAGGGTGGGACTGGACTGCGTGTCTGACTGGGGGGTTGCCAACCGGGATCCCGAGTTGTTTCGTCATGTAGTGGGTGCGGCAATGCGCTGTACCAGTGCATGCTCCCCAACTTGACTTGACTTGTGAGGAAGTAGATAACCTCTCAGAGGTAACAAGGGCTACTAAGGAGGTACTGAGGGATTAAGAAATTGTACAGGGAGAAGTGCTGCTCAGATGAAATATGCTGAAATAGAAAAATTACCAGGACCAGATAATAATATTTACCCTCATGTTCTTAAGGAGGTTAGCAAGTACAGATATAAACCCTTGACGCATATTTTTAGGAAGTCACTACACACTGGAAATTCAGAACGCTGGAAAATCTCAAATATTATCCCGTTATATAAAAGGGTGAGATTCAGGAAACTATAGACCAGTAAGCTTAACGTGCATCACAGGAAAATTAATGGAAGGAATTAGTAAATATAAGATAAACCAACACATGGCAAGGACAGGAGTTTTACTGAACAGTCAGCAGGGGCTCAGAGGTGGGAGGTCGTGTTTTACACAGATGCTGGAGTTCTATGAGGAGGCAACAAAAGAATGGGATCAGAGTGGAGCTTATGAAATTATGCTGAATTTCAGAAAGTATTTAATAAGGTGCCACATGAGAGGTTGGGCATCAAACTTAAAGAAGTGGGAGTTCAGGGTGTTGTGTGTAGTTGGGCGCAGAATTGGCACAGACACAGAAAGCAGAGGGTGATGTTGTGAAGACCCTCATCAGAACTGGCCGATGTTAAAAGTCGTGTTCCACAGGGGTCAGTGCTAGGGCCACTATTTTTAATAATTGTGCATATACATATACTAGCTGTGCCCCGCAGCTCCACTCACATAGTAGTGAAACAGGACAAACTTTAAAAATCAATAATAATAAAGAATAAAATGTAATTCTGGCCAAGCAGAAGGTAGGTACACTCTAATGTTAAACACTGGCACTGTATTTGATTGTATTCAGCTCTGACAGTAGAGTGTTCCCTGTGTGGGGAGAAAAGCACATGGCGGTGATATCTCTGCCAATCAGCAGCTACCCTCTAAAACACACGTAGCTCCGATCTCTCTCTCAAAAACGTCAAACGTTACTCCTTAATCTCTAGATCAGGGGTCCTCAATCACGGTCCTGGAGGGCTGCAGTGGCTGCAGGTTTTGCTCCAACCCAATTGCTTAATAAGAAGCACTTATTGCTCAAGTAACACTTCTGCTTCTCTTTAGTTGACTCACTTGTTAAGATTTTGAACCCTTATTGCTTATTTTAGTTCTAAACAGATTTAGCTTGTTATCATTTACACCTCTGTGTGTATTTATCATGCACTATTGGGTTTAATTAAATACCTGGAAGGAAAGTGAAGAGAAAAAAGTGAAGGACTGAGATTTACTCCTCCATTTTAACCTTTAAATCATTTGGATGAGATCCTTAGAAAGGGGAAGAAAATCTAGGATATGAGAATTACCTGACATGGCAGAGTTAAAGCATAACAAGCCACGGAATTAAAATTATTGGTAAGAACTGCCTTCCGATTAAGCAACCAGGTTAGAACAAAAACCTGCAGCCACTGCGGCCCTCCAGGACTGTGATTGAGGACCCCTGCTGTAAATGATAATGTCTATTGAACAAACGGGTATCACTAGCTAAGCAGAGACAAGGTGCACTCCAACACATGGTGAGATGTAGACTGACTCGAACAGGGCTGGCACACACAGTATATCACTATCTATTATAATAAAAAAAATCTTGCATTGAGACACTTAACGTCCCGCAAGACAAGGAAATGAGACAAAAGGACAGCTGCTGTACAGGATTTTAAATGATCAGGACGCAGTGCGACAAGCAGAACACGCAACTCGGCACAAGCAGCAGCAAGCCAGCTGATCAAGCATAGAGGAGGTAAAATATATATATATTTATTTGTTTCCCATTGTATCACCGTTTAAGAGGGGGTTTTGGAGGAGCGATCATGTCTCCTTAGCGTGCGGTCAGCCCCCCTCTTCAAAACGCGACAGCAGAGCACAGATGTGAAGTAGTTGGCGCATAGCACACCCTGGGGGATAATAACTCATTCACTACAGCTTTATTACTGGCAAATATCAAGAAATAAAAAATGAATGAAATGAAAATAATCTCTTTAAATTGTATATTTCTGCTTAACCAAACCCGGGGGTGGGCGAGCAAAGCGAGCAGGGGGCAGAGCCCCCTAGTATGTATACGAGTGTGTGTGTGTATATATATATATATATGATTTGAATAGGAATACAAGTAATCACCCAGTTAAGTCTGCAGATGATACCAAGCAGTGAAAATTCAAAGTACACCGTATGAAAAGGATTTAGGAGTCAAAGTGGACTCAACATCATCAACTGCCAGATAGCTTTCAGAAGCCGTTAAAGAGGCTAACCGAATGTCAGGTTATATAGCGCCCTGATGTGTGGAGTACAAGTCACAGGAAGTGCTGCTCAAACTTTATAACACACTGGTGAGGCCTCATCTGGAGTACTGTGGACTACTGAGTACAGTTTTGGTCTCCAGGCTACAAAAAATGACATAGTGGCATCAAAACATGTCCAGAGAAGATCGGCTAGGCTCATTCCAGGGCTAAAGGAGAATGAATTGTGAGGAAAGATTAAAAGAGCCGAGCCTTTTCAGTTTCAGCAAAGGGAAATGAAGAGGAGACATGACTGAAGTGTTTAAAATGATGAAGGGAATTAGTCCAGTGGATTAAGACTACTACTTTAAAATGAGCTTAACAAGAACACAGGGACACAGTTAGAAACTTAAGGGTAAATTTCGCACAAACATTAAGAAGTTTTTCTTCACACAGTGAACCACAGACACTTGGAATAAACTACCAAGTAGTGTGGTAGACAGCAGGACTTTAGGGACCTTCAGGACTCAACTTGATGTTTTTTTTAGAAGTATTAAGTGGACAGGACTGGCGAGCTTAGTTGGGCTAAATGGCCTGATCTCGTCTGGATTGTTCTACAGTTCTATTTATTATGAAAGGTTGTGAATGTGTTTTTTAGGCTGCATTTCTAATTTAATAAATTCTGAGCATGTGTTTAGCTCTAATATGTAGAATCATCCTTCTACAGTATATAAAAGCGGTCGGGATTGTTCTTCCGTCCCGTGAGTGCTACGCAGGCGGGGGTTTCACACACACCCCTTTCATTTTGCAATGCATGATGGGATTTGTAGGTTTTTTTTTCCAGGTAAAAGATGATTTTCTACTCCAGACTCTGCGATATCTTCTTCTTCTTCTTTCTTACTATATAACAGCGGTCGGGATTGTCCTTCCGTCCCGTGAGTGGAAAGCGTAGTGGTATTCCGCTTATCACAAACTTACTACTTGCAGCTTGCGGTACGAAGCGACATGATGTGAGCAGAGTTCTGGTGCTCCCATCGTTCCCTTGCTTTTGTGTGCGATGCGCTGGAAAAATAGACAAAATTATGTCTCTGGAAATAATTAATGTTGATGGAGTACAAATGCCACACCGCATAGTAAATATCAGGGGGGTTCAAAAGGGCGACCTCAATATAGAAAAAAGTTTAAATTTCATCACAAAAATAACAGAAACTACGAGTATTAAAGTAATACCACTCAAATGCAATATAACCAAATTAATGAGTTTGTATAAAATATCAAATTGATCTACATATTGAATTGCCTTAAGAAGTGGTCAACTTAAAAGTCAGGTCAGCCTAGTACATGAATATGCTCAGACAGAAATTTCCAGATCAGGTTGTCATTCCCAGAAATAATGGCACACAAACAGGCCAATTGTTGTACATTGATTAGTACGTGCAGGTAAGAATTTCACAGCACTCTGTACATGTTAGTCACACAGAGTCAAATGTGTAAAACAGATGCTAGGAGACAGCCAGGAGTGAACTGTTGCCTTCAGGTGGGCTGCAACAATTAAAAGGTTCGCTCTGTTTGATATTTCTAAACCAATCTAACGTCTCATGAAGGCGGAGCTCAGTGTGGGAGCAGGAATTTAAACAGCAGAGAGTAATGGTGCCCTTGTAAACCTGCTGTGGTTATGATGGAGAAACATCTTCTACAGCTGAAAAATCTCCTCTGCTAAGCCTAGAAATGTTCGGAGAACACTTTACTTCTGTTAAAAATACACATAAGTCATAGCAAAGGAAAAGCCTTTCATAAAACCAGATCATACTCTGGCATACAAAGACATCATGGGCTAGTGGGAGAAGCGAGCGATGCACTGCCACTGGCTGTATAAAATGGTGTCTGGCACACTCAGTTATGACAATAGTGGGGCAGTCAACTTCAGGCAGAAATAAATGGCAGCTTACACTAGCAAAAATAACAAGCTGTAAAATAAACATTGAAACTAAATGGTGTGACTGACGTCTAGCGACTGCTGGAAAAGGCCCCAGCTGCCTCATGACCCTGCCCCGGATAGGCCGGTTAAAATAAATGGATGGATGGAAAAAACGGTGTGACGTCACACTGAGTTAGGAGATAGAAAGACCTGCCGTTAGGCCAGTTGCCAAAGGAGAGCCACATTTGGGTACTTAATATACCTGAAACGGAAAATGTGTTGAACAACACGGACACAAATCCAGCAGGACCACAGATGTGGCTGAACAACAGCCAACGTCTCTCCATACATCTGAACAAACAACTGAAGTCAGTCAGCATTCAAAACTGGAAATGAAAAACATGCCACACCAGTTTGTTAACAATGAAGGCGATATATCTACACACACAAGAACATAAGAAATCTGACAAACAAGGTGATCATTCAGACCATCAAACCCGTTTGTTTACCTACAAGCTAAGCTGGCCCAACATCTCATCCAGGTTCTTCTTAAAGGTGGTCAAGGTTTCATGTCTTGATAGTTTGTTCCGAGGTCCCACAACTCTTTGAATACAGGGAGTCTT